>NW_023270265.1:40217227-40374841 GCF_011800145.1 Mirounga leonina
GGGGGCGCCTGGGTGGCTCAGTTGTTAAGCATCTGCCTTTGGCTCGGGTCATGGTCCCAGGGTCCTGGGATCGAGCCCCGCATCAGGCTCTCTGCTCCACAGGAAGCCTGCTTCTCCCTGTCCTGCTCCCCCTGCTTGTGTTCCCTCTCTCGCTGTGTCTCTCTGTCAAATAAATAAATAAAATCTTAAAAAAAAAAAAGTAAAAAAAAATTAAGAGAATGTATTTAAATGCATAGAAATTAGAAAAATCTGACCTCTGGCTAATTCTAGGTCCTTGTTACTGACCACAGAATCCTGGAAGTTCAAGGTCAGAGGAACTTTAGAAGTGATCCTGTTGAATCTTCTCCCTGCAGAAAAGCCATCTGCGGCACCCCAGACGGCCATCTTGTTTGAATGCCTCCCGGGCCGGGAGCTCACTACCTGAATATCCCACATCCCTCCCCCCCCCCATCTCAGAGTGGTGTCAGAAAGCTCTTCCTCTCATAGTTGAAATGTCTTCCTCATTATGTCACTTTTTGGTCTTAGTGCTAATCTCTGGAGTAATGGGGAATAAATCTGCCCTTCTATCCCAGAGTTTCTGTATTAGGACACCCCCAGCTGCAAATAATAAAAAACTTTAACTCAATAGCAAGCAATTAGAAGGGGGCTCTGTCTCCATTTCTGTGGCCCTGCCGGGTCACACTGTGGCTTGATGACCTCGGGAGGGCAGCAAGATGGCTGCGGCCTTCCATGCATCCCACTTAGCCATTGGGTGGACAGAGGGAAAAAACAGTTAAGTCTTCTTACGGGTCTTTCTTCTTCCCCATCCAGCCTCTACTCACTTCTCATTGGACAGAACTAGACCACATGACCCCTCCGAACCAATCCTGCCCGAGGACAACGGGATTGTCTTCGCTGCCTTAAACGGAGCTGGGTCTACTCCTGAGCTGGGGACGGAGTCCCCTTCCGTGAGTATGAGCAAAATCAGGGCTCTTCCCAAAAGAGATAAGGTGGAAATCGGTTTTGAGTTAACAACAGTGACTTCAACAGCATCCAGTGCTTAGTTTGCAGAGTAGTGGATGTTGTGTAAGGTGGACTCCGGTGATTGGTGCCTGCCCAGGATCCACTCCCCTTCTCCTGGGGCAGCACCTAATTTTGCTCCGAGGAATTACCCCTCCCTGACACCCTCAATTCAAGATCCTATGGTTTCCAAGTCCCGGTTGATCAGCTCCTTTGATTCTATGAGCTGCCCTATATCCTTCTACTCCTTTTTTTTAATAGCTTCAATAGCCAAACCCAGTCTCTGTTGCTTGCAGCCCTTAAGATTCAAAGGCATTGAGAGCTCCAGGGTCCACTCTTCAGGGCTGGCAGCAGCCCAGGATCCGATTCTAGAATTCAGAACCTGGAGTAGAATCTGAGAATCTAAGCAATCCTCCGACTAGCTGTGTGATTTTGTGCAAGTCACTCAACATCTCTGGTCAGTCAGACCCTGACATCTCTTTGATCCTAGCAAGAATTGGCAGAGAAACAAACGACAACAACAAAAACCAGAACAGCAACAACCAAACACACACACACACACCCCACACATGAACGAGCCCATCCAGCTGAAGAAATAATGCAATCAGAAGTCCCAATAATAAGCCACAAATCACCATCTATTTGCTCACCAAATTTCAAATCACATGACCTCTCCGCACCTCATTTTTCTCATTTGTAAAATGAGGATAGTAATAGTATTGCATAGGGGCTTTTGGATGATAATGTAGAATAGTATTTGTAAAAATACTTTCTACTCTGTTTATGCCACCAAATGCAAGGAATCAATATTCCCAATATCTGCTGAAAAGATTTGCTTATTTATAAGTAATAACTAAAAAAAAAAGATAAGAAAGTGTAAGTGTGTGTAGTCTTCCTCCCCTCTCCCTGCTTCTAAAAGGATACTTCTTGGGGTGCCTGGGTGGCTCAGTCAGTTAAGTGACCAACTCTTGATTTCGGCTCAGGTCATGATCTCGAGGTGGTGGGACTGGGTCCCAGGGTCCCAGAGTCTGCCTGAGATTCTCTCCCCCTCTCCCTCCAGCTCTCTCTCTCTCTCAAATCAATCAATCAAATATTTTTTTAAAAAAAATAAAAGGATGTTTCTCTGTGCATCCTTGGCACTTGGGTTTCTATGATATTAATGGAGAGAAAGGATAAAACACATGTGCACACACAAGTGGAGAAGCCAGAGGCTAGCTGATGTACGTGGGAAAGAGAATTATAATTCTTACCAGAGTTTAAAAAAGAAGAGAAGAAAAAAAGAAGACAGCTTTGACCTAAAAGTTGAAGGTGGAAGGGAAAAAAAGAACAGACGCGAAGAAGAAAGTTTGCAAATCTGGAAAGAGAGGAGAGATGTTGGGGGCGGCTGCCATGAATATGGGAAGATGAGAATATGGGGAGGCAGGCAATGACAAGAAAAAAATGTCACGAATGTCCCCCTTTGCATTTCCTAGGAGACAGCAGGAAATTTTAATCTGCTCTCAATTATTTGGGAATGTTGCACTGATGTTTCTCTGACCACTGTGGCAGCCCAGTTTTTTATGGTACATGGAAATATTCACTGAGCTCCTCGTATGAGCCAGACATTGCGCTAAGCTCCGAATATACCTGGCCCTTGCCCTCGCGGACAGTGCAGAAAGCACTTGGTCTGCCCCCATCCTGGTGGGCGCTGGACCCCATGGACATCCCCAATCACTCCTCCCCAGCCCCTGGCACTGCCTCAGATGGGGCTCTGGCCATGTCTTTCCAGATTACTCTGTGAGGTGGTCTCCTTGTCCCTAGTTCAAACCCCCCACACCCAATCCACTTTCTACACTGCTGCCAAAATGATTTTTTCCAAAATGCGAATCATGATCATGGCTTGCTCCCATGTGAAACCTTTCAACCTTGACTTCCTCCTCACCCTTTATTTTTTTTATACTTTTTTTTTTAAGATTTTTTATTTATTTGAGAGAGATCGAGAGCGAGAGAAATCGCAGAGGGAGAAGCAGACTCGCCACTGAGCAGGGAGCCCGATGCGGGGCTCCGATCCCAGGACCCCAGGATCACACCCTGAGCCAAAGGCAGACATTTAACCCACTGAGCCATTCAGGCGCCCCCCACCCCCTCACCCTTTATAGGATGAAATCGTAATGCCCCAGCTCTCAGGAAAGACCCCTGGGATCTGGGTCTGGCCTAACTCCTGAGCCACCCCCCACCTCCCGCCAGCCTCCACATGTCACGTTCCCACATTTTCACACTGCCTGGAAAACTCACTGTGGACTCTTCCCACTTTTCCTCTTTCACACTCAGCTGGGCCTCCCTCCTCTTCCCTGGGAATCATTCACCTCGCCCCCATCTCACACAAAGCCAACCCTTCACTCCCTAGGACATTGCTCTCTTTACGCTCGGCAGTGATTTACTTCCACCCGCTGCTGGTTCCCAGCGGCCACCGCATTGGGGACAAAACTGCATCATGGCCAGTTCGAGCACAGCACCAGGCACAGGGTGGACACACAAAGGAGGTTTCTTGCTGATGGGAACAGAGATGACAAGGGGCAGAAAAATACGTCCTGCTCTTGGGAGGGGCTCACACTACCAACCTGGCCAATTCAACTTGAACTTAGGCGTGGTGGAAACTTGCTGCTTTTGAATGAATCTGTGTTTTCTACCTCCTGGCACATGTGGGCCGGGAGACGTCAGTGACTTTTTAGCTAATATCTTAAAATAAAAAATTTTCAGGGGCACCTGGGTGGCTCAGTCATTAAGCGTCTGCCTTCGGCTCAGGTTATGATCCGGGACCCTGGGATCGAGCCCCGCATCGGGCTCCGTGCTCAGCCAGGAGCCTGCTTCTCCCTCTCCCGCTCCCCCTGCTTGTGTTCCCTCTCTCGCTGTGTCTCTCTCTGTGTGTCAAATAAATAAATAAAATCTTTTAAAATAAATAAATAAATAAATAAAAATTTTCAAATGACACCCGTGAAATATGATTGTTTCCAAACAACAACAGCAAAAGAACAATAAACATAAAGAAGAATATTGAACTTTGGCTGGGGGGGGGGGGGGGCTGGATGGGTGGGCAGGCTGCCCAGGGATAACTATTGCAGACATTCTGACAGTGGCCTCTGTGTCCCTGTGATTCGCTACATCTGTCTGTAGCGTGTCATATGATCCGGTATCTCCATGCCCACAGGGCCCCAGCTTCCGAGAATCTGGGCGGAACTGGCCCCAGAAGGGTGGGGCCAGGGGACCCTCTCTTTGAGGCTTTGGTCTGGTCAAAGACATAGCTGGCCCCACTCCCAATTTGGGGCCATCTCCAGGCAGCTACAAAAGGGCCATTTTTCTTTCCCTCATGTACAAAGTATGCTCCAGACTGGGAGTTTTTCTGGGTTATGAGATTCAATTCCATTGAAAAAGATCATCTGAGGTTGCCCAAGAAAGTCATATTTAAAGATGACATAGACTGAAGCTTTATTTTTGTCCGAAATAGTCATGAATTATGAAAGCCATTGGTTGGAAGCTGGAGGAACAGCAGGCTTTTGTGGACAAAGAAAAAGCATGGGTAAGATTTCGATGCTGATAGGACTGCCGAAGAGTCTGAAAGGACCATTGAGTTATGGGAGGGGCCCAGCAATGCGCCTGTCTTGCTTCCTTGTGTCCTCCAGGGGGGTCTTCGCACAAGGAAATCTGTGACTGCAGAATACGAGTGAGTTCATGTTTGGATTTGCCCAGTGCCAAGGTTGAGTCTCACACCAGAGGTCCTCTGTGATGGCTGCCAAACAAGTGGTGGGTTCCTTTATAACCCACTTGGGGGAAGTCCATCCACAGGTACCACCCTGTGGTAGCCATAACTATATAGGACTTTACAGTTGGACCCAGCAATTTTATATCTAGGAATCTACCTACAAATGGGAAACCACAACGCAAAAGGTGGGATTATCTGTAATTGCAAAATATTGGAAACAGCACGAATGGTCATTCATAAACTAGTTGGATATAAACTATAGTATATCCACTTGATGAAATTCTATGGAGTCATACAAATGAATGAAGAAACTCCCTATGAATTAATAAGGAGCAAGTTCCAGGATATATATTATTAAGTAAAACAAGCAAATTACAAAAGACCATAAATTGTATTTTACTTTCTCTGTAAGATAAGGGGAAATATACATATACATACATATATATATACATATATATGTATATATATATGCATGCTTAGTTTTGCAAAAGGAGGCACAGAAGCAATAAATCAGAAGCGAATAAAAATGGGCAGGCATGGTGAAGGGCATGGGGATAGCCGTTTTGTACATAGTTTCAGTTTGGAGTGCTTCATATATCCAAAAATAAAATTAAGTCCAAGGGATTTTTTAAAAGCGAACCCTAAATTTGACATGAAGAGAAGCAAATAAACCTTACACTGCATCATATGAGTGGTAGGTACAATGTAACTTGACAGAGAAAATCACTAATTCAAGTAATTTGGGGCACAGTATTATGACCATATATCTTTATTTTTTAAAAAGATTTATTTATTTATTTGAGAGAAAGAGAGAGAGAGAGCACACAGAGGGAGAGGGAGAAGCAGACCCCCCCTGAGCAGGGAGCCCAATGCAAGGTTCAATCCCAGGACCCTGAGATCATGACCCAAGCAGAAGGCAGCCGCTCAACCGACTGAGCTACCCAGGCGCCCCATGACCATATATCTTTAATATGACATTTCCTCACAGTAAAAAGAACCGCAAAAGCATCTTAAACTTAATTTAGTAGGTTTGTTGCTGGTAGAGGTATGAGTGGCATAATTCTGAAGGTATGTTTATTGCGTATTGAAGGATAAAACAAATGAGCAAATATTTGATGTTGTAGACCAGGGTTTGCTGTGGAGAGAAAGATACAAACACAGAATGGGGGGGGTGGATCGTACGTTACTGATTTTGAATGAGATAGATCAGTGTGTACTTATAGGTTTAAAAAATAGAGAGTTCCTAGTTTTGTTTACAGAAAAGGCCTAGAAGCAATGGTCTTCTGGTAGCAACCAGCCACCGAGAGCCCAGATCTTGGTTTCTAAATACCATTCCCCACTAAAAGGAACCTGGGCTTCCAGTTTGCCTGGGACTGTCCTGGTTCAAAAATCTGAACCCCAGGAACTCCTTCTGTCCTGGGTAAGCCAGGATGCTTGGTCCCTCACCTGGGAACAAAGGGGCTGCTGGCTTGGAGAGGAGCCAGGATGTGCTCCCAGGTAGACATCACCCCCTTCCAGAAACTCCGCCAGGCACCTCTGCCCAGGCCCTAGCATCTGACAGCCTGTGAGAAAAATGCTTTGTGCCTGCCGACACCTTCAGACAAGGATGCCCCCACCCCAAGGGCCCCTCACCATGACTGTCTGGTTCTCTCTCAGAGGCATTCACGAGGAAGCTCAAAGTTCCCCCAGTGATCATAAATGCCTAAAAATGGCATAACAAATTAACCCAGATTGTCATTTCCTCCCCATGATTCAGTCAGCCTGGCCTGACTCAGGGGAATCCCCTTGTTTTAATCATGTTTCTCTTCAAAATCACTCTTGCTAGGAGCAAGGGATGCCATTCACGAATATTTGGTTCCAATTATCTCTCACCTCCTCCACCCTCATAATTTAATAAACAATTTTGTTGAGAGACTTCCTTTAGAGAATATGCCAGAGACTTAAGAAAAAGCTCACATTGGTGCATGTGGGCCCCCAGGGACATGCTGGCTTTGCAATCACAAGTCATCCCCAGAAAGCTCTAGCAGGCTGACAGCCAACCCTGTCCCAGTGTGGAGTGGGGAGCTGCAGTGCCCCCCCGGGGGGCTGAAGGAGGGGACACCCACCCCAAGGTCTGCCCCCCACTCATGACCCTGGGGTGGGCTAGAGTTGAGGAGAGGAGAGCCGAGGCCCCCGCCTGGGTCTAACAAGTTCTGATTTGTCTGCTCCATACTGTTTTCTTCTCTCCTGATCAACCTGGAGGCAAAACTGGCCCGGCAGACACAGGCTCTGGAAGGAAGCAGGAGAGAGACCAGCAGAGGCCAGGGGCCTGGCACTGAGCGGCCCACACAGGCTGGAAGGGGCTGCCTGGAGAAGGCAGATGCACTGGCTCTCCTCCTTCAGTCCAGACTTCATGTCTGGCCGCCATCCCCCCTCTTTGTCTTCTTCCCCCATCCAGTGATGGCAAGTGATGAGGGTCCCCCAAGGCAGGGCAGACGGGAGCAGGTGCTGCTCCCCCAGCACCCTTCACCCGCTAGGGCTCTGGCTGAGCCTCAGGCTCAGGTCTGTTAAGGAAGGAAAGAGCCCTTGTCCCTCTTGGCACTCGTCCCCACGGCTCCTGTGCAGCCTCTCTTGGCTCCATGTTTCCTAATTGCACCTGCATTCAATAGGGAGTGACCACTTCTTCTAATCCCTTGTACCCCCAGTATCTCACATGCGGGGCTACAAAAGCATGGAAATAGTTCAGCAGTTCCTCCAAAAGTCAAACCTAGAATTA
This sequence comes from Mirounga leonina, assembly GCF_011800145.1. Lineage (NCBI taxonomy): Eukaryota > Metazoa > Chordata > Mammalia > Carnivora > Phocidae > Mirounga > Mirounga leonina. The sequence continues at coordinate 40,224,721 of NW_023270265.1, forward strand.
TCAACTGAACCAGCAATCCCGCTCCTCCGTAACAGATCCGAGGGAACTAAAAATCCCTCTTCATACAATAAGCAGTGCACGAGTGTTCACAGAAGCCCTGCTCACAACAGGCAAAAGGCGGAAACGCCACAAACCCCCTCAGTGATGAACGGATAAGTAAGATCTAGTTTATCCATACAGTGGAAAGTAATTCAGCAATAAAAAGGAATAAAGTTCTGACACATGCTACAACATAGAGGAACCTTGAAAACATTATGCTAAGTGAAAGAAGCCAGACACCAAAGGACAATACTGTCTGATTCCATTGATAGGATATGTCCAGAATAGGCAAATCCCTAGAGACAGGAGGCAGATTGGCAGGTGTCGGGGGCTGGGGGAGGGGAGAGGAGTGACTGCTAATAGGGATGGGGTTTCTCTTGGGGTGATGGAAATCTGAAATCAGCAATCATGGTTGCACAACATAGTGAATATACTAAAACCCCAATGAATTGTACATTTTTACCTTGGTGAATTTTATGTTCTATTAATTATATCTCAATTTTTTAAAAAAGCAGTCTGCTAAGGTCACTCTGACTTTGACCCCAACACAACTCCATATTCCTGGCAAGCTTGCTCTTTGACCCACCCCAAATACCTCTGCTGCTGGGGGAGATTTTCAGGACAGATTTGGGGACAATGAGGGGGTGACATCCAGCACAGCACACCGAGACATATAAATCAGACATTCAACATCTCTGTCCTTGGAAGTCCCCCAGCCCGGCCATCAGCAGGTTCTCCTTTCGCTACACCGGCTTCCCCTTCCTCCAGCCACCCGCCCTCCTGCTGGACCCAAAGGGCCTCCGCTTCGCAATCACAGAAGCCCAAGGTATGGCCTCAGTGGTGGTCCCTTCTTAAAGAAGGCCTTTTCTTCCCTCCCTGCTACAGTGCTACCAGAAAGGAGGAGGCTTAGAGAAAGTCAAATCACCCAGCTACTAAGGGGGGCAGTGGGTGGGGGCCCCAACATAGACCCTTGTGGTCTCCCATGGTGGAGGCCGAGTTCTGGGGAGAAAGGTCCTCACCGCCGGGGCTGGGGCCTGGGGCAGCCAAAGCACCAGCAACTGGCCCTCGGGAGCCATGTCTCCCTGGCTGTTCTTTTACCTGGAATGAGGCTGTCAGTAAAATCTGTCCCTCCCGATGCGCTCAGCTCAGGGCAGCTGCATGATTGATTCCCCCCCACCCCCCCCACCCCCATCGAAGTCCAGGACTGAGGAGCTCTTCACGGCTTTGAAACATGCTAATTAGGTTTAGGCAATCGAGGTCAATAAATTAGAGCAAAACAGCTACTGATTCTGTTATCAACTCTCCTGGAGATGCACAAAGCATCAGAAACGATAGGGAGAAAAACGAACAAAACAGCTCAGGAGAGCATTTACTCTTCAGAGGTTCTGTTTTCTTAGTAAATGTCTAATTTTTTTTTTTTTTTTTAAGGAGCATGATGCTGCAGGAAAACATCTTAACGAGCGCAGGCCTCAGCTCCTGAGCTCAGTACTGATTCTCTGCCAAGTACCCTCCCGACAGCACCAGCTCTCCAGGAGAGAGTTCCAGAGGCTGGGGGTTACAGAGGCCCGAAGTCATGCAGTCCACTCCCCAGCCATGGAGAAGTGCAGAGCTCAGACCTCAGCTCTGGCCACCTCCAGACAGAAAGGGGTGACCAAGCAGGGAGGGGCTCCTGCTTTATTAAGCGTAGCCTCAGTGTAAGGCACTCAATGTACTGGGTCTCAGTCTGTCCTCAAAAGAGCCCAAGGAAAGACATGTGGTGTGAGCCTATTTTGTGGATGAGGACACCAAGCCTGAGAGGTTGGTGACTTGTCATGGTCACACAGCTGCCAAAAACAGAGCAAAGAACCCTGGCTCTCGCATAATTATCAAGAGTTTGGCTTATGTGGACCCCTGCACGCCCCTCCTAGAGAAGGCGGAAACGCCCCAAACCCCCTCAGTGATGAACGGATAAGTAAGATCTAGTTTCTCCATACAGTGAACTTCTCCTGGAGAAGTTCAAAGCCAGTCCGCAGATGAAAGGCTCCCTGCAGAACTGTCAAGAGAGGCAGAAGGGGCAGCCATGGGGAGGTCCCTGTCCTGTCCGGAGCCCCACTCCTGTCTGGAACAGGCCAGGTCTCCTGGGGACAGCGCTTGGCTGGACCAATCAGATGCCTTCCTTGGGTCTGTAACTTTGTAAAGGATTCAGAATATCTCAAAGTAAGTGTGATGGCTCAAAGCCACGAGGCATAGGGGTGTGCTGGGGGTGGGGGGACGCAGGGGGGAGACTGAGAGGGCGACTGAAGCCACGTAGGAGAAGGCAGGTGGCAGAGAGGCACCAGACCCCAACATAGCCCACCCCAGGAGCCACGGCTAAAATGTCGGAGGGTCCCAGGTTCCTAAAGGCCCCCTGGCTGCCTGGTTGTCCCAAGGCTCTCTGCTCCTCCCTGCTCCCCAGGCTCCTCACCACCCCCACCCAGCGGCCCTGAGTCCTTGAGAACAAGGAGCACTTCTCAGGGCACCAAACTTCTCTGAATTTGCTTAAAACATAAAAGCCTCAACCACCTAAAAGCCTTCTCTAAGGATTGCTCATGAATCTCTCTGGGAGGTGGGGGGGAGATTTTTATGTTTAAAGGGGAGAACCACCTCTCTCAACCGTGGACTCTGTGTGCTGGGACGGGGGCAGCAGAGAGCAGTCTCGGGCCTTCTCGAGTGTGTTCAAGGGGCCTCAGTGTGCAAATGCGGGGGCTGCCGCTCCTGGCAATGGGGGTGCAGGCAGAAGGTATGGAGATGCAGATGGGGGCTGTCCAGGCTGGGGACCACTTAGACCTCCCCCATTTCTATGGTATAAGGCCACAGATGTTGCCCCCACAGAGCGTCTGGTTGCCCCACTGACATACTCAACAGAACCACATGCACAGAGAATAAAACCAGGAGGCTCACCCAGAGCTCCTGCTCTCAGCTCCCATCAGCAGGAGGGAGCCAAGAAGCGGGGAGGGGAGGACGGAAGCCTTGACAGCCATTTGGGACACAGGCCAAATCGGAAACCTAGGGGTGATCCCAGCAGTGACATCCGTGTCAAGCCTTGGGGGAGCAAGCCTCCTCCGGGAGCTGAAATGGGAACCGAGAGAGGAAAAGTGTTTTAAGCTGGGCAAGAGTTCAGGGCAGCGCCCAGGTCTGAATCATTTCCTGGGCCTGGACAGAGGGGCCCCCGAGGATGTTTCTGGAATGAATAAATCCAAAGGGATGGGATCGTAATTGCACAATCCCATTAAGGGGAGCCCCAGGCTGCCTGCATGTTTGATAGGGCTCTCAGGAAGAAGCCGGAGAGGCAGGCCAGGCAGGCCGGTGGTTTCTCCCTGCTGTGGCTGGAGGTTTCTCTCCAGGTCAAGGGGACTTGCCACAAGGGGTCCAGGCCCCAGGTCAGGAGGGCTGCCTCTGGGAGGGGACGATGGAGAAGGGATGTGGCCCCTGAGGGGGCTTGGGGACCAAAATACAGAGATGGGGGCTCTGGAGGGGGGTGACTGTCCCCTGGAGCTACACTGATGCCAACTCTAGCCAGACAGCTGCCCCAGGGGTAGCACGCTCCCAGCCTCAGCCACACCTAACCATCCCCTGAATCTCCCGTCTCCCACATATGCCAGGCTAGCTATACTCCATGAACTCGGTGTCGGGTCATGTGGGAGACGGTGGTGCCCGGATGGGGCAGGGATCTGGGCTTGGCCAAATGGGGAGCACAGGATGGAGTCGGGGGGGGGGGTGAGGACAATAGGGCTCCACCTTGGGACAGGCTGGCTCAGGGTGTCTCTGAGATGTCCAAGGGCAGGTGTCCAGACAAGTGTCTCTGGGTACCATGGGCATGAGCAGGGGGCAAGGGAGGGACTGAGCAGCCTGTGAGTGGATGAGCTCATCCTGGAGCTGGCATACAGGAAGACAGGGGAGGAGGGTCCAGCATGGTCCCAGGGCCCCGACATTTATGTGGTGGCGGAAGAAGGGGCCCTCAGAGTGCACCCCCCTTGCTCCAGGGCCAGGGAATAGGACCACGGGACCCACAGGCGGACCAGCATGTATGGTTCAGCCCAGACCCAGCGCTTTGTCACCTGCATGCATGTTCGGGGCACAACTGTCCCAGCTCTTTTGCAGATGTTGGAACTGAGACGCACAGAAGTTAAACGACAGCTAGAGGGCAGATGAGCAGATGGGGCCTGCTAGGGACTGAATGCTCTTGTCTCCCTGGAGTCCATCTGGAAGCCCCCATCCCCACTGGGATGGCATGAGCCGGTGGGGACTTTGGGGGGGTGAGTAGGTCATGAGGGTGGAGCCCTCCTGTGGGATCAGGGTCCTTACAGAAAGAGACAGGAGGGAGCCTGCTTCCTCTCCCTGCTCCCTGTCCCCTCCATGTGAGGACATAATAAGAAGGAGTCCATCTGCAGGCCAGAAGGGGTTCTCACCCAAACCCCACTATGCTGGCACCCTGATCTCAGACTTCCAGCCTCCAGAACAGTGAGCAATACATATCTGATTATAGCGGCCTCAGCTGACTCAAATGAGGCCAGAGGCTGTGGAGAGCCCCAGCGAGATGAGAGTGGGTGGGCCAACACCCCCCCCCAGATACTTGCAGCCCCAGAAGCTTCTGTCAGCTCCGTGAGGAATGAGCCAGCCTCCATTGGGCCCTCCTTCCTTCTGTTCTTTGTCCTCTACAGAAGCAGCCAGAGGTGCCAGCAAGGCAACAGGTATCTCCCTGTCTGCCCTCGAGAGGCCCCTGGCTGAGGTCATTCGGGGGGAACAGCAGGTTTATAGAAGCAGGCCCTGCACGCAAACCCCTAGAGCTGGCAGCTCGGGCTGGGCCCACCAGGCAGCCCCGGCCCAGCAGGCAGGCAAAGTGTGGGAGGCCCAGGAGCCGTGCCTGGGTCAGAGCCCCCTTGGTCGGCATGAGGATTCTTTCCTGCTCCCAGATGGTCTCGAAAGAGAGCGGAGGGTGACATGACTCTGTCACCTCTAAACCTCACCCTCACCCATGACCTCCCTGCCCCTACTTGTCATAAGTAAGTAAACAAACCAACCGACCACTTAGCCATCTCCTCGTGCCCTGGCCAACCTGCCAACGCCTCAGGGGGTGTCTCCGCTAACAGTCGCCAAATCCGTCTGAGAAAGTCTTCCTCACTGACTGGCTCCAGGAAGGGATTCCACTCAACTAACAATTATTAAGCTCTGGGCTGGGCCCAGGCTCTAGACAAGGGCAAAGCTGCAAGACAGGCCCCCTTGGAGAGTTCAAAGTACATGGATGATGATGATGATGAAGACAACGATGATGATGGTCATTATCATGGTGAAGGAGCGGAACACTAGGTTGGCAGGACCTAATGCAAATTAAGCCCCTGCCACTGTTCAGTGGGGTAACATCACTTACCCTCTCTGACCTTGAGCATCATTAGCTCTGACATGTGCGGAGGAGGGTCATATTCACCACAGAGCAGGCTCTGAGGATCCCAGAAGATATTGGCCCGAGACCTAGGTCAGTGGTTCTCAAAATATGGTCCCCAGACCAGCCACATAAACATCATTTGGGAACTTCCTAGAAATGCAACTTTTCAGGCCCCACCACAGACCTACTGAACCAGAAACCCTGGGCGAGGCTCAGCGATTGTGCTTTCACGGGCTCTTGCCACAGTCGGAGAGCCCCCAGGGGGACAAGAATGTCATGGTACTTTTCGGTCTCTCCAAAGACTGGCCCTGCTAGGAAGGATCTGCCTTCTGAAGCAGGAGCTGGTGGCCCAGCTCTACCTCTCTGCAGGAGAGCAGGCATGCCGAAGAGGTCTTCTGTGTGCCCTCAGTTCATGCTACTAGAAAACCTGGGTCCACCATCTCCTGAGCCCCTCTCCTAGGTCTCCAGCCTCATTCTACCCTGTAGGCCATTCAGGCCTTGAGCTCCTCCCCTCCGGCCCCCAGGCCCCAGCAGGCCCCACTTCTGCCTCCTACTTCCGCCAGCGCTGGTGCGTTGTGTTGGGGTGCCCAAGATGCAGGTCCCACCACTGCCCTGTCATCACCACCTTCTTCTGTCGGGGGTATCAGATCACCATCACCCCTCCACCAGCTTTCCACCACTGACCCCTCCACGGTCCTCCCACTGGACACAACCTCCCAAGCACCCCACTGCCTTGGGGGACCCCAGCATGTTCTTCTCCCGCCCTCCCATCCTGTGGCTTGACTTCATTAGCGTCCTCTGGAAAGCCTAGCACAGGCCCCCCCAAGGGGCGGGGCCAAAAGCCCATACCAGCGATTGCTGTCATCTGTGGGGCCTTCATTGTGACCCTGGACGTGTGAGTCCTTCCCATTGGGTTCTCCAGAACCCTCACACCTGCAAAGGAGCATTATGACCCCATTTTATAGATGAATGACTGAGGCTCAGGGGCGCACAGGGGCACAAAACCAGCAAAGGGGAGGCCTGGGATTTGAACTGCTCCTTGTCTGACTCTGAGAGGGAGTCTTTATGGCTGCAATCAGCCAATATATCTTCCAGAAATGGGAATTCTAATCTTTTTTTTTTTTTTTGCGAGAGAGAGAGCACGAGAGGGAGGAGGGTCAGAGGGAGAAGCAGACTCCCTGCTGAGCAGGGAGCCCGATGTGGGACTCGATCCCGGGACTCCAGGATCATGACCTGAGCTGAAGGCAGTCGCTTAACCAACTGAGCCACCCAGGCGCCCGGGAACTCTAATCTTGAGTCTGAAGTTGTTTCCTGCCTGCTCTGTACTAGCTCATCCCTTCCCCCAAAACTTCAGGACAAGTGTGCTCCTCCCAAGCCTGGTGACACACTTTCAAGCGCCTGATGTGAGCTGACAGGAGAAGGATGTCCGCTCCCCCCTACCACCACTGTTCCAGGGATCCTCGGCTGCTGGGGTGAGGCCCGACTTCCCTCAGGGTTTGGGAGGTCGCTGGGCCATTTCAGCTGTATGTGAAGGGAACAGCTGAGCCCAGAAGCCCGAGCGCTTGGAGACGCCAGGGGTTCAGAAGAAACAGGGAGATTTCAAGATTCCGTGACCCAATGGCCTGGCCTGACCCTGCAGCCCGTGTGGCCTCTCTGCGGCATCCTGTGTCAGTAACCTCTCGGGGTGGCTGAGCCCTCCCCTAGAGCACGAGGGCTCCCGCGGTCCCCTCACAAGGCCCAGAACGAAGCCAGGCCCTGGGATATGCCCTCTAATGTGCTGACTCCACCCAGGCCTAGATGGGGGCGCGGATGCCCTAAAGGAAGGGGGGTGACAGGGACAGGCTTCAGGTGCACCTGCTGTCCTTTGGGTCCTCTATGGCCCCCAGCTGAGTGTCCCATCCCACTCATCTCTGCTCTGATGAACTGAGTGTCCCACCCCTCGGCCTCTGCTGCTAAGCTCGACTGTACCTTTGCTCCTGGCGCCCCTATCGGCAGCCCACTCCACCCCCCTGGTCTTTGCTCGTCCCCGCCCCATGTCTCTCAGCACCTCTGTGCACCTCAGGAGAAACCACCCACTCCTGTGGCTACTGCAGGAGACTCAAGGCTTCCCTGCGGGCACAGCTGGGAGCACTATCTCCATCTACTTGGACTCCTCCCTCCCCGGGGCCCCTCCCTCCTCCCCCGCCTCTGGGTTTCTCTCAGAGGTTCCCCAGCTCTTGGCCACACCTTCCGATCTCTCCCAGGCAGGGCAGACGGTGCGCTTTCTCCTTCACCTTCCTGTCTGCTGGCAACTTGGCTCCTACGGATGCTGACTTCTATTTACAGCTTATAGGAAAGCTCTGTGATCAAAGTCCCTGGTAGTGACGCTTCCTACTTAAAGGGGAGCTTTGGAATTTAGAAAGCCTTTTTTATCTTTCAACAAAGCCCGGCTTTTGAGACCATTGTTTTGCCAAGGAGGCAAAACAAAATAAAAAGTCGAATTTGATTGTCACAGCTGAGCAATGAATTTATTATTCTAGCAGAAACCTGTCCATTCTCTGAAGCACTCAAACCCATGGACTCAATGGGTGTCACCGAGCATCAGGATTTAAAGGCAATTAAAAATACATCAGTTTTATTCTTTAGAATGTGATCTCCATTGGATGCTAAAAACTACAAACTGGTACAACATGGACTTAATGTAATCTTATTAGTTAGAATGATAAATGCTACTTAGGAATACATACATATTTTTAGAGAGACCTATAAAAGTGTGATGTGAGTCTGGGGGCCCGCAATGCATCATATAAATTGCTTAATGCCTGCAGTAGAAACCTGGACAGGGTTCAAGAACGGGAGATATGGACAACTTGGACTCAGTTCAAGTTTGCTTTTAATTTGATTTACTCCCGAAGCACCCAAGAAGCAGCGTATAGTGTAAATCAGAGGCAAGAAAGCCTCTGGGCGGACCGTGGCTCGGTGTATCCCTCTGGGCTGCACTCAGACCCCCACGTGGTGGGGGGGACACCAGCCAGTCCGGAACAGCAGGGGCAGAGTCTGTCAGCCTCAGCACCACCTGCTTGTTGCATAGTTGCCGGGCGGCCCTGGGCACTCTCCCCACATCTGGGCCCACACACGCTCTCTTCCATTTATGCCCTCCCAGGAGCACTCCACGGGCAGCTCGGGAGTGGCCCACCACGCTGGTGAGTGGCCAAAGAATCTAAATAGTAATGAAGGAAATCGTTGAAAAGAATGTATTTTAGAATAACTCTGTCTTTCTTTTCTAAGCCCTGCATTTCGCGAGCGGGACTCCTCAGGGGGACGGAGCCTCAGTGCGGCCACCTGCCCCTTCCTGCCCCTTCCTGCCCCTTCCTTCCCCATCGCATGGCTCCACCGTCACACCCATTCCATTTGCAGCAGGAGGGTGCACACTCGCAGGTGTGCTGGTCAAGGTTTAGCAACCTAAGCTCTCCTGGCTGATGGGTGCAGCGTCTATAGACTCCCGCAGTGGGAACACTCCTACCATGGCCGATGGCAGGCTACCAACATGATGTCATCGGAGGTGGAGATGGAAAGAGATGTACACCGTTAGGTCCCATTTCCATCATATAGATACAGTAAACGTAAAAAACCTCCAGCACGATGACAATAGTAAAGCGATTAGAAAGGGCTATTTTGTCATTACCTTTGTTCTTAAGATAATTTATTCCATTGTAATATTCTATCTTTTCATTTTCAGTAATAGCTGTGTCTAACAACCGGCTCACAGAAGACCTGAAAATTTAACGTTCAGCTCTCAGCACCTGGTCCAGGCCAGCTCCAGCACATCACTGGGCATGTCCTGATGGGCCCCGGCGGGTTGGAAAGAGGAAGGGCACGCCCCGCCACTAGACACAAGATGGTTACTTGACATTTCCAAACAATATAGCCTTGAAATAGGCACCCGATTTTGCTGATTCATAGTTGGTTTTTTCTTCCACAAGCCCTTTTCATCTTGTGCAACGCAGTTAATTCACCAGAGGGCAACTGGGCATTGACTAGTCACAGCAAAACCTCGAGGTGGCGCTCTAAGAGCAGGCCTTAACTGGTGCAGAGGAGTTAGCTCTTCAAAGGAGGCCCGAGGCCCTCAAGAAACCAGTCAAAAGGAGCTGCCCTCTGACTGAAGCTTTTTGTTGTCGTGTTCATTCAAGAACAAGAGGATTCTCCTCTCCTGCGCATAATGCCCATAACCCAAGCCTGGCTTCATCCATGCAGGGTGGAAGGGTCCATCTGCCCTTGGGTCACGAAGGCGGTGAATGCTGATGTAGGTCAGTTCACCCCTTTCAAGTTAAGCAACAAAACATCCTTCTTAGAATTCTCAAACCAACAACCATCACTCCTGGTACATGGTTTCAAAGCCATCCCAAGGCCTCAAGCAGCTGTGGCTTCTCTTTGCACCATCACAAATCATCAAGTCACGGATGCACGTCTGGGGAGCTCACACAGCTGCAGTAGTAACCTGCCAATGCTGAAGGACCAGCGCAATTTAGATCGGAAGCACATCTGGGCGCCCAAAGCAAACGCGGGAGTATGAGGGCGGAAGAGACAAACTCCTGCAGAAGAGCCCAGGCAAAGCGGCGCCTTGGGTGAGTCTGGAGGAAGGGACAGCATTCCCTGACATGGCAGGGATGGGGAGGGTGAGTGCCTCTCCCTCAGAGAGGATGACATTCCTGCTCCACCAAACTCAGGCGTGGGCACGTGATGGACTCTCTCTGCCCAGTGAGTTGTGAGAGGAAGTGATACTCAGGGCCAAGATGCCATGTTCTTGTCTCCCTTGCCAGGAGACCAGGAAGGTTCCAGGCAGAGGCTATTCTGTCAGCCTCTGTCCCCAAGTGAAGACAGTTTGGAGCAGAGCTGCACCTGGCCTATGACAGAATCACAAAGTTTTGTGTTCCCAAAGCTTTACTTAATCTGTCCTGATCGACACATGGGCAGATAGGAGTGTGAGCAACGTTCCAGAAGCTGGATAGTGCAGGGTATATGTAGGGAGGAGCACAGAGCCCAGTGTGGACGGGGAATAGGGTGGTGTGTGCGTGGCTAGGGAAGAGGAGTCAGCAAGGAGAGATGGGGCTGGGGAGGTGGGGCAGGGACGGATTCGGAAGGGCTCTGAGCGTTGTGTTCTCCTAGCTCCCCTCCCCCGTCTACATGCACCCACTTAGGTGACTAAAATGGCCAGAGGATGTGGACGGTGCCAGCCTGCCCTGGAGGAGCTTGGAGTGTATTGAGAGGAGGCACGCCATTAACAAGAGAAGGCCAGTGCCCAGCACAAGCTGTTCTAGCACTAACTCATTCTCACGCAAAGGGTAGGGATCCGTGTCATCTGCGTCATCTCCAGGGCCTGCCCAGCACGGGGCACCTGGGAAGAGCAGGACTTCCTTGTACGTCTGCAAAGCACCATCACCTACTCCGTGTCCTCCAGCCTCCGCACACACAGCACTTGTCTGAGAACACAAGGCTTAGCGGCTTCCCTTGGGAAGAAGGGTCCAGGCTCCAGGGGCCCATTCTCGACCTCCTGTGTCTCAGGGACCCTCTGGTCATCTGGAGAAACCTATGGATCCCTCCTCAGAATCATGTTTTTAAATTTATAAAATAAATCACACAGGATTATAACAGAACCTAGTTATTCACCAGGATTATCAAAATCCTTCTAAAAAATGTGATAGAGGGACACGTGGGTGGCTGAGTCGGTTTAAGTGTCTGCTTTCGGCTCAGGTCATGATCCCAGAGTCCTGGCATCGAGCCCCGTGTCGGGCTCCCTGCTCAGCGGGGAGCCTGCCTCTCCCTCTGCCAGCCGCCCCCCGCCCCCCGCTTGTGCGCTCTCTCTGACAAATAAAATCTTTTTTAAAAATGTGCTAGAGTAATATATGCGCTTCTTCGTTAACACATGAAATTATCCAAGATCGGTAGAGACTTATTACAACTGCAGTCTTGAAGTAGCTATTTTAAAATATCTACCAAGAAAGTGATGTGACGTGAGAGGACCTGTGATGTCTCTGAGGGACCAGCCGCAGGCTCTGCCAGCTCTGTTTGGTTTGCTGCCTCCCTTCCTAATCGAAGGAAATGCTAAATTTCCTCCAGCGGTTACTGAAAATAAGGAACATACATTTGTTTCCATCCCAAGTTCACGGACCGCTTGACCCCCTGCCCCATTAAGGACGCCTGCTCTGGGCCGCCCGGTGGGGCTCAGCCTCTCGCCACCTGCTCAGTGCCTCAGCGTCCCTATCAATTGTTACTAGGAACGCGGCTAAGTCATCCCCAGCCCTTGCACATGCGCATGCGCACATGCTCTCCTGGCGCTCGACAGTTTAGCAAAGATGCTCGTCGCCCTGAAATGTCTCAATAAAGGCTGGCGGAGGTGGCGGCAGGAACCAGGTGGCTGTGGGTCCAAGGTGAGGCCAAGCGGACAGGCTTTCCTGCGGTTTGTGCCTTGTTCTCAGAAAGTCCCTTCCTCTGCCCATCCGAGGTGATTGGGTAATTGTTGCTGAAAGGATCAAATTCAAAGCACTCAGCCTCTCTTCTGTCTTTCTCTTTCACCTCCTCCAGTTTTAAATTAAACTCTCAGCTGTCAGCCAGCCCGGGATCCCCAGGGGCTACGCCAGGCTCTGCCTGCCCAGGAGCCTCTTGGCCACTTGAGCTGGGCCTGCTCATGGGTCCTGAGGTCCTTGGGTCTAGCCATCAAATTCAACTCGAAACAGTAAGGATTTCAGGGCACCTGGCTGGCTCAGTAGGTTGAGCAACTGACTCTTGGTTTCAGCGCAGGTCATGATCTCAGGGTCGGGGGATCAAGGCCCACATGGGGCTCTGCGCTCAGTGTGGAGTCTGCTTGGGATTCCCTCACCCTCTCCCTCTCTCTCCCCCTCTGCTTCTCCTCACTTGCGCTCCCTCTCGCTTTCTCTCTCTCCTCTAAAATAAATAAATAAATAAATAAATAACATCTTAAAAAAAAACAGTAAGGGGCACCTGGGTGGCTCAGTTTGTTAAGCGACTGGCTTCGGCTCAGGTCATGATCCTGGAGTCCCAGGATCGAGCCCCGTATCGGGCCCCCTGCTCAGCGGGGAGTCTGCTTCTCCCTCGGACCCTCCCCCCTCTCATGTGCTCTCTCTCTCTCAAATAAATAAATAAAATCCTTAAAAAATAAAAATAAAGGGGCGCCTGGGTGGCTCAGTTGGTTGGGCGACTGCCTTCGGCTCAGGTCATGATCCTGGAGTCCCGGGATCGAGTCCCGCATCGGGCTCCCTGCTCGGCAGGGAGTCTGCTTCGTCCTCTGACCCTATCCCCTCTCATGTGTTCTCTCTCTCTCATTCTCTCTCTCTCAAATAAATAAATAAAATCTTTAAAAAAAATAAAAAAATTAAAATTAAAATTAAAAAAGTGAGGATTTCTTAAAACAAGGCTCAAAACATGCAAAGCATAAAAGAATGTTAATATCCTACTATGTTAAAATTAGAACATAACAGTCATCAAAAGACATCATAAGAGGGAAGAGGACAGCCTCAGATCAGGAGATGATGTTCATTATACCTGTAACTGACAAAGGACTGACCGGTATCCAGGATGAATAAAATGCCCACAAATCAATTTTAAAGAGACAATTCATTAAAAAAAAAATAGAGAAAGAGTGATCAGGCACTTCATAGAAGAGGCCACACAAAGGGCAAAGAGAAGTTTCTAGATGCTCAGGCTCAGCTGTGACCAGGAAAAGGCGAAGTGAGGCCATGAAAACACGCAGCTGCAGATTGGCAAACATTTAGAAATGTGACGCCCGCCAGGGCTGGTGAAGATGAGGGTGAGCGCGAGGCACCTTTATGCATAACCAGCAAAGGGGGTCGTGATTGGTTCGACCACTTTGGAGCGAAATCTGCCAAATCTCTAACAAGTTGGAGATATGGGAAAGCTGAGAGCAGCACTGTTCATAACGGCTCAAATTCAGGAAAAAAACAAGACGTCCTTTGACTAGAGAATGAATACACGAGTTGTGGCTTAGTCACACAGTGGGACATGATCTAGCTATGCAAAGGAAGGAACTACAGAAAAGTAAAACCAAGCAAAGAAAAACCAAGCAAAACTCAACGTATTCAGGTAAGACTCACATCTATGCAGTCAACTAGTAAAACAAAACAAGGGACTGACTCACACAGCATTCAGGCTGATGGCTGCTTGGGGGCCGGGGGGTGGGAGGGTCATGGAGGCTTGCACGAGGAGCATGGCGGCCATTGATAATGCGGCACCATCAAATGTGCCACCTGACCAGCCCCCGGCTCCCACTGCCCCCACTCCAATCCATCCTGTCCCACCAGCCAGCGTGCGCCTTATACAAAATAAATTGGAGCTCCTCATTCCCCAGATTAGAACCTCCAGTGGTGTCCACAATATAATCTTCAGGGGGACAAAAGCAAGGTGGTTTTTAAAGTTACTTGATATGTAGATATGTTTTTGCTTCTATGACCATAAGATCTCTCTGGGAAGACACATAAGGACCTGGTCACAGGGGCGGCCTCTCAGGGAAGCAGGTGGCTGAGTGGGGCAAAGACTGGCCAAGTGCTCCCCAATCCCGCTTCCTCTTCCTGGGCACACAGGAAGTGCCCATTTCCAGGTTCCCCTCGGTACCTCGGGGGCCATGGGACTCGCTGGCTAGAAGTGATGCCCATCTCTTCTAAGCCAGGCCCCTCTGCAAGATCCTCTGCTCCCTCTAGCCCTCCCATAAAGCTGGAGATGAAGCGTTCTGGGACAGTGGAGCCACATAAGGAAAGGAGATGGATCCCTGATCATTGCTCAGAGTGGGGCCTGGGGCGGTGGGGGGAGCGGGGGAGGGGCAGACAGAGGGCACCAGCCAGCGGGGGAGCCACAGACTGTGTCATGAGCAAGACATGCCTGTAGTACATCATGTCATTGAGACTTGGGGGTGTTTATTATGGTAGCTAATAGGAGCCACCCTGATTGGGATGAGGGTGAGGGCTCAGTTCTTCACTGTCTACCCTTTTACGTGTTTTAAGTTTTCTAACATTTGCATGCATTATATATTCAAAAATACAATTGAAAGAAAATAACCCTCCAGTGAGTGGCTCCCCACCAGGCCCCAGGTCATCTTGCTGGTCTTAAACACTCCTGGCTTATCCCCCAACTCATTCAGGTCCCTGTCCCCTGTTCCCACAGCCTCTGGTGCTTGTCACCTGGTTTCCACCTGGCTGGCTCCGTGTCATTCAGAAGCAGTGTAGAGTCTCTGACCAGCTTCTATGGCTATTCACCCGATTTCCTTGTTCTGCAGATCATCATGCCCTGATATCTTTCTTGTTTATTGATTGGTTTCTTGCCTTCTTCTTCCTGCTAGAGTGTAGGCTTAATTACAGCAATAACTTCATCTGCCTTGTTCACTTCTGTATACACAGAACCTAGAGAGGTACCTAGACACTGTAGTTGCTCAAGAAGGGTTTGTAAGATGAATGAATGAGTGAATGAATGAATGAATGAATGTCTAAGGGATATGTATGGGAAGTCAGGTTTCTCTGTGGTTGATACATAGGAGATTGTCTGCCCAGCAGCCCCTTAGCAAGAATTGCCCCTCCTCCTCCCTTGGCGTTACCATGTCCTGGAAATAAGGCTGGTGTCTAATGTCCCTGCTGACTGGCTGAGGAGTGAGTCCCTGAGCGAGCTGGGCCAAGGCGCTCCTTCCTGGAGATCTCTGAGTTGAGATGAGATGACCAGACATCAACACAGGTGGACTCTCTCTCAGAAAGTGCCCAAGGCCTGGGGCCCAGTGGGGGAGGCTGGGAAGAACAATTTTCTGGGCTTGTCCTCAACTTGGGGCTCATGGTCCCAGGAGGCCTGAGGAGGAGCTCCAGTGGGTCTGTGATCACTTAAATTGAGACCAATGCGTGTGCACATTTTTCTGGGTAGAAGATCCAGTGATTGTATTGGAATCTCAAAAGGTCTGTGATTCAAGAAAACTCTAAATCACTGTTCTCAAAGAAAAATGCTCATCTTCCCTTAAATTGAAAAAAATGTACATTGAAATCAATGAGCTATTTTCCATGTATCATAGTGGCTTTCATCCCTGCCTGCCCATTAGAATCTCCTGGGGAGGGGCGCCTGGGTGGCTCAGTCGTTAAGCGTCTGCCTTCGGCTCAGGTCATGATTCCAGGTCCTGGGATTGAGCCCCGCATCGGGCTCCCTGCTCAGCAGGAAGCCTGCTTCTCCCTCTCCCACTCCCCCTGCTTGTGTTCCCTCTCTCGCTGCGTCTCTCTCTGTCAAATAAATAAATAAAATCTTAAAAAAAAAAAGAATCTCCTGGGGAAATTTTTTAAGCGCCAAGGCCAGGCCCCTTCCCCCAACAACCCCCCACACCACCCGGGCAACACACATGCACACACACACAAAACTGTCACACTGTGATTTAATCAGTCTGGGATATGGGATAGGGCCCGGGCACTGGCATTTTTATTTTTTTTTTTATTTTTTTTTTTTCTTAAAGATTTTATTTATTTATTTGACAGAGAGAGAGACAGCGAGAGCAGGAACACAAGCAGGGGGAGTGGGAGAGGGAGAAGCAGGCTTCCTGCTGAGCAGGGAGCCCGATGCGGGGCTCGATCCCAGGACCCTGGGATCATGACCTGAGCCGAAGGCAGACGCTTAACGACTGAGCCACCCAGGCGCCCCTGGCATTTTTAGAATGCTCCCCAGGTAATCCTGACCTCCGCCAGGACTGAGAACCAGTGACCTGTCAAAGTGACAAAGAGGACTCCAGCTGGGGATTGTATCCATGCACCGGGTGGGAGTATAGGCGTCTTTGGAGACCAATATGGCAACGAATATGAAAGCGCCCCATCCTGCACCCTCGCCCCAACCATTCCCCTTCTGAGAACATAGTCCAGGTGGATCGCACACTTGTGCTTCAAGCTCTGCCTGCAGATTAGCCACTGCCCTCTGCTCGTGCCACCAAGAGACTGGAAGAGCTCAAACGGCCCACAGCAGGGATGGTCACATCAGCCATGGTGCATCCACACAATAGAAGAGTCCGAAGCCAGTAAAGAGAGTCCCTGGGCAGGTGCACTACGAACTGATGTGGAATTCCCATGGCTAGTAAATGCAAACCAGGAGCCAAGAGGAGGGTGTGGTTTTTGAACAAATCCATGCACATCTGTATTTGCAAATGCACCCAGAATCTCTGGGAGAAGACTGCTAAAACCTCTTAGCCCTGATTGCCTTAGGGGAGAAAACTGGGAAGCTAGGACAGGAGGAGGGGAGACCTGCTTTTCATCAGCTTCTCCTTTTGTATTATTTGAATTTTTGTCATGAATATGCATCGCTTCTTCAAAAAACATTAAGGAGGTGAAAGAGAGGAGGGGGGGGAAGAGAAGACCAGGCAGCTACTTGGCACAGGAACTAAGACCTGGTCAGAATGTGGCTGGGTAGGTGGGAGGCTGCCAGAGCACCAAATCAGCACCACGAGGTGGGAGTGGGTGTGGGGTAAGGGGTGCGGGGCACCCTATATTCCATGCCCTCTGGCTCAGGTCAGCCCTGGAGGCAGAAGCCGGCGGGTCCCAGAATGGATGGGTAGGTGCAGTGACCTGACCTGAGGTGGGGGTAGGAGGGCTGGGGGGGAGGGGGGGCGGCCTGGAGAGTGCGGGGCTGCAGAGCGATCCCTCCCTCGTGCCACCTCCACGCAAAACGGTTGAAGGAAAAATATGTGTCACGGCTCAAACTGGAAGCCACAGGACACACATCTCATCTCTGCTCTGGCCGCGCAGAGATGACATCCTGCAAAATTCCACGAGCAGCAGGAGGCGGCCATGCGCACAATGCCCTGCAAACACTGCCCTCTTGTGGTGCGGCTAGTGAACTGCGCTCGGGTCCACAATGGCGCTGTTTGTGTGTTCACAACTGGAGAAGGAAAAAGGTACAATTTAATTCTCAAGGGGGAAGAAGTACTCAATCAAAAAAGTACAGCTCAAGGGGCACCTGGGTGGCTCAGTCGTGAAGCATCTGCCTTCGGCTCAGGTCATGATCCCAGAGTCCTAGGATCGAGCCCCACATCAGGCTCCCTACTCTGCAGGAAGCCTACTTCTCACTCTCCCACTCCCCCTGCTTGTGTTCCCTCTCCCGCTGTCTCTCTCTCTCTGTCAAATAAAATCTTTAAAAAAAAAAAAGAAGAAAAAAAAAAAAGTACAGCTCCAAACGCAAAATATTTTAAGTGTAGCGCATGAATCAGTTCCCAATTAACTCTTCTCCAAATACAAAATAGCTTGCTTTTCCCCAAAAATACATATTCAAATTCACAATAATAATCATGAAAAGCACTAAAGAGAAGAAACACCTACAGTCACGAGGTTGTGATCAATAACTCCTGTTAGCATTTTAGCAAGCATCCCTCCAGATTCTATAAATATATGTACACAGAGATATATACAAATTTACATCAATGGGACCACCCAACACATACTATTTTGTAGCCTGATGTTTTTCTCTCCATAATACATTGAGGAAATCTGTACAATAAATACATGCTACATCATCATTTTTAATGTTTTAAACTGCAAAAAGTAAACTTGTGAAAATATACCTTTGAGTAACATAAATGGGACATATATATATATATACATATATAGGAAAATATCCATTAATAGCAGACTGATTGAGTCAGTTATGGTATAGCCATACTATAAAGCTATTAATCTAATATACTGATGTGGCTAAATGTCAAAGATATATCATATAATGAAATAAAATTCTATTGCACAATAATTACCCTATTTTTGCTTAAGAAGAATCTGTGTACACTTATACATGTAAAGAATATATATGGATATGCCTGTATCTGAGAAGAAAATGTTTCTTGAAGGACACCCAAGAAACCCTCTTGGGAAATATGATTGGAAAAACAAAAGATAAGTGAAATTTTTAACTTTCACTTTTTCTCTTCTGGATTGTAGGATTTGTAAAAACACTATCAGCTTGAAGATATGATTTCAAAGCCTGAATATCCCATGGCTTAATTAAATGCTCCTCTGCTGATGGACATTCAGGTTGTTCACAGTTGCCCTACTAGGAACCACCTTGCACATGAATTACTTATTGTGTAATTTATCTGGTTATCTCTCTGGGTCGTGTCCTGGGTGTGGAACTGCCAGGTTAGTTTCTAAATGTGTGCACTCCATGAGACTGACTATTAACACATCACAGAGTGAATTTGATGTGTCTGCTCTCCACCCAACTGGGTTCTTGAAGTGCCTAATACCTGTTTCTAGGTGGGCAGGGCAGGGCCTCTGTCATGCTTTGTATATCGAGAGGCTCATTTCATCAGACTATGGGTCAGGTTCACTGGATCTTTTATGGCCCTCTTTTATTAACATATAATGTATTACTTGTTTCAGGGGTACAGGTCTGTGATTCATCAGTCTTACACAATTCACAGCACTCACCATAGTACATACCCTCCCCAATGTCCATCACCCATCCACCCCATCCCTCCCAGCCCCCACCACTCCAGCAACCCTCAGTTTGTTTCCTGAGATTAAGAGTCTCTTATGGTTTGTCTCCCTCTCTGGTTTCATCTTGTTTCATTTTTCCCTCCCTTCCCCTATGATCCTCTGTCTTGTTTTTCAAATTCCTCATATCAGTGAGATCATAGACTTGTCTTTCTCTGATTGACTTATTTCGCTTAGCATAATACCCTCTAGTTCCATCCACGTTGTTGCAAATGGCAAGATTTCATTTTTTGATGGTTGCATAATATTGCATTGTGTATA
The DNA here is from genome assembly GCF_011800145.1 of Mirounga leonina. NCBI lineage: Eukaryota > Metazoa > Chordata > Mammalia > Carnivora > Phocidae > Mirounga > Mirounga leonina. The sequence goes on from NW_023270265.1 coordinate 40,243,921, forward strand.
TATCCACCACATCTTTATCCATCATCTGTTGATGGACATCTGGGCTCTTTCCATAGTTTGGCTATTGTGGACATTGCTGCTATAAACACTGGGGTGCATGTGCCCCTTCAGATCATTACATTTGTATCTTTGGGGTAAATACCCAGTAGCGCAATTGTTGGGTCGTAGGGTAGCCCAGATGGCCCTCTTGATGTCTTTTTTTTTTTTAAGGTTTTATTTATTTATTTAAAAGAGAGTGAGCACGAGTGGTGGGGGGGCGCAGGCGGAGGGTGAGGGAGAAGCAGACTGCCCACTGAACAGGAAGCCTGATGTGGGGCCCCATCCCAGGACCCTGGGATCATGACCTGAGGCAAAGGCAGATGCTTGACCAACTGAGCCACCTAGGTGCCCTCCTCTTGATGTCTTGATTCCATTTGTCACTAAACCTCCATGCCTGTTGTCTTTGCTCCTCTCAGCCTACTCCCACAGCAGCCAGGGTGAGTCTTTCCCCTCAGACCCTGCTCATACCCTGACAGTAGCTTCACTGCACTCTGGAAATCAACCCAAGGTCCTCACCATGACCCCCGAGGCCCTGCACAATACGGCCCTCATGACCTTCCCAGCCTCATGTCTTCCTCCTCTTCCTGCCCTCACTCTGCTCAAGCTGTACTGGCAAGCTTGCTGGTCCTGACACCCCAACCACATGCCAGCCCCAGGGCCTTTGCACTTGCTGTCCCCTCTGCCTGGAATACTGATCCTCAAATAGCTGCAAGCCTCTTTACCTCCCTTCATTCCTGTCTCAGCTCAAATATTATTTCCTCAGAGAAGCCCTCCCGACCGCCCTGCCTTAAAATGCACCTCTCCCTTTCCTGACATTGTTTCTTTAAGCCAGTTTTCTTTTACTTCCTAGCCCCGAGGTTGTATTAGATCTCTACATGCTCATCTGCCTTTGGTGTTCCTCCCTCACTAAGTTATAAGCTCCGGGAGAGCAGAAGGCTATCTTGCCCATGCTGTGTCCCCAGCACCCAGGACAGGGCTTCATGTGTGTAGCTTTGCATAAGGACAGGGTGCTTGAAAGAATAAGAAACTGGTAAGATGGTGATGTCTGAAGCTTGAATAGCCTCAACACACCATTTCTCTCAGCTCCAGAATGAAGTCGGGTGTGTTTAAGCCATCTTTTTCCATCTCTAAGGAGCGTTATCAGGAAAATCTGACAGAACCTTTTTAATTCAACAATTTGGGAGAAAAAATTGCAAATGGGTTATTATTCAGGGAAAAAATACCTTTGCTCCAAACCAGAGCAGCACATCTACCCCACGTACTTGCTCCTTTAGAGAAAAACAGAAAGGTTAATATCGCCCCGTCAGAGGAAAGGAGCCAATTAGCACAACCTCGATTCAGAAGAAGAATAGAGGTTAATTGCTTGGAGTCCACATGTCTCAAATGCCTAATGCTATATCATTATTTTTTAGCTACATATTATTCATTTCATACACTTAAGTATTCCACCTTATTACTAATTAGTAATTCCTTATCCTTAAATTTTACCCAATTCAGGCTGTCATCATAGGGCCCTCCTCAGCCCCCGTTTTCCCCAAGATGTAACAAAATTGTGGAGAAAATGTTGGCACCTCCTATTCATCACCTCCCGCCCCAACCCCCACCAGCACCCCCGTGGCTCACCTTCCCTTCCCTGGGCGCGCACCTCTCCTTAACCCTGCCTGCCCATCTCCTATCTCAGCAAACAGGCTTCACTCCTACCCCGGGGCTCCACCACATCTCCCATGTCCCAGGCACTGCTCTAAGCTTATTAGCTGGGCAAAAGATGCAAATTCTGCCTGCTCAGGTGACCCGGTTCTTTCGAAAAGACCCACGACTTGGCACGCTGGACATGTTGACTCAACAGATCAGTATTTCCTGGGAATGTAATAATAATAGCAACAACAATAATGATGATGGTTGTAAATACTTTTTGAACATTTTTATGTCCAGGCACCATGCTGATGGATTATAGAGGCAGGATTTTAATCCATATGAAGCTATGTACATCCATGTCTATCAGGCGTCTAAGCAAATGATTGGAGCAACCCAACCCATCTCCAGTTCTGCAATTCCTCAGTGTGGAAAGCCTACAGGGGTTTCATTCTCTCTTTGTTTTTTCTTCTGTCACCTGGATTGTTTGAATCTGCTGCCCTCCAGCTCATTGTCCTACCTCAAAAGGCTCTCAGGTGTCTAGAAAATCTTCAGAGCACCCCTCTCCCTTTGACTGGTCTACTTGGGATTGAAACCATGCTCTTGCTATCTGCATGTCATAGAGACATGGGGGAGAATAGGGCAGATGCAAAACAAGCCAGAAGCCAGTCCTAAATTGGACTTGCTGGGTGGCAGAAAGTCCGCTCTAGGAAATGACACTTTTCAGGGTTGTCCCTGGAAGCACAGCAATGTGATGAGGCATGTGATGTGGATTCCTGTGTTTCTCTTCCTCTTCCTGGGGTAAAGACGCCTCTGATCAAATGAACTGAGGAGCAGTACTTCATTTTCTGGAATTAACAGTCATAGACTAGAAGTCATTATGTTCACTAAAAGACAATCTTGGGGATATGGGAAAGAAACAAACAATTATAAAGAAAAACCAAACAGATTTGAAAAAGAACCAAATAGAACTGAAAAATTATAATAATTAAAGCTAATACCTCCTCGATAAGAGAATCAGTAATTAGATCAGAAGAAGTTATCCATCCAGAATACAGATCCTAAGAAATGATCCTTCAAGGGACAAGAATTGGAGAATAAAAAAGGAAGTTAAAAGACCCAGAGTATAGAATGAGAAGTTTTATAAGGAAAAGGAAGGGAATATAAGAAGAGAAAAGGGCTGAGAACCTTCCAGAACTGATGAAAGCTACCAGCCCCTGGGTTCAAAAAGCCCAGTAAATCCAAAGCAAGAACAATGAAAAGAAATCCATGCCCTGACACATCATGGTGAAGCTGCTGAATATCAAAGACAAAGGGAAGATTTTAGATGAAGTCAGAAAGAAAAGACAGAAGGCTTTCAACACAACAATAGACTGACAACTGACTTCTTATCAACAAGACTGGAAATTAGAAGAATGGAATGATACATTCAATGTGCTGAGAGAAAAATAACTCTGTACCTAGAATTTTGTGCCCACTGATACGTTTCAAGAACAAGGTGAAATATAGACATTTTCAAACCAGCAAAGAAACCCTAGAATTTGCCACCAGCAAATCTCAGTAAAGGAAACTCTAAAGGATGAATTTCAGACAGTAGGAAAGTAATTCCAGTTTGAAGACCTAAGATATCATGAGGAATGAAGTGCACAGAAATTTAAACAAACATAGTCTGTCTGTATAAAACAATAATGATAATGTCTTGTGGAGTTAAAAACAAATAGAACTAAAAGACACCACCGGAATAGCATGCAAATCAGGAGAGGGAGAATGAAATTAGTGTTCTGAGATCCCTGTATTATGTGGAGGGAAGGTAAAGGTATTTATTTATCTTTAGATTTTGATAAAATTAAGTGGGCATATTGTTAACTTCTAGGGTAACCACTAACCTGATGGAAACAAAGTAGGCAACTCCCAACCTGATAGAGGGCAAAAATGACATAAGAAAAAAAAAATAAATAAATTCAAAAGGTAACAAGAAAAAAAAATAGAAAGTATGAGATGAGATGGTAGGCACTAATTTTAATTTATCAATGATTACAATAATTGTAAAGGGACTAAGCCTCCTACTAAAAGATAAAGATTTTCAGATAAGATTTTTAAAAATCCAATTATTTGCTGTTTATAAAAATCACAACATAAACGTCAGGCCAAAGAAAGCTGGGAAGTAAAAGAGTGGGAAAAGATATACAAGGTGAGCAAACAGAATATTAACAAAAGTGACTACATATTAGACCAAAAAGCATGTCTATTAAGACACTTATTAAAGTGTCAAAGGATTGAAAACATACAAGTCATGTTCTCTGATCATAATTTGTAAACTGGAAATCAATAGTAAAAAGATAATTATTTTCTAAATCCAGATGTTTGGAATGAAGAAACATACTTTTAAATAACCCTTTGATCAAAGAAGAAATGATAATGAGAATTAAGAAAATATTTAGAAGTGAACAATAAATACTCCAATCAAAACACAGCTAGTGGAGTAGAGAGAAATTTATAGCCTTAATTGCTTATATTTTTATAAATAAAAAAGAAGAAAGGTTGAAGATTCATGAGCAAAGCATCTACCTTAGAAGCTAGATAAAGAAAAGCAATTAAATCCAAACATTCTTAAAGCAGGTCCCCGTGGAGCACAGTTCTCTCAAATCCAAAAATGCAAAATGGCTTTCTTCCAACCTGGAGGGATCCTTCCATTTCTAAGGTAAAATTTCCCCAAACATGCCCGGCTGTCTGCTGGTGGTACAGAAGATGATTTTTGAAAATACCTGGGCAAATAGTTATTTCAATAGATTTTAAAAATAGTTTCCACCTACTTAAGACAGGTAGTGTAGTTTTCCACTTATAGTAGGAAAATCAGGTTTCTTTTAAAAACGTATTTATTTAGTAAGAGGATGAAATTCTATTTTTACAATAATAATACAGTTTTCTTTGGTCAAAAAAACCCTCAATCCTAAAATGGGAATAACAACAGTTCCTGCATTACAGCACTGTTATGAGGATTAAATAAGTTTTACACAATATAAAATAATACTGGGGCGCCTGGGTGGCTCAGTCGTTAAGCGTCTGCCTTCCGCTCAGGTCATGATCCCAGAGTCCTGGGATCGAGCCTCGCATCGGGCTCCCTGCTCTGAGGGAAGCCTGCTTCTCCCTCTCCCACTCCCCCTGCTTGTGTTCCCTCTCTCGCTGTGTTTCTCTCTCTCAAATAAATAAATAAAATCTTAAAAAAAAAAAAAACAATATAAAATAATACTTCATGAATTAACATAACACTTACAAAGCAACTGAATAGTCCTTGGTATTTAATGAGAACTCAATAAATGTTAGTTACGATGACAGTAACTATTATTATTACTTGAGTGATTAAAATTTGAGGAACGGGGCACTTGGGTGGCTCAGTCGGTTAGGCATCCGACTCTTGTCAGCTCAAGTCTTGATCTCAGGGTCATGAGTTCAAGCCCCACGTCGCAGCCTACTTAAAAAACTTTTTTTTTTTTTTTGAGAAACAGTAATCCAACTCAAATCTCCAAAAATAAACTTTAGACCAACGACAAACCCTACAGGGCAAAAGTACAAGTAGAGAAGACTGCAGTGCTCTCTGCCCCCTTCTGTACCCCCTTCTCCCCCACAGGGCTTGCTGCTCTGGGACCTTGCGCCCCCTGCTGGTCCTGCCCCAGGATTTGGGCCTGCTCCTGCCTCAGCATCCCCACCAAAACCAAGTCGGCCCCAAATGACGACACTCATACCACATAGGGCTGATGGGACTTAGAATATTACTGCTTCTACAAAATCTTTGTTTAAAAAGGTGACGGCCTTGGGCGCCTGGGTGGCTCAGCTGGTTAAGCGACTGCCTTCGACTCTGGTCATGATCCTGGAGTCTCAGGATCGAGTCCTGCATCGGGCTCCCTGCTCGGCAGGGGGTCTGCTTCTCCCTCTGACCCTCCTCCCTCTCATGTGCTCTCTTTCTCATTCTCTCTCTCTCAAATAAATAAATAAAATCTTTTTAAAAATAAATAAAAATAAATAAAAAATAATAGAAATAAAAAGGTGATGGCCTTTAACACAGCTGTGGCTTTGCAGCATCCTCATGGAGGCACAAGACAAGAGATTTGGGGGTGAGCCACCCAATCTTGGGGCATCTCTGCCAGGGGACACCTTTAGCCCAGTGGAGCCCCTGCTTGGGGTAGAGAGCACAGCCCCAGAGCTGAGGGTAACTGGCTTTTATGACTCGACAGGAATGATATCTTTGGGTGTCTGGGGGTTTTCACACCAGGAAAACTTCCCTCCGTCCTTTTCAAATTCTGACTGTATCATTTCCCTCCCCCTTCAAAGGTACAGATTAGCAGAGCTACTTGGGGGCCTGGCTTCTCCAGTGCAATGATTTCACTTTCCCTGATTGTTCTTGCTCCTTGGGGCCTACTCCTGAGGTCCTGGAAGGAAACCCCACAGTAGTGAAACCCACCAGGGTGGCGGGGGGCTCTCACTCCCCACACGCAGGGGCGGGTCGGCAGCACTAACTCTCTGGGGCCGCTAGAGGGAGCCCCAGCTTTCTCTTCGGAGCCCCAGAGCTCAGCTGCTCTGCGTTCCTTGTCCTTTGAAAAGCTGGGGCCTGTGCGACTGAGAACACACATGGGCTGTGTCTGTGTAAATCCTATCTGCTTCTCCTTCTTGGTTGGTGCACAGGATGGAGAGCGTGAGTCACAGGCCATGACCCCTGGGGGCTTAGTCTGTGTGGTGGAAGGATCCACGGGCCAGGAGTCAGACACTTGGGTTCCAGCGTGTGCTATGAACGAATCATCTGTGGTCTGTGTACGTGGTAAGTGTGACAGGGATATATACACCACACCACGCCGTGGAGGGGATATCTGTCGGCTCCCTCTAAGGACTGGATGCTGGGAGGCACTTTCCAGCGGCCCAGAGGGGACAGCTGGCTTTAGCCAGGAGCCCCGAGAGAAGGACACTCCCGGCAGAGGCCACAGTCTGGGCAAAGACAGAGGCGGCAGCTTTGAGTGGTTTCGATGTTTCTGGAGGGAGGGATGGCAGAGGTAGGGGCCAGATCCTGCAGGGCCTTCTCAGCCAGGCCGAGGAGTGCGGCTCGCACACTGTGGTGGTGGATCTTCCTGGGCCTTCAGCGGGGCAATGACGTGAAAGGGCCACTCCTCTGCAGGGTGGAGGGCGGAGGGCTGGGGCAGGGAGGCGAGGAAAGAGGCAGGAAGCCCGGGCAGGAGGCTACTGCAGTCTTCTCTAAGTTCAGCTAAGATCATATGGCCATGAGTGTGACCACCCTTCCCAGTTTTCCTGGGACTGAGGGGGTTCCCAGGACTCCAGACTGGCCACTTTAAAACCAGGGAAGACCCAGGCACACCGAGATAGCTCGGCCACCCACACAGCCACTAGCCACTGACCAGCTGTGTCTCTCCCTCAAGCTCTCATAACCCTATTTTTCTCACCTGTGATCAGCGTCCAGGGCAGTAACTTCAAAACGAGTTTTAGTAACACAGCACCATCTTTAAACGAAAGCTTATGCAGAACTGCAGTATAGAAAACACAGAAAGGCAAAGCCACTGAGGCTGGAGTGGGGGATAGGCATGGGGAGGCGGGTGGGGGACCCACCTGCCGTTGCCTCCAGGCCCTGACTCACCTCTGCAGACCACAGCACCTGACAGCTACTGACCTCCATGTCAGAGGGTCCTGCTCGGCTTATGACTACATTCATTTGTTGACCGGAAAACCCAACAGAACTGAAATCAGTGTTTTGCTTCCACTGCAGACTGAAGTTTAAAATTTAAGCCCTTTCCAAAATATGTCAACCTCTCTGAACTGGAATGAAATCCACATCATTTCCCCAGTTAGTGTCCTGCAATAAAATCCAATCCACCTATGAATGGATTTCCTGACCCAAAGGGTCATTTCCTTCGGCTTGAGTTCCTGACGCTACACTGCCCGGCCCGACCCGTCCATGATTGTTCTCTCCAGCCTGGGCCACTGGCAGGGAACGTGGCAGACAGGGCCAGTGGGCGGGATGCCCACTCACCGGTGGCATTGGCTGCGCCTTAGGCCACCTTTGAGGACCTGACTTCCCTTCCCACAGCCCATGCAGGACCCCCACCCCTCACCCAAGCTCTGCCTTCTAACCCACCCTCACCTGCCCCACCCCTACCCCAGCATGTCCAGGATGTTTTACTGTCTGGGGTTTGAAGGCATCTGTCCCTCCTGGCTGTGGACTTAATCGGGTTTGCCCTGACCCCCAGCTCCAGGCCACTGGCCATCTCTGATCCTTGACTGGCTGTCATTCCCACTCACGGAGCCACAACAGGGATCTTAGCCCAGGCTGTGGCTTCCTCTGGCCGCCTTCCAACCTGCTCCAGGCTAGCCCCTGAGAACACGGGCTTCTGTCCCTTTATCTACTAGGACAGCATCTTTGGGACTCAGTTTGTGAACTGGACACTGCATTTGGAAGCAGGAGATGTGAGTTCAGATCCACACTCCCGAATAGGGCTGGATCACTGGAGCAAACGCACACGCACACACACGCACACACAACACACACGGTCTTTCCTCTGTCCTTTCAAGGCCCAACTGAATGGCAAGGGGACTAGAGGCAGCTTTGGAGGACACATTAAGGCTCAAAGCTTTCAGAAACCCCAGAATGTGCTGCCCTGCTCTCCCAAGGTGGCCTGCTGAGCCCACGCCCGCACAGGAGGATCTTTTTGCTTGTCTGTCTGTCCTCCAGACTGCAAACCGCACAAGGGCAAAGACTGATCTGTTCCCTCTGCCTCCAAGTGCCGGACACGGAGTAAGTGCTCAGCATGTGTTTGATGAATGACTCATTTCTTTTCATTCAGAGAGATTTAGTGAGAACTTATTATGCACTGGGTACTGTTCCAGGTGTCAAAATACAGACAAAAATCTTTCCCTACGATGTTTTATTGGGACACCTGGCTGGCTCAGTCGGAGGAGTGTGTAACTCTTGATCTCGGGGCCGAGTTCAAGCCCCACGTTAGGCATAGAGATTACTTAAAAATAAAAAAATGTTTTAAAAAAATCTTTCCCTACATAGCACATATATATCTTATGGGCACATGGATAAGTGGGTGGGTAAAGGGTTTTTTTTTTTTTTTGTTACTGTGGTTTTATTTGGTTTGTTGCCCCCAACCCCCAGGGTATCCATTAGGAAACCTGCTTCCTCCTACACTAATTCCATCTTTCCTTCCTAATACCCACAATGGAAGAGATGAAATAGAAACCCACTTCTCCTGGAAAATGAAAGCAGGGAAGCTGATACCCGTGGGCGACCGGATTTGTGCTAATAGAAGGTTCCAGGAAAAAGCTGTGGATGGCACTGACTCAGTACTAGCCGAATTGGCTCTGAAGGGAACCAAAGCTTTGTGTGGAGGCTCCAGCCCTCCCATTCTCTCACGGCCAGCTCTGAGAGCTGACGACCCCCACCCCAGGCCTGCTTCTTCAAGGGGCAGCTCGCAGAGACTGCGGGGGGGGGGGGGTCACTCAGTGACAAAAGGAGTAGACAGTGAGTTCTACAGTCCTGCCCAGCCCCTAAGATTCTGCTGTGTCCCTAGAACGGGGGTCCTGGATCAGCAGGAAACCCTGGTGCTCAGTGATGGGAACCGAGACCAGCTTTTAGTGGAGAGGAAGTTCCCAGCACTGCCCAGCTTTGCAACAACCCCTCCTGCACATCTGGGTGCCCCAGAGCATTTCTCACTCCGCCTTTTCTCATGTGAATGCCAGCCAATACCAAGAAACTAAAAACTGGCTTGCACCTCACCTCCAGGATGGGTTTCTTAGCCGGAAAGGAAGTGGTAATTCACAGGGATAATTTACACAGCACACGGACCTCGCCTCGTGGTCCTGGCCGTCCTGTGCTAAGTGATGCCCAGTACCTCACAGGTCATACATCTGCACCATCGCTTTCTCCATTCAAATAATCGCCCTCATGAAGCCCCCGTATGGATGCACAAAGCGAGAGTGCCATCAAAACACGCAGCCTTGAAAAATTCTTGTTTCAACAGCGATGGTGGGGACAGTGGCGGCAGTGGGGGGGGTGGGGGGGTGCGGGGTGTGACAGAGCAGAGACACTTCAGAAAAATCACATTTCTTTGCCCCGGGACACTGCTCACCTGCAATTTGCTCTGACTCTCTGTCTTTTTGTCTGTCTCAGAGAAATATGAATCACAGTTAAATTCTACCAAATAAACAAGTCATGTTTTAAAGTTTTGTAAAACCTACAATTTTAGAAAGGCTTGATGTGGCTGACACTAAATTGATTTCAACACATCTTATTTCCGGTCTAATGCTGGGTTCCTTTCATCAAGAACAAATGCACTCATAATGGCTTGATTCTAAGTGAATGGACTAGGTATAAACACAAAGGAGCCACCGGCACTCACATTAATTTTCTTCCTTTTTTAAGTAAAATGAGATGGCATGTTTTACTTCTCCGAGATTAATTTCCCCTAAAGTTTTCACGCACACTCATCGGAGGCTTGCAAGTCTGAATAATGAAGCTGCCAACTGAAAACCCAGTCTGGGGTTTTCACGTCAACAAGCAACAGAAAACTGATGCTTGCTGAGGTCAGGAGGTTGTCCTGGGTGTTAGAGCCCCTGTCCCAGGTGGGTGCTCGAGGGAAAGCCAGAAAAAAAAGGCAGATTCCTAGCACCTGCTCGCTTCACACTGAAAATTGACAGCCTACTCGCACTGGATCTAGACTCCGATGTTTCCAACTGTCATAGGAACTCAGAAGGATGCAACGACCACAAAAATAAATTGCACAGAGAAAAACGGTTTATTTCTTATAAACAAAACTAGTATGCATTAAGTTTAAAAGGTCTGTGGCAAAACTCTACGTTTGATAACATTTCATGGGACTATTGGCTAAAAGGAAAAAGAAGTGCGCACGCAAACAGACAGGTGAAATCCAAATAGGACTTAGTTCTGTACCAGCGTCGATTTCCTGTCCTGACAGCTCTACTGTGGTTACATAAGAGGCTATCTTCGGGGAAAGCTGCGTGAAGCTCTCTGGTTGCACCATCTGGTTGCACCTACGTTGTGTACGGCCAATGCTTGTACTACATTTGCAATTTCTGTGTGCATCTAAAATTATTTCAAAATGAAAAGTTAAAAGAAAAGTGAGGGCCGGGTAGAATGGAAACAGGCACGTTAGCCACACTGGTGAGGGTATAAACTGGCAGAGCTCCTCCGGAGAACAGCCTGGCAGTATCCCTCACGACGGAAAGAACACTAACCCGCCAATTCCACTTCTAGGGATCCAGCTTACAAAACTACTTGCACACATGCATCTAGAATGTTCTTCGCAGCATTTTTGTAATAGGAAAAAAAAAATGAAACAAAGTAAATCCCCATGAGTAGGGAAACAGTAAGTCAATGCAAATGCCTGTTCCATGGAATACTGTGCCATCATAAAAAGAATAAGGCAGCTCAGCACAAAGCTGTCTGAGATGTGACGCTAACTACAAAGTGTGGCCACAAAATAATCTGGATACTTACCTAAAATCTTATTTATGTGTACACACTTTATGTGGTTGTATAAGCGTGGGAACTCTCTGCAACAACAGCACCCCAAATGGTTCATGGTGATTGCTTTGGGGATGGGAAGTTCTTTAGTAGGCATGATAAAAGGTGACTTTCACTTTGTGTGAATACATTACAGGGAGGATGTGTTGCTTTTAGAATTAGGACAACAATAAAAGAAAGACAAAAGAAGGGGCGCCTGGGTGGCTCAGTCGGGTTGAGCGTCGGACCCTTGATTTTTGGCTCAGGTCATGATCTCAGGGTCATGAGATCAAGCCCCATGTGGGGCCCCACACTCAGTATGGAGTCTGCTTGAGATTCTCTCCCTCTCCCTCCCCCTCTGCCCCTCTTCCCTCCCATGTGCTCTCGCATTCTCTCACTCTAAAATAAGTAAAATCTTAAAAAAAAAAAAAAAAAAGGGGGCGCCTGGGTGGCTCAGTTGGTTAAGCGACTGCCTTCGGCTCAGGTCATGATCCTGGAGTCCCGGGATTGAGTCCCGCATCGGGCTCCCTGTTCGGCAGGGAGTCTGCTTCTCCCTCTGACCCTCCCCCCTCTTGTGCTTTCTCTCGCTCATTCTCTCTCTCAAATAAATAAATAAATAAATCTTTAAAAAAAAAAAAAAGAAAGAAAACACAAAAGAAACAAAATGGAGGCACAAAAGAACAAGGAAGGCCAGTGCAGAGTGTTAAGACCCGACTTGGGAACCCAAGACATACTGACTCATAAAGCCACAAGAAGGCAGTTTAGCCCACGTGCCCACGGGCACTGGAGGCAAGCTGCCTCCATCAAAAATCACTGGCCCCTCCCTGTGAATCAAACATCCTATCTGTAGCCGTGGGCTGTGCAGAGCCTTCCCCTGGAGGAGCATCCTTCCCTGACCCACTGTTAGACTTGAACATGCAACTTGCTTCAGCAATGAAATGTGAGCAGATGAGCCATGCAAAGTTCGAGCAGAAGTTTTAAGAGCCGTCGTGTGGTTCCACCAGCTCTGTTGCTCTTTTCCCTTTGTGAGTTCCTCACAGCGGCTGCCCCCTCAGTCTGGGTCCCAGAATGAAGACACACGGTGCAAAGCTGCGGCCAACCGGCAACCACCATGTGACAGGAGGGAGAAACCATAGTGCAGCAAGCCGCTGAGATGTGGGGATGTTTGTGGTGCAGCCTTACCTCATGAAAGCTAATACATGAGTAAAGAGCACCCCCAAAAAAGTATTTATTGAGGGCATATTGTGTGAAGAACCTACACTCAAGTTAAGGGGCCAAAGGGTGAGCACAGGGAACATGAGAAGCAGGCACACTATAGGGGATCAGAATATGCCAGCCCCAAATACACCACTTTGGCATGAGAATTATTTTGAACTAGAGGCAAATGGGAATCAACAGATGCAGAACAACACCTTCTCAGAGTTTCCCTTATCTAAGAGCAGAAACTTCTGGAAAACAGGACTGCCATAACCCCCCGCCATCAGTTTCCCCTTATATTTACCTTTCCACAGTTTGCTGCCCTTGGAAACCTTTTCCTTTGTCTTGTCACTTCTTTACTAATTTTTTTATTCTTTGCTAAGATGCTATATAAGCCCAAGTCTCACCGCCATAAACTGATTTTCTTTTCTCTTGTTAACCTTTTGTTGGTCTAATTTAACAGAGCCCCAGTCTGAGAACCTAAAAGGGTAGAAGGAAGAAAAAAAAATTTTTTTCCTCCCCTACAATGTCCTGTACTTGGGGAGATGACACTCACACACACAAACACACGCGGACACTTGCTCGGAGCTCACAGAGCAGTGCAGTGTTCTGTGAAAAGCCTGGCACCGAGGACAGAGGTGATCAGGGAAGGAGGAAGACGGTACAGGCCGAGACTCACGTACGCCCTTCCGTGTCAGTATCTAAGCCCCATAAGCACTAAGCGAGCTGAATCAGGGCATTCTAATAAAATACAAAAACAATTACCACCAGTTTAGTCACCCTTCCCTTTAAACCAAAGGTTCCAAGAGCATACCCACCACCTGGAGATTCTGAACTTTTTGTTACGAGGATATGTACTCTCCACAGTGTGGAAGAGCCGTTCTCGGATGACACATTCTGTGTCTCTGGGAAATGATCGGAGCGTGAACGGTAGTTCCAGAAACCAGCTCTTTCTCTTTTGAACAAGGCACGTCTTTGTGCAAAATGCACTCTCTTAAAGGAGACAAAGGGATGTGAACCAGACGAAGGGTATAAATACCAAGTTCCCTTTGCCTCTTCATTCGCTGGGTGACCGTAGTTCATTCATAATCTACTTCATACAAATAGGCCACTTGTAATTTTCTCTTCCAAATCTGGACACCTCTGTTTAAAATCTTCCCCCCACCCCTTATAGAGAATGACACAAGTGAGCCATTATTAGGTCCCTGGGTAAAAAAATTCAAACCCGTAAGTATATAGAGCAAAACATGAAAGTCGCCCTTCACCACACTCCTCCACCCTCTCCCCAGCAAGTCACATGTGCTCTTGCAACTGCCTTGTGGTGTGTTTGCCTCCACAGAGAGATATATGCATTCATATGGAGCCCTTGTTTCCCTCTCTCCCTCCTTCCTTCCTTCGTTTCTTTCCTCTTCCCTCCAGCAATGGGAAGCATGCATTTTTCTTTGAGACCATTCACTATTCTTATTTTCTCCTCCTAGTCATTTTGAGGACCAACTTCCGAAATTTGAATTTATTTGCTTGTCTGTCTGTTATTTTCAGCTACTGTGGATGCTACCAGTGATACCAAGGGTAAGGAGGACTGAGGTGGGTCTGCCAGGAAGTTATTCAAGTCAGCTGTGGGCAAAGGTGGCACCAGATTTCTCCATCCTGTGATTTGAGGAGTTGGGTCTCGGGGGAGCAGAGCTCAGGGTATCCTGCAGGTCCTGCATTTCCAGAAGGGGCTGGAAGGCCTTCATCCTCCACTGGATCTGTCCTCTCGGAGTCCCTGGGATAGCCAGCCGACCCCTCCGCGGTCTCACTACCCTCACACCCACCCCCACACTTCCCAGTCCCCTCCCTACACCCCCAGGCCCACCCACCCCTGCCCCGACCATAGCAAGATCCCTCAGCTGAGGCATCAGGCGAATTTGTGGGGAAAAATGTTCCCATGTGTTTCTATGCAACAAAATCAAGTGTATGTGTAGGTGTTCTGTGTTTTTACAAACTCTCCTCCTTGGTTGTTATAAGATTAAACCAATTTTCTCCCTCAGTAAATGCTTCCCTTCAAAACCACTGGAAGCACATAATTCACCAGCCCATTTGCAGCTTCTATTTTCTTGGAGCTGAGAGGAAATCATGATTGTGGGGCCTGTTTCCTTCTAAGAGGCCAGGGTTGAGCAAGTGATGGACAAGAAGAAGTAATGTTTCAATGACATCTCTGATCAATGTTTCATTTATTTTGAAGTTCAAAAAAGATAGGTGAGCATCATAAGTCCTTTGGGAAGGCAGGGATAGCGGGTTTTGAGGTAAATTACTCTTTTATCCTCAGTAAATTTAATGGACACTTTCATTAAAACTACAGGGAATTTTAAGGTAGTTCTATTCCTATTTTAGAACTATAGCTGAGGCTTTTTTTTTTTTTTTTTTTAACGCCTGGATCATTTTTGCTGCTGAGAAATCTAAACATTTCAGATGTGGCACATTTTATTTTCCCTACCCATTTATGGGAAACCCACGTGCCCCACAGGACACAGAAACGTTACTTAAAATCACAACAGATTTCGAGGAAACACGTATGCCAGAGGAGAAAATTAAAAAGCTTGCCTGGCTGATGTCAGGGAGGGGGGGATACCAACTTGCATTTGTCCTTAAAAAAATAAATTCATGGGGCGCCTGGATGGCTCAGTCGGTTGAGCGTCTGCCTTCAGCTCAGGTCATGATCCCAGGGTCCTGGGATCGAGCCCCACGTCGGGCTCCTTGCTCAGCAGGGAGACTGCTTCTCCCTCTGCCTGCCATTCCCCCTGCTTGTGCTTGCTCTCTCTCTCTCTCTCTCTCTCTCTCTCTGGCTCTCTCTGTGTCAAATAAATAAATAAAATCTTTTTTAAAAAATGTAAAAAAATAAATAAATAAAATAAACTCACCTGCCACTGATCAGCGATGCCAGTTTGCTACCATGCTATTGAACAAGCATTCCTGCTGACTATAAACTGCTCCATTTGCGTGACTGTTTACATAATTACACAGTGAAACATTGCAATCTTTTGGATTTAATACATGTTTTAACAAGCCCTTCAACTACAGTGTAGGCTTCTATAATCAAATCAAGTCTTTTCAATTAAAACACAATTAGGAAAGGTGTCATGGTGTCACTGTTACACTTGGCTACATGAAAAGATTCAAGAATCGCTTGGCTGGAAACCTGAGCTCACGCAACATGCCTGAGCTTAAATGCCATGTCAGGCTACGAGGGAGGGCACCTGGGGGCCTTGGGTCCTGTGTGAGACCCACAGACCATCCTCCTTGGGCCCTTTCTTTGTGAGGGACAAAAGGCTACAGATGGAAACCCCCAGTGGCCTGGAAAGGTTGAAGATATCTGTGGCTCTGAGCTTGACCCCAGGTGCCAGCAAGCATGTCACGGACCAGGAGTGATAGGTGCAAGGTTACCAGCGAGATATCCACCTCGCCCTCACATTAGTTTGCAGCATATGGGATTCTAGAGGTAGAAACTCTTTCCAACATTGCCTAATCTCACTGCTTCATTTTAGACACATAGAATGGGTGGCTCGCAGAGGATATGTGAAATGAAGTAAAATGTGCACCCCCCCCCCCCAGGGATCCCCAACCTAGGGATCATTATCTAGTAAGAGCAGACACGCAAAGGAGGGCTAGCTCACCCAGCTCAGGGACGCCTTCAGGAGAAATGGTTCAGTTCCTTCTCCCAGCTTAGTAACAAAGGTCAGATGCGGAAGGTTGGTGTAGTGGGTTGAATGGTAGCCTCCAAAAAAGACATGTCCGCATCAAATCCCTGAAACCCGTGACTGTTCCATTTGGGAAAAGCGTCTCTGTAGATGTAATTAAGGATCTTGAGATAAGATCATACTGGATTATCTAGGTGGGTCCTACTAAATCTAATGACAAGCGTCCTTATAAGAGGCACATAGCAGAAACACACAGAGAAGATGCTGTGAAGGTGGACGTAGAGATTACAGTGACGCAGATGTGAGCCGAGGAACGGCTGGAGCCACGGGAAGCCAGAACAGGCAAGGAAGGATTCTTCCCTGGAGGCCCCAGGGACATGGCAGCCCTGCCTCTGCCTTGATTTTGAACTTCTGGCCACAGAACTGTGAGAGAACAAATTTCTGGTGATTTAAGCAGCCCAGGACATGGGAATTTGTTACAGAAGCCACAGAAACCTAATACAGCTGGGAGAACGCAGTGGCTGGCTCAAGGTCTCTGCCGAAGGACGCTGTTTGTTACACACTGAATGCTTGTGTCCCCTGAAAATCCCCATGTTGAAACCCTAATCCCCACTGTGAGGTATTGGGAGGTGGGGCTCTGGGGAGGGAATCAGGCTTGGATGAGGTCATGAGGGTGGAGCCCCCATCGTGGAACTGGTGCTCTTCCAAGACCACGAAGACGCCAGAGCTCTTCTTTCCACCACGTGAGGATGCATGAGAAGGCAGCAGTCAGCCACCCCAAAGAGGGCTCTCTCCAGAAGCTGGCCAGACTAGCACCCTGATTTCTGGACCTCCAGCCTCCAGTGCTGTGAGAAATAGGTTTCTGTTGTTGGTAAACCGCCACTCAGTTTAAGACAGCTTGTTAGAGTCCAGGCTAAGTCAGAGGCTGACCAAACTTATACACCATCCAAGGGCTCCTTTGGCTTCTGGCTGGCTTAGCTGGTGCACAGACTGGAGGGAGCGAGGGGCACAAGAGAGGAAAGACAGGAACCTCTGGCTCCCTCCGTGGGGTCACTGTGAGCCGGCTGGGCCTCTCAGCCCCACGTTCACAGCTCCTCTCAGGGTGGCCCTCCCCAGAGGACCGTCTGCTTCTAGGTCCACGTACTGGCTCCCTCCCCACACCCCTAGAGATGTAGGGCCATACCAGCCCCACTGCCACTAGCCTCAGTCCTACCTCAACTCTACAAACAGTCCCTTTAGCAAAACATCTTCCAGTTAATCAAGCTGAGCATGCCAGGCGTATGCTGCCAAGACCCTGAGTAGCATGGTCTGAAGCGGTGAGACTTCCATGTCCTCGGACGGCACATTTTCTCCTAGTGGGCCAGCGCCTTGTCACCATCTCTCGATGACGTAGGGGTGGCGCATGTGGCCGTGCCGCTCTGCCCGAGAGGGAAGGGAGGCTCACAGAGGGGAACAGAATTTTCAACGGCTGCAAGTTTGGAGCAGAGCAAGGGTCACAGTGCAGCCCGTGAGCCCCACTTCCAGCTCTTTGCTATACTAAGTCGTGGGTCTGGGGTGGCAGATCTCTGATCCTCAGGCTGCCGGTGCCTCCTGGGTCACGGCCACGCAGACACCACTCATCAGTCACGACATTCTTTCAGACTCACAACAGCCCTTGTCCTGGGATCTTTCCCAGCACAGCATTCTCGAAGGCCCTAAGACCTGTCAGAATTGGTGGGCAAGCGTGCCCTTCCTGCTACAGTCTAACAGGTATATCTCTGGCCTTGGGGGGCTGGGAAGGAGGAAATTAAAGAGGATTTTTAGGAAGTTTCGACGCAAGCCAGGCCATGTAACCTCCCCCTCTGCTGATCACCCTTAGACACCTTGCATAAAAACTCACATAACCGCGATCCTTTTGAGGTCTGACGTATGTGTTTTGTGATGTAACATGGTGGCAGGCTGACTTCCATACTGAGTATGGTCAGGACCCCATGAGCACATTAGAGGCACTAGCAAGTCCTTTGGTCAAGAGACCTGGGGGGCTTCATCACAGCATTGCCCCAAAACTGCCTATTTCCAGAAGCTCTTTTTGCACCGTTCAACTGACCAATGTCCAGCAGACATCCTGTTCCACAGAATATGTTCCGGTGTAATTATGACAAGATCCACAATTATGCTGCCCTCTTGCTCTATTTTAATCATGGTTTCCAAGTGCCTCCTTTGGAGGACTGATGGCCTTTCAAGTCCAGGTGGTCCTTGACTTTCATACATTCAAGCAGCTCACCCTCCTGTGCAACATTGACTTACAGATCCCCTCCCCCACCTGCCACTGTCCTGCTCAGACTTCCCGGCAGCAGCAAAGGTCTAGGGCGCGGTGGTGCCACCCACCAGGCAACAGTTGAGTGGGGTTCCCCCATCAGAGAGGTGAGGCAGGTCAAGAGGGACAGTTAATTTGAGGGAGAAGAAACCAACACAAACCACCACTGGGGTTATTCCCAATTGTAACTCTCTGCCAACGGGGTTCCATTTCGCCCCTTCACACAGAGGGAGGCACCTCGCCTCCTCATTATGGGAAAGCTCTGGAGTCAGGCACCCCTGGATTCAAAGCCAGACCCACACCTTTCTAGCTTGAGTTTGGTCAACTTTCTGAATTTCCTAAGGCTCCGATTCCTCATTTATAAAAACTGAGACAAAATTAGTCTTTGTGCTCTCGGGGTGGAGAGGAGGATTAAATGGAAGAGTCCAGTGAAAGGAAAAGCCCACTGCCTGGCTCCCATAAGTGCCCACGACGATGAGGAGGAGGATGTTTCTAGCAGTACACTTCAGCCACACTGGGGCTGCCTGCAGAACTTCTGGGATGCCCTGAG
Source organism: Mirounga leonina (assembly GCF_011800145.1). Classification (NCBI taxonomy): domain Eukaryota; kingdom Metazoa; phylum Chordata; class Mammalia; order Carnivora; family Phocidae; genus Mirounga; species Mirounga leonina. The sequence continues at coordinate 40,262,838 of NW_023270265.1, forward strand.
TCCTGGTTCGCTTCCTTGCTGCGCCCAGGCTTGGAACCGCTCTTTGCTCTCTGGCGCCTCTCCAGGCTGCCCCTGCCACTGCGTCTGCTCCAGAGGGGCCCTCCAGGTTGAAAGGGGCGCAGTAAAGAGCCCTGCAGACACTCCCCCAGACTGATGCTTCTCTTGGGCACAAACAGAACTGGGAGAACACGGAAAGGGGAGCTTCAGAGGAGACGGCGGGCAGCCCCCTACACCCATCACAGCAGGACCCTTACAGTCTAACTGCAGAGGGTCCCTGGGTAGGGATGTGCAGGTGGTTGGTGGAAGGCTGTGTGGACGAAAGAAGCAACCCCAAGACCACTGAATGTGAATTCCAAGCCACGCTTAACAAACAAACCCTCCCGCCAGGTGAAGGCAGATCTCCAGGCCACGAGGTGTGTCCGGGGCATCACAAGGGGTTTCTTCTTTTGTTTTGTCCACCCACCCCCCACCCCCCGCTTTGGACTCTCACTTCCCTTATTAATTGTGATTCTCTAGCTTTATCCTCTGAGTTGGAGATTAAATGCTGAGCTGGCAGGAAGTGCTCTTGAAACCTGCAAGCGCTGCATTTGCAAGCCTTGTTCCCAGGGACCTGCTCGGCCCTTCGCCCAGGTCCGGGGCACTTCCATTCAACTGACCTTTTGCCATCACAGACATTATCAACCCTATCCATAGGTGCTAATCCCTCCTGATTGGAAGAGGATTTTTGTCCCTTTCCTTGCCTTCCACCACCTCCCTCCCTTTTTATGCTTGAAGGTAAAGTTACGTTTCAAAATATCTTTTGTATCTAAATATACTGTTTTTAGGGGCGCCTGGGTGGCTCTGTCAGTTAAGCGTCTGCCTTTGGCTCAGGCCACGATCTCAGGGTCCTGGGATCAAGCCCCACATTGGGCTCCCTGCTCAGAGGGGGTCTGTTTCTCCCTCTCCTTCTATCCCTCCCCACTGCTCATGCTCGCTCACTCTCTCAAATAAATAGTCTTTTAAAAATAAATAAATATACTGTTTTTATAAGCACAGCACTTTCATGTTCATTTATTCAATTTGGAAAAATTGAAAACGAGTGCCTCAGGGGACCTGCAGATAGTCAAATCCAGTAGTTCCCGAAGTGTGGCTCCCTGGCCAGCAACATCAACATATCCTGGGAACTCATTAGCAATGCAAAATTTCTGGCCCCACACCAGACTTATGGAGGCTCTGGGGGTGAGGCCAACAATCTGTTTTTATAGGCCTTCCAGATGATTCTGATGCATGTTCAAGTTTGAGAACCATCAAATTTCCTGTACAGCTGTTCCCCATCTAACAGATTAGAAAAGTGAGACCCACAGTAATTTGGTCAAGGTCATTCACTCATTCATTCCACAAATACTCAACACTGTGCTAGGGGATTAGGGACATATTAATGGAAAAGACAAATACGGCCTTGCCTCCATGGAACTTACTTTCTACACAGGAAAAACAAAGAGGATAATCGCAGACTGAAGTTAGTGCCATGAGGGAAACGAACATGAAGATAGGGCTGAAATGAACTGGGGATGAGCTGCCTGGGATGAGGTGGTCAGGGAAGGCTTCCAGGAGGAGGTGACGTTTCAGTTGGATCTAAAGGATGAACAGGAGTTGGCCATATGAACAAGAGAAGGCAGAGGCCACAACTTAGGCAAAAATGCTTTGGAGCGAGAAAGCACTTGGCCTCTTCCAGAAACAGAAACACTGGTATGGCTACAGCTTGGTGAGTGACGAGAGTGGCTGAAGCAGAGAGAGAAAATGAGAGAGAGATGGAAGAGTGAAAGAGAGAAAGAAGACAGACAGAAAGGGAGGCTGAGGCAACACGGGCCTCAGAGGGTCTATACCCGCTTCCCCTAAGACTCAGGCCAGGGCTCCTGGCCCTCAGGTCACCTCTGAAGGGCTCCTTCCGCTACCTGCACCCCTGCTCCAACTGCCAGAGGGGCCACATGCCAGAATCACCGCGCCCAGCCTCCGCGTGGATCCTCCAAGCCTAGGAAACCCTTGCTCTCCCTCATACCTGAAGCAAGGTAGCTTGTCCAGCCCTGGAAAGTTCTAACAGGTCTTTCGTTATATTGAGTCCAATTCTGATTCCCCTTTCCTTCAGGTACTGAAAGAAGTGGTCAGCCTGCCCTCCCAATCCCTCCTCATCTCTTCATCCAGTCCGTACATCTTCGCATCCATTATGAGGCGGTGTGGCAGCTCTGGGATCAAATCGCCTGCACGCAGGTCTGGTTCTGCCACTGACGCATGACCTCTGGGCCTCAGTTTCTTCCTATGTAGGCAGAGCAGTAACAACCCCTACTGAGGAGGTTTGTTGTGATGTTTAAGAGGCATAACGCTCATGAAAAGATTCTGTAGGTGTTCCGGGAGGGCTAGCCACCACTGGAGCTCCTCGTGGGGCCTGCCTTCCATCCGCCGTACCACCCTGTCATCCCTCTCTAGATGGCACCATCCACGAGTCGTCACCCCACACGGCCAGGCCAGAATGCAGTGGGCCTATTCCTCCCAATCCTGCATTTGCCTTCTGGAATAAAAGCAGAGTCTGGTGGGAGAGAGAGCAGGCCGGTCACGATGGTGATGGGACAAGTGGCCCTTTGCCCTTAGGTCCTGCACCTGTGATATAAACACAGTGTGTATTTGCCCCTAGCCTTAGGAAGAGAACATGACACTCACAGCGTCAGGAGAACGATGCATCTAGAAGGGAGCAGCCTCCGCTTCTGTGTGGGAGGGGGTGGCTGGCGGCAGACCACCTCTCCCACGGACAGCAGCATGGAAGCCGAGACCACAGCTGAACCCGCTGCATGAGGGCACGACGGAGGTGCGGAGCCACCTGGGACTGGAGGGCAGCGGCATATGCAGTCTGCTTTTGAACCTGAGTACGTGGATTCCTACCCTATTTTTTTAAATTATGTTCAGTTAGCCAACATTATCCGATTTTTTTTATTGGCAGTTTCAACTCCTTTCAGACTTTGGAGATGGCTGTGAACCTGGCAGCCAGTGAATCAGCCACCCTCTCCCAACCTGGATCACCTGTAAATCCAGCCGGGGGGGGGGTGCACTTCCTCTGCTTCAGATCCAAAATGCAAAAATAAAACAAAAAAGCAAGCAAAAAATAACCCAGGGAAGGGACTGGGAGATTGGCCTCATTTTACACGAATGGAGCGGAAGGTCCAAAGTAACGCAGACAGGGTAGGACTCTGCCATTCCCCCTTGGACTCACCCCAGGCGATGCCCACAATTGCCAGCTGCAAACCCTAACTTTCCAGTATGTTCTGCTTGCTGCTTGTCATCTCCTGTGGACGATGCTCAAACCCAGAAAGCTTGCTGCTGGAAGGACTGCATTCCTAAGCAGCCCGCCTATCGGACAAAATAGTTACCTCGAAGGATTCGTGTTTCTGCTCTGGCTCTCTGCTCCCACAGCCCCAAGATGAGGAGTTGTGCCATTTCTGTTAACAAACATCTACTGAGCACTTACTGTGTACCAGACACTGAACTCTTCACATGTATCAATCTCCTAAAGATCCTCTCTGGTAGATATTTAGCATTTCTTCATCTCATGAAGAGGAAAACAGAGCTTTGAGAAGAGGTCACTTGTGGAGTTCGTGAGGGGCATATCCAGAGCCTGACTGCCCTCTGACCGCATGGCCCTCATGCTTAATGCCACTGGTTTTCCCTTGTCTGAAGCCGTGGGCAGCTCAAGCATCTTCGCTCTCTGAAACATCTGTAACATCTGGCCCCTGACAGAAGAATGGGTGACTGACTTTACAAATCCCCCACATCAGTGTAAGAATGTTGGCCACAGGCCAGGACAAAAGATGATCCAAATGACAGTCTGATCCACGCACTCTTGACCTTTCTCAGGATGGAGCCTGCCTTCACAGCGCCCAAGTCATTTCACCAAAGGAGCCAGAGGATGATGTGCCTCATGTTTCAGGCCCCTGACTTAGTAGCACACGGCTGATGTGACGTGAAGTGACTGGAGGCATAAGAGGTGCCATCTTGCTGGCATGTGACAGCTCTGAAGTCTAATTTAAATGGCCCATGTGGCCGTGGGCTCCAGGAGAATCAGCTGCTCACTGTAGTCATGTTTTTTAAATGGAGCTTTTCCTTCTTTTCAGGGTGATAAAAGTCTTTCTATTGAGAAATGCCAAGTTTAAGGTCGCCTCAAATCCGCAACAGAGTTTTTGGAACATGGCTTTAAAGATTCCTTTTGATGCTGAAAGTTCTAAAATGCTTCCAACCACCCATCTGCTCAGCTATTTTACTGTGACTGAGTTTATTTTCCTAATGGGAAAGCAATCCTTGGGCTGTTTTAAAATAATTCCCAAATTGGTCAACGAGGGAGAAAAACCCAGTCACCTAAAGAAAACAGACTGAAATATTATTTCAGCCATTCAAGTGATGACAGGGATGTTTCACATCTTTCCTCCCTTCCATCAACTATACAGTTGAATGCTGAAAATGAGATCTATAGTTTGCCAGAATCATCTGGATTGCTAAATCTAAACTGGAGTCTGGAGTCTGGCAGGATTAAATAATTATTGGAGGCTATTCTTTCCCCCATTCCCCATTCAGATTTTTTTTTTTTTTTAATTAACAAATGGAGAAACCCTATCTGCCATCTTTGCCTAGGGATCTGGAATTGGCACTTCCACCGTTGGTGGCTTGTGATTTTCCCCAGCTCTCTAGAAGCTTCTGAGGTCTATTTTTTCCTAACAGAGGCTTTGTCTGTAGTGAATGAACCCTGATGACAAAGACGGCTTGCTTAAAACAATGAGCTATAGAGACAATAGGAAAGAAGGTGCTGGCTTAGTGGGCTCGGCACTAACCCCCCAACACAGCCATCTGTGGTAATCTTAGCTGAGCCACTCCCGATGCTGTCAAGTTCACTCCTTCCACAGCTCTGGCAGAGGAAATCCAGGGCAGGCTATGGCACCCTCCATCTAAATGTAATATTCTGTTTAAGGTCTCCCTGCGCTCCACCACTCCTCATGGTATGTCAGGCTGCCAACAGAATGAAGAGAAGGGGAGAATCGAGGCCATTGTTTAAATATTTCAGGCTCGCTTTCCCTATGTCCCTCCCAGCTCCAAATACTTCTGCTTCAAAAATGTGGGTCATTCAAGATAATCTGCAGAATACGAAGAGGGTGTGAGATCATCTCGCTGCTCTCCAAGCGGGGATGGCTTTGGTGGCCTGGATCAGACACCTGGCAGCCCTCCCGGATGTCACCCAGCAGCCAATCAGGCACTGGTTCCTGCTGACCCGGCCTCCACAATGACACTGGTCTCCAGCTCCCTCGTCCTCTGCAGCGGCTCTGCGGGGCCAGGCCCTCATGGGCTCAAACCTGGGCTGCTACGTCAGCCCCATTGGGTCTCCATGCAACCACCCCCTGTCTCACCCCTGCCACACGCTGCCACTGGGTTTCTCCAAGTAGGAACAAACCTGATCACATCGGTCCTCTCCCTAAGAGCTTGGGTGGTTCTCCCTAAGCCACAGAATAAAGTCTGAACTCCTTGCCCTGGCATAAGAGCTCCATCCCGCGGAGAACCCACGAGCCTTCCTGTCCCTCTTGGCCCCTTGAAGGTTCTGCCTCAGCCCAGCGAGTCCCACCCCTCAGGGGAAGCCCCCATCACCCACGCACTTTCTCCATTCTGCTCGGTGGCTTGACGCCAAGCGTAAAAGCAGTGACATTGGGAAGGAGGACACAGACGCATCTCCACACACTGCCCCCACCAAAGCCAGTGCCACAGCGTGTCCCCACAACCCACGGACAGAATGGCCTGATGTCCCTGAGGGAAAATGCACCTGTCAGAGATGAGAAGTGTTAGATCGAGGGACATGGCAGCACGTGATCCACAAACCTTGGGTCTGTACAATCAGTGAGTGTGAAGAACAAAATTTGTCTTGATGAGATAGAAATTTAAAACAAAGGAAAATAACAAATGCTTCATGGTGGACAGACATCCCCCCATCACACCCTAGTGTGCCCCCTGGAGTGGCCATCGGCAGTCACACCTGCTGGCAACCCCCCCGGGGTGCACATTGCCGGGTCTGTTAACCCTGAACCAGCCCTCACTGCCCACTGGCCCTTGCTTCCTGTCTCTGGGCCTCTCTGGTGCTCACAGCTGACTGGGTACTTTGGCTCCATTCTCTCTGGGAAAGACCTACAGAAAGGGCCCCCCTGACCTGGGGACCCCTGACTTTTTCTCTTCCTCACAGACAGCCCCACCTAGGGCAGCCTGGGCCCTGTGTCCTGGGAGTCTATATTCCACCCACAGGGGTTATCTACTGGTTCCAAACTCACATTTTTCCAGCTCCCAAATTCTGCTTTTGCCATCCTTTCTGCCCCAAATGCCCATAAACCACCCTGCAACCCCCTATGCCCCTCTTTTATATATGGTTCCATTTCTTAGATTTCCTGGATCCACCCACTCCTCACTCCAACAAACAGGAAAGAAGTGATCCCCATTGTGCATTACCTAGGATGGGTAGGAGCTGTCTAGAGAACAGTGACAATAGGGGGATGTCATTATATTAAATAATATGTGAACTGGAAATGTACCTAACGAGGAGATCTGTATGTGATCCTATGTGTTTAGGAATAATTTATGTTTTTAATGGTAGAGATAGGTTGTAATGAATCAGCTGCATTAGAATTAGACAAATATATCTTAAATACAGAAAAACCAAGGAAAAACAATACATTTTCTGCATTTTGACAAACATCTTGGTCAGCAGGACACTGGTTGACACAGGAATACCAAAGAGGAGGAGACTCATTTTGCCATTTTAGGGACCACAATAGAGGTGGGAGGTGGATTTGGGGATTTGTGCAGAGAACAGTCACTGTGATCACCTGAGGGGGATGCAGGTCGCATCCAGCCTCCGCGAGGACTCGGGAGTGGCACCTGCCTGTTGTTTCTGCCATGGGTGTGGCCACAAAGATTGCAAATACATGTCAGCCCTCAGTCCTCATCAGACATGACCCATCCGCACCACTCAACAGAGCAGACCACCCCCTCTTCCTAGAAATATCTTCTTCATTTGACTTGCAGGACACCTGGTTTCCCTCCTCCATCGATGGGGCAGCACCTCAGACTTCTTCACTGGTTGGTTCTCTCCATGAGCTTTAAATGTGGGCATGGCCCAGGCTCAAGTCCACAGACGTCTCTTTTCCATAAATGCTCTGTCCTTGGGGGATCTCTTGTGGTAACGACTCCCACGCAGACATTTCTAGCCTGAGCTCATCTACCTCCATCTGCATGTCTCATGGGTAACTCTAGTCAGCAGGCCCCAGACCTCATCTCCTCCCAGAGCCTGCCCTTCGCCAGCCGTCTGCACCTCAGGAACTGGCGACTCCATCCTTCCATGTGCTCAGACCAAACGTGCCAGCATTGTTCTTGCCTTCCCTTTGCCACACCCCCACATCCAGTCACCACAAATCCTGGGGCCTCCCCTCCAGCCTCTGTCTGTGTCTCCCCACTGCCCCCGCTGTCACCCTAAGCTGAAAATTGGCACTGTCTCTGTTATCTTGCAATAGTTCCCTAACAGGCCTCCCTGCCTCTCCTCTGCCCACCCCAGTTCCCATCAAAGTGTCCTCAGAACATGGCCTCTGGGATCCTTCAAACATGTAAGTCAGATCATGCCACCCCTTCACTCAAGCCCCTGGCTTCCCATCTCACAAGAGAAGCTGGCTATCCTGCAAGGCTCCACCTGGCCTCATCCCCCAGCTATGTGGCCTCCTTGCTGGACCTCCAACACACAGGCAACTCCTACCTCAGGACTTCTGCACTAGCCGTTCTTCTGCCCAGGATGCTCCTCCCTCCCATACCCCCATGGCTTGATCCCACACCCTCTTCAGTGTCAAATGTCACCTTCTCAGTGAGGCCCCCCTGGACTTCTTACTTTAAATTCTAACCCCATGTCCACCCCAACCTTCCCTCTCCCCCATTCAGCTTTAGTCCTTCTCTAGAACATCTGACATAGCCGTTAAGATTTGTGTATACCCACACATACACACAAACACACTCTAGAGTGTAAGCTCCATGAGGACAAGAATTTTTATGTTTCATTCACGGCTGTATCCTAATGTCTAGAACAGCACTTGTCACAGAATAGATGACAGATAAACATTTGTTGACTGGTTTGTGGTCCCATATGGATTCACTTGAGTCATTTGCCAACTCAAATGCATGGGAAGAAGCCCTGGGCCCCAGGGGACGGGATGGCAAGTCAGTATCACAGGACCCACTGTGGGCACTTGCAGTGCTGGACTCACCTGTAAACCTTCACTGTGCCTCTCACATCTCAGGATCCTCAGAGCCTACCGTGGGGCCTAAAACAAGGTGAGTGGATAGATGCTTGTTGAACTAATGAAATCCAGATAATTCAGGCCAAAGAGGAACCTGAATTAAACGAGATAATATGATACCACAGATGTGGTTCAAAAGACTCCTTTTCATGCTCTGCTCACCCTCCGGTGGTTGCTGAGGCAACCACATCACTTCTGGGTAACAGTATTTCACTTCGGGCCCAGGAAGTTGAACTCCTGAGTTTACCTGAGGACGTGGAGTTTCTGAGTAGCTTCCCACATTCACACTTGCTCCCGTCATTGTCCACATAGGAACTTTTCTCCACTGTGTGTGGAGGGGGTACAGAATAGGTCATCATAAGCATGGGTTATAGACTTCCCTCCACACTTACCAGCCTTATACATGACTTTAACCCATGTGATCCTGTTTCTTCATCTGACGTTAATTCTCTTATCATAAGAGGATAACTGGCGAGTGAGTTTGGTGCACCAGATTCAGAAGTCACTTGTTAAAGGAGATTTATGGTTTGCTAACATATAGAAGGCAGGAATTACCGGGACCCACTCCAAGTTCACAGAGAAAAAGCTCTGTCAGTTAAATCTTGTTTCTTTCTTTGACAGGATTACCAGACTGGTAGAGATGAAGTAGATCAAGGATTTAGGAATTCAGTAGGGCATTTGATAAATTCAGTGGGGTTACCATATGGACTGGATGCAAGGACTACTGAATTGGGTACAAGGACCATTGGTTGAATACTATTATCGGGGGGCTGAAATCCAGTGATCTCAGAGAGAGGTTCTGAACTCAGATCTCAAGCCTCTGTCCTTGGCAAAGTCCTGCTGAACATTTTTATCATTGGCTTGAATGAAAACTTTAAAAAGGATATGTTCACTACATTTGGGGATAAGCTAAAGGACAAAGATATCATGACCAGGGTCAGAATCAGTGTCCAAGTCAATCTCTTAGACCACAGACAATGGGTTGAATCTAAAAATATGAAATGGAAAAGCCAGTGTGCTACCTTTGGCTCCTTAGGGCTACCTGTCCAGGTACACAGTGAGGGAAACATGGCACAGCAGCAGAAGACTTGAAAAAGTATGATGGGATTCTGTTGACATGAGTCAGAAGTGTGATGTTGTTACGCAGACCACCCCACCCCACCTCAGACCCTCCCACAAAAAGCTAACTTTGTCTTGGGTTATACTCATGGAATTGTACCCACAAGTGTGAGGTGCATCCCACTGTGCACATTCCAGTGGTTGTAAGGACTACATTTTAAAAGGGATTCAAAATGAACAATCCAAAAACGAAATTAAGAAGACAATTACATCTACAATACCATAAAAAGCAACAAAATATTTAGGAATAAGCTTAACAGAACAAGTGTAAAACTTACACTCTGAAAACAAAAACACTGTTGAAAGAAATTAAAGAAGACCTAAGTAAATGGGAAGACATCCTACGTACATGGATCAGAAGACTTACTATTGTTGGCATGGCAAAACTCCCCAAATTGATCTACAGTTTGAGCACAATCTATAAAAATCCCAGCTGGCTTCTTTATAGAAATTGACAAGCTGATCCTAAATTCATATGGAAATGCAAGGGATCCAGAATGGCCAAAACAATCTTGACAAATAAAAATAAGGTTGGAACACTCATACTCTGTAATTCCAAAATTTACTACAGAGCTTCAATAATTAAGACAGTGTGGTACTGGATAAGGACAGACAGATTGATCAAGGGAACAGACCTGAAAGTCCAGAAATACACCCTCACATTTATAATCAACTGATTTTTGACAAGGATGCTAAGATGATTTAGTGGGAGAAAGGAATCATAGTTTTAATAAATGGTGCTACGACAACTAGATATCATACAAAACAGTGAGCCGACCTCTTCATCACACCATATTCAAAACTGGATTCAAAATAGAAGAAAGACCTAAATGAAGAGCTAAAACTATGAGACTCTTATTAAAAGAAAAGAAGAAAAAACAGACATAAATCTCTGTGACCCTAGACTAGGTTTCTTAAGATACGACACCAAAAGAAGAAGCAAAAAAGAAAAAAACAGATAAATTTGGCTTAATCAAAATTCAAAACTTCTCTGCTTCAAAGGACACTATCAAAGAAGTGAAAAGACAATATACAGAATGGGAGAGAAACATTTGAAAATCATGTATCTGATGAGGGAGTATGTGTATCTAGAATATGTATCTAGAATATATAAAGAACTCTTACAAGCAAATAATAAAAAGATACAACTCGGGCGCCTGGGTGGCTCAGTCGTTAAGCGTCTGCCTTCGGCTCAGGTCGTGATCCCAGGGTCCTGGGATCAAGCCCCACATCGGGCTCCCTGCTTGGCGGGGAGCCTGCTTCTCCCTCTCCCACTCCCCCTGCTTGTGTTCCTGCTCTCGCTATCTGTCTGTCAAATAAATAAATAAAAATCTTTAAAAAAAAAAAAAAAGATACAACTCAATTTAAAAATTAGCAAAGGATCTGAGTAGACATTTCTCCAAAGACGATACAGAAATGGCCAACAGGCCAACATCTACCGGCATCAGTGAAAAGCAAATCAAAACACAATGATATACCGTTTCACACCCATGAGGATGACTCTAATCAAAAAGACAGATAATACCCTAAGATGAAGCAGTTGCACTACTAGTTATTTGCCCAAAGGATACAAAAATACTAATTCAAAGGGGCACATGCACCCCAATGTTTACTGCAACATTACCTACAATAGCCAAATTATGGAAACAGCCCAAGTATCCATCAACTGATAAAGGGATAAAGCAGATGTGAGATTGAGATATGTGTGTGTGTGTATATACACACACACACACACACACACGTGTATATATATTCAATGGAATATTACTTAGCCATAAAAAAGAGTGAAATCTTGCCATTTGCACTGACATGGATGGAGCTAGAGAGTATTATGCTAACTGATATAAGTCAGTCAGAGAAAGACAGATACCATATGATTTCACTCATATGTGGAATTTAAGAAACAAAACAAATGAACAAAGGTGAAAAAAGAGAGAGGCAAACCAAGAAACAGACTCTTAGCTATAGAGAAAAAATTGGTGGTAACCAGAGGAGAGTTGGGTGGGTGGGGGATGAGTTAAATAGGTGATGGGTCAGGGATGCCTGGGTGGCTCAGTTGGTTAAGCATCAGACTCTTGATTTTGGCTCAGGTCATGATCTCAGGGTCGTGAGAGCAAGCCCCGTGTCAGGCTCCCCACTGGGCATAGAGCCTGCTTAAGAGTCTCTCTCTCTCCCTCTGCCCCTCACTGCCCCACTCACACTCTCTCTCACTCTCTTTCTCTCTCTCTCATAAATAAATAAATAGGCAATGGGGATTAAGGAGGACACTTGTGATGGGCACCAGGTATTGTATGGAAGTGTTAATCCACTATATCATACACCTGAAACTAATATGATGCTGTAGGTTAACTAACTGGAATTTGAATAAAAACTTTAAAAAACCCCACAGATAATAATAAGTGTTGGTGAGGATGTGGAAAAATCCAAACCCTCACATGCTGCTAGATGGAATGTAAAATGGTGCAGCCACTTTGGAAAACAGTCTGGAAGTTCCTCAAAAAGTGAGGCACAGAGTTACCACACGACCCAGCAATTCCGCTCCTAGGTATGTACTCAAGAGAAGTGAAAACTTGCATCCACACCACAACGTGTACAGCATTATTCCTAAGAGCCAGTAAGTGGAAACAACCACAATGTCCATCACCTGACTAATGAATAAACACAATGTGGTATCTCCACACACTGGAATATTATTCAGCAATGAAGTACTGATACAGGCTACAACAGGGACCAACCTTAAAACCACTGCCCAGGATGGAAGAAGTCATTACAAGAGACCACAGGCCCCGTACAATGGCATTTACATGAAATGCCCATAATAGGCAACTCCATAGTGAGGAAAAGCAATGAGTAGTTTCTGAGGGCTGGGGTTTTGGGGGAAACTGCAGAGGGAGTGCTAATGGGTACAGGGTTTTCTTTTGGGGTGATGAAGGATTGATTCGTGATGGCTATACAACTCTGTGATACACTAAGAATCATTGGATTATACACTTTAAATGAGTGAAATGCATGGTATGTGAATTATAGCTCAAAAACATCATCATAAGAAGAGGGGGCACCACTCTGGAAAACAGTATGGAGGTTCCTCAAAAAGTTGAAAATAGGGCGCCTGGGTGGCTCAGATGGTTAAGCGTCTGCCTTCGGCTCAGGTCATGATCTTGGTCCTGGGATCGAGTCCCGCATCGGGCTTCCAGCTCCACGGGAAGCCTGCTTCTCCCTCTGCCTCTCTCTCTGTCTCTAATGAATAAATAAATAAAATCTAAAAAAAAAAAAAAGTTGAAAATAGAGCTACCATATGATCGATCCAGCAATTGCACTACTGGGTATTTACCCCAAAGATACAAAAGTAGGGATCTGAAAGGGTATGTGCACCCCAGTGTTTATGGCAGCAATGTCCACAATAGCCAAACTGTGGAAAGAGCCAAGATGTCCATCGACAGATAATGGATAAAGAAGATGTGGTATATATATACAATGGAATATTATGCAGCCATCAAAAGGAATGAGATCTTGCCATTTGCAATGACGTGGATGGAACTGGAGGGTATTATGTTGAGCGAAATAAGTCAAACAGAGAAAGACATGTATCATATGACCTCACTGATATGAGGAATTCTTAATCGCAGGAAACAAACTGAGGGTTGCTGGAGTGGGGGGTGGGGTGGGAGGGATGGGGTGACTGGGTGATAGACACTGGGGAGGGTATGTGCTCTGGTAAGCGCTGTGAATTGTGCAAGACTGTTGAATCTCAGATCTGTACCTCTGAAACAAATAATGCAATATATGTTAAGAAAAAAAAAAAGAAGAAGAAGAAGAAGAAGAAGGTAGCAGGAGGGGAAGAATGAAGGGGGGGAAATCGGAGGGGTAGACGAACCATGAGAGACGATGGACTCTGAAAAACAAACTGAGGGTTCTAGAGGGGAGGGGGGTGGGAGGATGGGTTAGCCTGGTGATGGGTATTGAGGAAGGCACATTCTGCATGGAGCACTGGGTGTTATGCACAAACAATGAGTCATGGAACACTACATCTAAAACTAATGATGTAATGTATGGGGATAATATAAGAATAAAAAACTTAAAAAAAAAATAGGAGAAATAGAAAAAAAAAGAAGAGGGGGCACCAACAAACTGGGTCTCAGAATGACAAAAGGCTATAAAATCACATCCTAGGAGAAAAAGCTAAAGAGACTGGAAGTAAAACAGAAAGACACTGGGGAAGAAGCCATCTTCAAATATGTGAAAGGCTCGCCCATGGAAAGGGACTTAGATGACCATGTGGCCTTGAAGCAGACTCCGCTCCTCCACCTGGACAGCTCACCCCCTGCCCACACCCCGTAACTTCCACACACCTTTCACATCTCAGCTTAACTGTTACCCCCAGGGACACTCTTTGGGACTCCTTCCCCCCATCTTTGCTGAGCACCCTCCTAGAATCAGAGCACTCCTATGTGATGACCTATTTATTTCGTCTTTGGGTTATGGTCTGAGGACCTCCCTAAATTACTAGCTCCATGAAGGGACCCTGTTGGCTTCCATGCACTTTTGTCTCCCTGGAATGTGCCAAGGTTCCTGGTATATAGGAGGTGTTTAATAAGTATTGGTTGAATGAAAAGATTAATAAATCCTATTAGAAATTACAAACAGATAGTGTAGGGAAGAACTGCTGTAATCAGAGCTGCCAACAGGTGCGATGAGCTGTCCTGAGTACCCTCGCACCTCCCTCCATTTGGAACTGTTCAAGCATATGGGGGGCAAAGGTGTCATTGCTCCATGACACCTCTGTGTCATGATTAAAGCAACAAAGAGATGGTCATATGGGGTTTCTTTCCCTTCTGTTTTAAAATCTCAGAAATAGTTCATGTACTCCAGAAAAATCCTAAAAGGCAGGTAAGAAAAGTAAGTAAATCAAATCACCCATAATCTCCCTACCAAGTTATGGCTGCAGTTAATACAGTATAGTTGATCCTTGTACAACACAGGAGTTAGGGGTGCTGACTCCCTGCACAGCGGAAAAATCCCCATACAACTCCTGACTCTCCCAAAATTTGACTACTAAGAGCCTATTGCCGACCAGAAGCCTTAGCAATAACATAAACAGTCAATTAACACATATTTTATATGTTATAGGTATTATAAACTATATTCTTACCATAAAATAAGCTAGAAAAAATGTCACCAAGAAAATCATAAGGGAAAACACATTTACAGTACTATACTACATGTCTCACAAATAAATCTACCTATAAGTAGACCTGCAGAGTTCAAACCCAGGTGGTTCAAGGGTCCACTGTATATCCTTCTGGACTTCGGCTGTGTAGCATTTCATTGTACAGACAAATACTACTTTAATTCGTATGGGATCATGTCAGTCTTTGGACATTCCGCAATGTTTAATCATAGTTCCTAGCTCAGATTTATCGGATGTTTAATTAGTGCCGGGCCCTGTGCTAAACATTTCATATGCATTAGATAACCCAATGAGGTGGATACTTACTAATATGCACATTTCATATTAGAGACACGTCAACTGGGGTTTAGAGAAATCACCTAACTCTGTCATGATCATAGACTGGCGAATGGCAGAGCGAGATTCAGATGCCAATGATCGCAGTGAAAACTCGCATCCAGTATTCCATACAACACCCGGCAGGGCGAGATTCAGATGCCAATAATCCGACCTCAGACTCTAGAGAAGGTCCCACTTGTGTTTGCTGAATGAATCACCAAGTGAATACACGAGCGAGTGAATGTGAGCTCAACTCCCCACACCAGGCAGAATTAAGCTTTTCTTAACCAGCAGGTTGGTGCCTACCTTACAAATGCTCTAAATCTTGTATCCCTCGTGTCTTCTTGGGTTACTCTATCTTAAGGCTAGAAATGGAGCTCCCCACCAGCCCCCCACCAGCTAGTGGAGACTCTCTCTCCGGGGGAGCCTCCAACACCTTCTTGGGTGAACCTCTCTCTGCACGGTCTCCGGGGTCCAGGCTTTGCCACCTGCAGAGCCCGCGCTGGGCCACTTCCGGCCGCGCTGGGCCACTTCCGGCCACCCGCCCCCCAATCCGCGCCGAAGCGGAGGGCCCCCGCGGCCGCTCGTCCGCTTCAAAGACGCGGCGCCACGTCCCGCTGGTACAGGCGCCGCCCGTGCTGGTGCCACCGCCACCGCCAGTGCTGGTGCCACCACCACGGTGCAAGTGCCACCAGCTCTGCCAGCGCCGGGCTCACCGCCTCTGCTGCCGCTGCCGCCGCGTCACCGAAGCTGGGGGGCGGGGAGGGGCGGGCATGGGGGCTGGGAGCTTTCTGTCCCTGTGGACAGATGAGGCACGGCCCGAGGGACATCGGGAAGCCTGCGGAGTCTCGCTCTCCTCCAAATGAAGCTTTGCCAGGGACCGTGTGTCGGGCTCTCCTGCAAGAGGGCTTCTTGGCTCGTGCACACCGAGTTCTAGAAAGCCCCACCCACCGTCCCCGGAGGCGCCTCCAAATACGGGGGACGGGGTTGGGGGGGGGGCCCGCAGCGCAGCCCCAGCTGGGACCCGCCTCCCAACAGCCAACGCCAACGCCCGCCTGCTTGCAGCCCACCCGCACTCTGTCCCCGTCCCACCGCTGTGGAGACACGGGGGTGGCCTCCCTTTTACCGCGCGCGCCACGAGCCCTCACCTTCTGACTCGGCCCTATTTTCCCCTCAGTCCTGCTTCTCAAATACACCATCCTTATCATTTCACCACAGGAGTGTCTCCAGGGCCCTCTCGGAATAAGGCGGGAAGTTAGAGAAGTAGGGGGAGCTACCAGGACGCGTCGATGAGAACGTGTAGACGCGCATTTTGAAGAGGGGAAGCCCGTTTCCAACGCTGGTGTGTTTCGTTGGGATTTTTTTTTTTTTTTTTTTTTTGGTTTTTTGTTTTGTTTTGTTTTGTTTGTGTGTGAAGACCTGAAACGAGCAGAAATTCTTGGCCAAGTGACTTGGGAGTTCCAGGTGAAAAGCAGGCCTCTCTCGGGAAGCTTTGTGAACGTGAATTGCAGAATTAGAGACGGTTCGCTCCTGGCTTTTTGTGGACGGACATTAAGAACACTGTCTGGCACGGCTCATCCCGGGCAAGGTCGGCATTAGGGGCCTCCACCCTTCTGACCCTCCAGTCTTCAGCCCAGAACTCCTTCCTTAAAGAGCACCCAGACTCTCACGCCACCCCCGGGTCCGCCGTACCAGACCAATTCAAGTTATGGTTTGAACGCTGTCTCTCCACGCTTCCCAGCCAGAAGAGTCACAGAACCCCAAAGGCAGGGCCATCTGCATAACTTATGCGACCCTGTACACAATGAAAATGCAGGATCCCTCATTCGAGTTATTAAGAATTTCCCGACGGCGACATCAGAGCATTAAAACAAGCACAGGGCCCCCCGCAACTACAGGGGTCCCGTGTCCAAGCTGGCCCCGCCTGCCCAAAGGAACATAATGATACACCAAGGACACTCAGGCATAGCTTAGAAAAGTTATTTTTACATATAACCGCAAAGCCCTATTTTTTTAATGGAAAAACACTAAAGATTGACAGATATTTTTAAAAATTTTAAAAACTTCAGACACGCCATTCTTGCCAAAGTGCCAGTTGATTCAGCTCTGCCATTTGGACTCCTTTGGTGAAAAAGCATGAGAGACTGTCTTAACTTTCACCCTGCTTCCCTCCAGGGCTCTATACCCTGAAAGCATTTTGCATAACAAGAGAGAAGCCTGGAGCGAGTAACAAGACCCTCAATGCCTCAGCAAAGCCTGAAAGGGTCAGATCCCCACGGACCTACATGATTCTCAAAGGATGGAGAGGATCTGGCAAGGCCAAGAGGAAGGGAGCAAAGGAGCAGAGAGAGAAGCAAAGGGCATGACTGGTCAGTGGCAGGAAGAGGGTCAACAGGAGAGCAGGGAGGCCTCACCCAGGGCCACTGAACTACTTTAGAAAATCAGTAAGAACCTGACAGCTTGTAAAGTTTTCGAATCTGATTTTAAAACTGCGATTTCATGCTCATGTAGGGTAAAAATAAGTGTGACAAATGGGAACCTGTCTATACATGACACATGAACTGTTTCCCCTCTGTAAGCAAGCAACAGCATGAGCACAGGATCCACAAGGGAGTTTTTTGCCCTTGAACTGGCTATGACTGAATCTTCACCCAACTTTCCAGATCTCATGGGTGCCTCTTAGCTCTAACAGAGCTTTTTGGTTTTGTGCTAAGGCTTCTCTCAGCTGGGTCTTAGTCTTGCCCTTTGCATAATGCACAGCACCTTACAGAACAGAACGAGACCCATGCTCACATCATTCACAAGGTCAGGCTCAAGAAGACCGAATGATGAAGAAAAGTGTTTGGACAAAGTAGGACTCATCTCTATACCTGAGACAATGCATAGTGAAAAAAACTCAAAAACACCCTTCTACCCAGACATCCGCCTCCTCTGATAACCATCGGGTTTAACAGATTCTACACCCAGAGCAGAACTTGGAGAGCTTCAAGGTCTAGCTTTAGGAGTCTCCAGGCCAAGGTACATGCTGTCTCACCCATGCTACAAGGTAACTAGGTTAACACAGACTACAAACTCATCGTCCAAAGTCAAAGAGGTGGGAATGCATGTATATTCGTCCCGAGGCTGATTCTCTCGCTCCCTGCCTCTTACTCTCTTTATATACATATATATGGCTGTTAACTTATGCATATATATACCTACATGTACATATATGTATCTTGTGTATATAACTATGTATGTACGTATAGTGTGCATATATGTTTGTATGTAAAAGACACATATATAAGAGAATAAGAGAGGCAGGGAGAGAGAATGTGTGTGTATATACCCATACCCACACCCACACACACTTAAATATGTAGTACAATTAAATTCCATTAAATTCAACCCACATTTAGAGTCTCTGCCATGTGCTAGCCCTACACCAGGCACTAGACACAGACTTAGAGGAGAGTGTCACCAAACCCCACGAGCTCACCATCTAGAGGGGAGACACACTGAACCCAAACACAAGCATGGCGGCCACTTATAATGGGAGGCAGCGTGGCTTGGTGGTTCTAGATCAAGGGTGGTTATTATGTGTGCTTGAATCATGCTGGCTGGGCTCAGGTCCCACTCCACCACTTTCAAGCTGTGAGTTGAGCCACAGGCTCCTCATCAGTAAAATGAGCATCTACAACAGCACCTTCTTCATGGGGCAGTAAGGAATGAAGATATAACCAGCAAAAGCACTGACACTGGCACACAGAAGGCATTCAGTAAAAGGGAGCTTTTATTATTACAATGATTATTCTTATTGAGAAGACTGTGAGGTTGTGTGGGGGCAGGGCACAAAAAGAAAGGTCAATCTAACTTGGGGGTGTCAGGAGAAGCTTCAGGGAGGAGGGGGTATAAGGAATAGGTGTTTGTCAGGAGAACAATAGGGAGAGAAGGCATTCCAAGGATAAAAGAGGGTTTGTTCAAAGGCCCTGAGGCATGAAACATCCTGACAGGTCCTAAGAACTGCCAACAGATCAGCATAGCAGAGTAAGGGTTCAAGGTCAAAGAGAAGCCAGAATCAGATCTGAAAGGGCCACCGGAAAGCCTCAAACAATGGAATGACAAAATCAGATTTGCTTTCAGAAAGGTTTAGGTAATATCCAACTGAACATAATTTCGCCATTGTGAGAACCAGTTATCACAAGCACCACCGGAATATATTAAGGCCACAAGACAGAAGACTTACTGTCAGGTATGTGTTCTTTCCTCTCTTCGCAAGTCTTCCAAGTTTTTTGTTGCTTTGTTTGAGTTGTAGGAAATGACTGGCTTACTTTCCCATGCTGGTTTCATTGCTGCAGAACGTTTTTCTTTACCACTAATATCTTACAAAATGATTTTTAAATACTCATCTTCCTAACCACAGAGTCTTCAATGGCCACTCATAGCATTCGTTAAGAGCCAGACACTAAATCGTCTGCCCTCAAAGTCCGCAGACAGCCATCACAGGTGGTGGGTCGGGCCTGGGAGACGGAGGTGGATGTGGGAGGCAGAGCCACGAGGGGTGTCTGTACTGGAACCAGAAGCAAAATCATATCCCAGGATGAAAGCGGGATGAGTGAACCAGGAAGGTCAATGCAGGAGAAGAAAATGAACATGTGCCAAGCACCAAAGGGATGGACCAGAATGCAAAGTGGACCTCTGACGGGCATTCGGTGACCAAGGAGGTCCCTGGAGGGAAAAACTGGGAGACAGGCAACTGAACTGTCTGAAGGTGTCTGGATTCATTCGCTCACATGGCATTCATGAGGTTGGCCTATGAGTCGATTCTATTCATTCTCTTTGTTCGCGTCTGTCCTGGGTCTGGAGAGAATACTGTGATGCTGCGGAACCACACGTGGTCTCCAGCCACGAAGGACTCAGCGCCACAGAGAGAGGTCTCACTGCGAGCGGGCCCCTGATATGGACCAGGTATCCCCCCAGCGTGCCTAGAGATGCTGTCTCCTTTCATCTTCATTCGACGCCGTTGAGAAAATCACCAGATGGGAAGAGTCTCCTTTCTGGCCCCAATTTTCATTGTTCCCTATCTGAGATAACAGAGGCAGCAGGCGGGACAGAGAGCTGAAAACTGCCAGTTTCAGACGCCTATCACTGTAGTCTCCCTCCCCCTCCCCAGAACTGACCTCTTTGGGTCTGGTCTTTAGATTTTCATAAAACGAACACTGCTTTTTTTCTGATTCATTTTTTCCCCCTTTGATTTAACAAGCATGGCCCCCAGATGCTCCTGCATTAATCCTGCCATTCCCTGTCAGACAGACCACTGTCTGTGTGCGTGTGTGTGTGCACGTGCTCCAGTGCGGGTGTGTCCAATTCAGGACAAACAGGGAGTGCTGTCACCCCCACAGGACCCGCCAGTGTGTCCAAGTCAAATTCTGCACTCTGATGTCCTCTCGGTGAGTGCCACGGGATTGCCTCTTCATGCAGTGGCTGCTGAAGCCTGGGGCTCCCGAGCACCAGTGGTTATTTTGCTTAAATTATTAAAAAAAAAAAAAAAAGTAGAAAACAAAAATAATATAGATGTGGCACTCCAACTTAGCTTGTATTTTATGGTCAACTGAGAAACTCAAAGAGCATTGCAGGAACAATTAAAGCAAGTGTGAAAAATAGCAGGATCTCTTATCAATTGCTCTTTGTTTCCCAGTCAAAAATTTCTCTCTTGAAAAATCAAATCAGCAATAACTTATTTGTTGAACACCTACTGTGTGTCAGGTACTTGACATCCAGTTGAACATTACAGGATTTCTTTTTCATTCTTGTCTTCCCTTTAAAACATTCAAAGCATTGATCAGGATGGTTTAGCTGTTTTCTCTTCAGGCAGTTTTCTTATTATGCGTGTCTTCAGAAGCTTAACACTCTGATGGCTATGCAGAGTTTTCTGCGTCTTTTTTGGTGTGTTTTGTTTTCTTCCTACTATTATGTTTTTTGGGGGGTTTTTTTTGTTTTGTTTTGTTTTTTTTACCTAAAACTTTCCTTTTCTCTTCCTACTTTCTGATTTTAGGGAGGAAAAAAAATCTAGCATCTGAGGTCTGAGACTACTTGGAATGTCTGGGCCAGGGACTGCTAATGACCTCCCAGAGATAACCCAAATTGCTGATTTAGCAAAGCCCATTCTTGACCTTGACACAAGACAAGACAGGCAGAGGGAGAGGACTTGCCAGGCAGCAGTGAAAGAAGCGAGATCATGGAAGCGCTCAGATCTCCCCAGTCCCCCTCCCCCATTCAGCAAACACCTGGCTGAGTTGGAAAACATGACCGGTCCAACCTTCCTATTGGCACCAATTGAAGCTGTCAGCTCTCGGCTTGTCACCAGTTGCACTGGGAGGCCCCGGGCAGCCACAAGAGCCCTAATTAGGCAGAAATGACACTTCTACAACTGACCTGCCAGGACCTTTGGCAAACCATTTAACATCATTAGTTAACATTTTTAAAAAGTGTGAATGTAAATGAACAGCCAGTGGCTTTCAATGGAGTTTGTCGGTGGCATCCCCCCCTCCGCCCCCTGCCCCCCAGCTCACTCTTTCTCTTTTTACATGAATAGTCCACTTGTTTCCTCCAGAATTGGAGGGAGGCGATGGGGAAGAAGGAAGAAGAGGACCAGTCCTCTGTGGGGAGAGACATGTTAAAGCATAAACAAGCTCGGAGGAGCGAGAGACCATCTCTTTCTGCCTCTGGATAGGCCTGAACTCCCACACAAGCCCCCAGAGGCAGCGGAGCCAGGCAGGGAGGGGACAGGAGTGCGCCCAGCCAGATCCCGCTCCGGGAGCTGTGCTTGTGAGTGTAGATGTCGGGCTGTCGCCCGTTCCAGGCTTTGAGTAGGTGGGAAACAATTTCATTTCTCGACTCAAGGGTGCTTCTGAAATACTCTTTCTCTCGTACCTCTTACTGCTTGTTAGCACTTTGAACGAGCAGATGTTCTGCAGTGATTTAGCAAATATCTTGTGTGTGCTTCAGTCTAACTGTACCAGCAAGAAATGGACCTCGTCCCTCTCCAAAGGAATGAAATCTGGGGGATAACGACTTCCGACGCTAGTTTGGTACTTACGCAAATTCATTCCTTTCCTACCTGAAGCTGGTACTTCCCACCTGGAATCACACTTCATTTTGCTCTTTGCTGCACACCCACAGAGTCCGTACATGCCAACACTCTCCATCTGTAGGAAGGGGGAAAAGAGTTTCACTGTGAAAATGTCACTTTGTCTGTCCGCTTCTGCGCTGCTCTCAAAGCGTGGGTTCGTGCTGGGTGACAGCTGAAAGAGGCCACACAGGGTAGAAGGGAAGCAAACAGGTAAAGGGGGTCAGCAGAGGGGCCAGGTTCCTGGAGGGCCTTTGCACTTACCACCCACTGGTTGTGTGGCTCAGGCAAGGTGCTTTGCCTTGAGTCGCAGATGTTTTTATCTGTAAGACAGAGATAATGCCTTACTACTTCCGGTGAGAAAAAGAATAGATGGACATATCATGAGAACCGGAAGGCCCCATGTAAAGGTAAGGATTTCCAGACCTTTTAGAGCTGCCAAAATTGAGGCGTGGTGCCAGGCTCCCAGCTTAGTGAGACTCTGTCCTCTTGCTTCTCAAGACAGGCTGGACAAAGCCACGACACCACCAGCACATCCCAGGTCCCTCCCTGCCCACCCCCCCGCCCCACCTCCACTCCTGCTTATTCTCCAAAGAGCTGTAAGTACCGCAAAGACAAGTGCAAGACAAATTCCTAAAACCCATGGTCCTATCAGCTCTTTGGCCTCTCTGTTGGATCCTAAGCAGTATGAGAGGGGAAGCCCATTTGTCTATCTCTGGATTTCCAGAAGCCCCGAGGACAGCGGTGGGGACACAGTAGATGCCCAATAAAGGTTTACTGCATCAAAATGCGATGCAGCTTCCAGACATGTGCTGACAGCAGTCGGAATGTGTGCTTTACGCAGGCAGCCCAGATCCCGCATTGGGAGAGCTTGACTTGTCCCTGAATTAAAAAGGAGTCAAATCAAGCCGGCGGCCTGTGATGGTGAATGCCTGCTAGGTAGCCATAAGAGAGAGAAGCAAAAGAAAACAATCTTAGTTTAGGGCAGAAAGAGGGAGAAAATACTGGAAAACATCCTTAATAACAGTAAATGGGAAAGGAAGAGAAGAGCTCCTCGTGATGGGAGTATTTAGTGCTTTTAAGCTAAATACCTCAGCATATTAAGCAAATAGAGAAAAGCCAGCTAGAAGATGTCAGCAAATTGAACCGAACAGTGCTCAGAAAGCTCAGAAAGCCGATAGGAGGTGTCTGGGTTTGACCCCTTTTCCCATCACATGCCTGGTCTGCGCCCGCGTGTTTAGTGTTGCTTCTCCTCTCCAGCTGCGGAGCTTATTGAAAAGCTCTTGCTCCCCGCCTGGTTTTGGCACATTTTCTGCAGGTGCCTCCTACTGTGGCCACAATGGGCTGCTAGGGAGGTTTAGACCTGTCAACAGCTCCGGGGGAGGGGCGGCGGCGGCGGAGGGAGCGCAGCCATTGTCTTAAAGGGCCAGGGACATTGTGCGCCGCGCAGCCTGCAGCACCGGCACCTGCTAATGAGATGAATCCTTTCTCCCGCTCGCTCTTTCTCTCTTTAATGATTTAACTTGATCGCTTTGGCTCCTTTCTGGACAGGGAATTGCTCCGTTGATAATATAAAGTAATGGCCTGTAAAACATTGCTCCGCAACAACTACTCCCTTCCCTGGCTGAAAATGTCACAGCAATTGAAAAGCTCTTAGCCCAGTTCAAGAATGAGGTTGCTCCGGAGAACGGTCTTTGCATACGTCTCCAAGCACTCACGGGTCCCGAGAGCTGCAAGTTCTTGGTGTGTCTGATTGATTTTTAAGACGGAGACTTCTCCCTCCTGCAGCTCAGGAGGATGGTGTGTGCGACTGTGGACAACTAACCAGACTAAAAACTCCCCTCAACGCTAGAATTAAGAGTTCATTCAGGGAAAGACATTCTTTTCTCAGAAGCCCTGAATTCGGAGGGATGGCTACATGGGTTTAGGAGAGTGTCTTCGTTCTCATCATATAAAAAGAAGGTATCTTTGTCTAGGAGGGAGTGGGGGCCTCGGTTTTGCAAAGTGGACTCGATGCTCTAATTGTTTAAGATTTGCTGATTTTTTTCAGACCTGTCACTTGGCGGCAGCAGTGACACACTGTGGGAATGGGGACCACACACTTGCGTTTTCACAAATACTTTATTAGTCATTGCCACGCCAACGTGGGGAGTAATTCACCTGGAGAAAAATCACTTTGTCGTAGGCATGAACCCGCCAGCAAAATAAACAGTGGTTAGTGACGGTTTCATTTTCCTCTGACAGGTGAAAGCCTAAGTCTGTATCTGAATAAGAGAGAGAAACTTTTTTCAGTTTAATTGGTGAAAGCACCACTTGCTAAATGAGAGGTTGCCGCGTTACTAATTCAGGAACAAAGCCCCAGGTGAATCACCTTCCAACCGGATGAGCCATGAATATTTTTTGTAGCTGATGAAGTAAGGGCAGTAGACATGCTTATTACGGTCGGTACTTCATAAAAAGGCAAAAACATCTGCCTGCTTACTTGACAAACCAGGGGATAGAGAACGTAGCTACGAAAAGGCCATTTAAAATTATAAACCTGAAGAAAGCCACAGAACTTTTTCCAGCTAACCCTCTGAGAGGCCACGGTACGAGAGCCACAGCTGTAAACAGGTGCAGCACTTTTTTCTCAGAATTTAGGAATTTTGGACTTTAGATTTTTAAATCTTGTAAGATTGTCAGAATATGCCAGATTTTCAGTTGGGACAATTACACATATTATATCAAAATAACTGTATATCATAAAAGGTATTTTTCCTTTACCCATAATGAAGAGAATAAAAAAAAAATCTTTAATTTAAACCCATTAAATAAATTGATTCCTAAATAGAAGAATTGTGTTGACAGCTTTTCGCCAGCAACTAGAGGTTTTTTTCTATCTGCTTATATGAAGAGATCTCTGTGTGTGTGTGTGTGTGTGTGTGTCTAAAATGAGGGCGTGGAACTAAATGACCCAAAAGTTCCGGCTGGCTCTATGATTTTCTTATCTATAAAGACGATTCCTATTACGGGAACAAATAAACAGTAAATATGACCACACAGTTATTTCTATCAGCTTTGCCTATTAGACAGGTGGTCAAGACAGAGGAAGAATGGGTTAAGTTCCTGCAGCCACAGCTAGGGAGAGCCTGGACCGTCAGGGCTACAATCCCAAACCCCCTTGCAAAAGATGGCCCAGGAAGCAGGAATGTGGGGAAGGTCGTCCTGGGGGGAGGATGTTCGGGAGGGGGAGGCCTGCTGCTGGTACTCAGGCTGGGGTCCTGTGGCATGAACTCCCAGAGCGAGCCTGGGTGGACAGTGTGAACACCGTTTCACCATATTTCTGGAGGGGGAGAAAAAGAACGTGTGAAGAGGACAAAAACAAGTCAAACAAACGCTGGGTCAGTGGAATGAACATCAACGCTAATAGTAGCCCCAGGACTGGTTTCACTTTTGCGCCCTCCTTTTTCAGATATCTGCGCACGATGTTAAGAGGTCTGAATAGAATTCCAAAGTTCAGAGACAACAAAATGCGGATTCACGTCTCATTGCTCATGTGGATCCTTGCAGTACATCTGAAACCATGTGACTGCACAAGGTAGAAATTAACCTTGGGTTACATGCGTTTGAACTTTGCACTAAATAGGGTTTGTCAAATAATAAATAAATAAATAAATAAATAAATAAATAAATAAATAAATAGGGTTTGTCAAGATGTTGGGCATGTGTTTAAAAAGAAAAGGATGTATTTTAAGATGCTGCACCATTCCTGTGTCTGTGCATACCTAACTGTGCAATGTTCACACCAGCGATGAGAGTTATACCCCGGGCTAAAATGTGATTGTTCTCTAGGGTAAAAGCTAACATTCTTCATAATCGGATCTGTACATTTACTTATGTTGTGAGAGCCACAGACATTTCAACCTGGGCCCCTTTATTTATTTATTGTTTACATTTGCTACCGCCATGCATCTCCTAAAAGTTAACACACAGAAATGTTAAGATCCTTTATACTCAAAGAAAAAGTTCACATCACGCAGATGTACAATAGTACCAGTTGAAATGTTTGTAATACCAGATATAAGGGGCACTTACTTTCCAGTCAGAAAATGATGTCAATTTAAAATCTGCTTTATGGCTCCTGAAGTAACAGAACCACTGGCTAAGGGAAGAAAAAGATTTTGCTATTTCCTCCCTCGGGGGAATGCACGGGCTCATTCTAAATCAACACTGCTCCTGCAGGGTTTGTGAGGACGTCAGACAACACGGAAGCTATGTAAGCACAGACTTCAACCCCCTCCACCTATGAAGAGCTCGGTTCTACTTTGTTTCTTACAATTTTCTTAGAATTACGTGCTGCCAAGTTTCCTTTTCTTCCAACAGTCAGAAAGCACTAAGTAGCCAAAGAAACGTTACCATACTGTCTCTCTCCAGTTTGTATGATACAGGATTACAGCCCCTTTCCTCCAATCCAAGTTTCCAGAGTTCGGCTTATTTTAAAACATCCAATTGAGACAGATGCACTTGAGTAATCAACACAAGTATGACTGACCCAGAGGACTAGCTGTAGACACCAACCATTAAAAACCTGACACTTTTTAAGTACGTATCTTGTGAAAAATAGATGGGATAGGCTAGCACGAAGTGTATATACTGAAGTCTAAATTTGCAGAGTGAGGGGACGTTGCTCAGAAACACGGTAATCAGAGGGGCTGATCCTGATATGGCAGCTGAGCCTTCACCCCAGAGGGTACGGGCGCAAGTGCGTGACGTTTTCTGACCCACCAGCAAGGGTCCCAGTTTGTGCCAAGTAGCATTGCATTTGTTTCTTAGCATTAGGGCTTGGAAAGAGTGTGAAAAGTTCAAGGCTTGCCCCTAGTGAGTTGGAGTCAAACCCAGACAACATACGCAAGGGAAGGTAAAAATGGTTATTTTTAGTTAAAAAAACAAAAAACAAAAAACCACACATGGTGATTCCTTCTGTTTTCATATAACAAATAATACTTGGATGTAAAGTCCATTGCAAATACAAATGAAAAGATCTTTAAATCTTCAATGCCTCATTTTGGTTGCATTTCCTGCTTTTGCAGATTTACCATTGTCTCAAGAAAAGACAACTGTTTTCCAACAATAGATTTATAAGGAATGTACAAAAATTATTTACCGAACAGACAGTTTTCTTGCAATGGTCTTAGTTAAGAATTCAAAATGCCTGGATTTTCAGTAAAGTAATAAATAATGATACTTAGGACGATATACATTCTAAAGCTTATAAATTGATAACCACACATTTTAGTTATTTCAAATATCATACTTTCAGAGTTGTTTTTGTTCTTACTCCACAAAACATAGTCTTTGATTCTTTCTCTATAAAATATATTCTTTGAGGTTGTATTCTCAAAATCAGCACATAAGCCTTACTTTCCCCTTGCATACTGTCAGCTTGGCTGTCAAGAAAAAAGAAAGCATTTAATGATTAGACAGCCAAAGTTTAGGTCAGATCCACAGCTAATAAAAATTCCAACAAGTGTTGGCATGGAATAATTTTATGGCCAAAGGAAATTTGTTACTAGTTCTCTCAAACAGGAACTCTACTTTTAATACTGTAGAAGTAGAAAAATTCTTTAGAAGGCACAGATACCTCATGTTAACTGAGACGCTCTTTGCTTTGAAATCCTCTGTCTCGTGAGTTTGTTGCATGGTCTTCTCTACTTTCAAATTCCCATAAAGGTCTAAGGCTAGAGTGCAACTATTTGGCCATGAACTCTGGCAAAGAGGGTTACCTAGAATGGCTCAGGGATATTTTAAATCAGCCGGTTGTTCATAAATCAACTCAAATTTTTACAACAGTCTAACAGTAGCTGTTGGGCAAAGGCAGCTCCTCCTCGGAGTTGGCCAGTTCTGACCAACAAAGGCAGTGGCAGAGGGTGGATCCTGGGTGACCCATGTTGTGTCCTTTGGCCGTCTCTCTGTGCACACAAAAAGAAGAGGAGACCAGGGCAGGCACCCAGATACTTCTATTCCAACCTCACTTTGCCTCAATTTTTCATTTCAAGTGAAAGAGCCCTTACACAAAATCATCCTAATACCCATCACTCTTTATTCCTGTCTGAGCACGACTGTGTTAGATTCTCTCATACTTTCCTTTTCCTACCTGTCTCCAAACTGTAGCATTTAAAGATGGTTATGCTGACTGTAGCCCAAGCAGAAGACAGTTATCATTAAAAACATATTAAAATTATTTCCACTTTAGAAATAACATTTTAGCCTTTCATCCTGACTATCTCTCTCCATAAGTATTAATGGAAACATTATTTTCCTGAGAAACTAATTCTGATCATTACTGCTTTTATTTCTACAATATCCACCTAAGATTTTGAATGCACAATCACAAAATATAAGTGGTATTTAATTAAAAACAGGATCTACTGTCCCTTGTTAACATGTAATTCTGTGTATTTTTTAATTATACAGAGATTTAATCTAACACATTAGATTGGCATTAGAGATTCATTCACAAATGTCACCTTAAATAATTTTGGAAGTACATAGGGGCCCCAATGATAGTACTTTATATATGATTGTCATATATAAAAGTGATGCAATTAAATCAAATCAAAACTGAAAAATTTGCCTAAAATGATTTTGCTAAAAATTCCTGGAAATTTACTTCCCAAAATTACTCCCCTGAAAGAAATAATTCTCATCTGCATCTATGGCTACAATTTTTTTTTAAAAAATTTGAGAAACAAAAATTCTCAAACATCTTAAACAGGACCCCCAAAAAGGGGCAAATCAAGGAAGAAAAAGAAAACAATATGACTCTACATTTTGCCAACAACAAATATCAAAAGTCAAGTCCTAAATTTTTGACAACTGAACTTTCTAAATTCCCCAAATAATGTTTGACATTTTAACATTACCATCAGATTCATGACCAGGCCCATAGAAATCATCAGTTACAAAGGCATAGAGTGTTTTGATTTCACTAATAAGAAATAGATAATTCCTCTTAAGCAGATTAACTTAAAGTACATTTTCAGGGAAGCTAAAATCCCCTTCAATCAAGTTCTTAAGTTTAATTACAAAAGTCAAACAATTTATTGGCTTTCATTCAAGTGCAACAACAAAATAGGTGGGCACACCACTCTCCGGGGCCAGGAAACTAACCAAATCAATGTTTGTAGCAGTTACAGAGGAAGCATTTTCAGCCATAACTTGATAAAACATCTAACTGGTCCTCTTAACTGGGATTTCTCCTCTCTTCTTTGCTGCCCCCTCTGTGGGAAAGATGTTTATTTAACATTTCTTCATTCGCAATAAATGCAATTACTATATTTATTTTGCTGCTTTTATATTAATAAGTACAAATTAGAAAACCTGGCCCTTGTAGGATATTTTATATGTATTCATTTTGCTTTATTAGCTCCGTAATTAGGCCACAGAAATACTCTTAAGTTGTATCCACTTCTACAGAGTTAGAAAAGTATCTATTTAAAAATGGCAAAATAGCTTGCTTTAAAGAATTTTTGCCTGATTTTTTTTCCCTTTCTTTTTACTGTCTAAACTCACTGGATAATTGCCCTACTCCCCGTTTCATTCTGCATATATAGAAATTGTGTGTCTATATCCTGAAAAATACCAATTAAACTGCCAGCAATAGCATCTCCAACAGTATCTTTTGGTCTTCAGTGTCAAAGCCCTCTGCACAAATGACGGGAAGGCTAGATCTAAAACAGCCTTTGACAGGATGCCGGTTTTGAACACTCACATTACAACCATTGCTTCAGCTTTTTGCTTTATTTGGGAAACAAGAGAGAAATAATGCATCAACTCTATAATTTTGAGCAAATGGTAAAGGTTAAAACAAAAGTGATAGATTACCAGGAGGTCTGATTATCTCAAGAGGTCACTAATATTGTTTTAAAAGGGTGGGGCATTCCCCTTATCATTGAATTCATTTCCACCTGAATTCCTGTACAAAGCTAAATAAAGGTCTTCAGACAAACACAGCAAAACTCTAAAAATGTTATTTTCCTTCTCCTTAATTTCTTTGGTAATAATGACATCATTTACTATGTGTTGGTCATAGTGGGAAGAAGTTTCATGAATTTTCAAATTTCATCTCATAGCAATCCTATGATATTGAAAATATTAGGTGATGAGCAAATGGGCTCAGAGAAGTCAAGTAACGTGTACAAGGTCATACAGCTGGGAACTGGAAGAACCAGGTCTTGAACCCATGTGGTCTCGTTCCAAGGCCCAACACTTCTAGGCCTTCTTGGCTGTATCCACAATCAAATCATTCCTGGGTAAAGCCTTACCCATTCTCTTTCTGACATGATCCATGAAGAAATCTCTTAGAGCAGAGGTTCTCAAACTTGGCTGCACATTAATATCACATATAAAAAAAAAATACCTCTGTGTGGGCCCCATCCTTGGAGATTCCAATTTAATAAGTCTGGGGTAGGGCCCAGGTATCAGTATTTTTTAATACTACAGCATTGAACAGATAATCCTCCTCTTCCTGGTGCTTAAAATTCTAACAGGCCTTAGATTCTGCCAGAATCTAGTAGAATCCCCAAGTGATTCTAATGTGCAGCCCAGGCTGAGAACCAGTGATCCAGAGACTAACACCATTTACCCAGGCTCCTTTCTCTGAGCCCTCAATGTGAGCAACTCAACTGGCTTCTTTCAGAAAGGATGGCCAAGAGCCTAGCAATCGCTGACATGAGACAGCGGGATCTGACTACAAGACTTCTAGATTTGAGAAGCAGAGGAGTCTGTGTGTATGGGGTGGGGGGGGGTGCATGGGCACTGGAGTCCCCTGGGCCTGGGTTCATATTCCATCTCCACCATTTGCTAAGTGTGTCACCTTGAGCCAACCGCTTACCTTTTGTGGTTGTTTTGCAGATTCAATGGGATGATATAAGGAAAACCCCAGGTGGATAAAAGTTTTCCCTCAATGGTAGTTGCTGCCCTGGTTTTTGTTGTTATTTCTAGCACAGGAGTAATGTCTACTGCTGGGAGATATTGGTAATGAAAAAAATCAAATTACAAAAAACATTTTATTATTAGTGAAATCATTCCTACTCTTATTACTTAGCATTTAATTTACAGCTCTTTATATTGCAATTAGCTTGGCAATCCTATTTCTCATTCATGACAACTGGGCAAGGAGGGGTAACATTATTAATCCCATTTTCTAGATGGGGAAAAGGTAACATTTCCATCTATTCTCTCTCCAGTTTCTATGATTCTATGATTAAAGGCACCTGCAATCATGTTCATTAGTTCCCTATGAAAAATGATATTCAACACAGATGGCAAATGCAGGCAGGAATTAACAAGCACTTGATAGCAACCCCAAAATAACATCTAAACAATCACTTCTGAACGTTAAAGTCATGGCAAACAAGTTCCAATTTATATAAAGGTGTTGGAAAGGATTAAAGGAAAATGAACAAATATATTTTTCTTTATCCTCACTCATTTAGGAAATGTCTGAGCTTAGAAATCCTTTTTGAAATGCAGACTGAAGAATGATTAATTTCCTCCATGAAGGGTCTTCATTTAGCAGATAGGACCAGGCTGATATGTCTTGATGTTTTATCTTGAATCTGAGCTACAAAATAGTACAGGTCCAGGATGGGGAGACCTGGCTTCATGGTTCTCAGTTGAGCTCCCCGAGAAGCCCATGCACTGTGCGCAAGGGGCTCACCATTCCAAATGTCCACCAAACACACACCCAACACTGGAGAGTGGCTTGCCTATAAACGTATTCTTTGTTGTAGGTATAGAGTTTACATGGATGAAATACATACAATTGTTCCAGACATACTACTGAATTCATACTCACTGCATATAACCACTATTATATTGGGGGGGGTTCCCCTAGATTTTTTGTTGTTAAAAAGGAGTCTTCCTATTCAAAAAGCTTAGGAAACTATTACTCTAGTCCAGCCACTCATTTGATTGATGAGGTCTAGATCTGGGGGACAGCTGGGACTCCAATCTGTCTTCTAATTCCCAATGGCCCTTGTCCCACACCATACCTCCCTTCTACTGTGGGCACCCCACCCATGGGAAGTCAATAGTAATGGCTGTGTCCTCTATCTAAAGGAGGAGACTATAGTCCTATCCTCCCTCCCTGGATATGTTCCAGAACTTTCCTTATCTCTTGAGCCTTTCCTTTGCCTTTCCTTCCCTTCTTTTTCTTCCCCTCAACTCCCCTGTTTATACCTTTAGGGTTAGCAACACT
This sequence comes from Mirounga leonina, assembly GCF_011800145.1. Lineage (NCBI taxonomy): Eukaryota > Metazoa > Chordata > Mammalia > Carnivora > Phocidae > Mirounga > Mirounga leonina. The sequence goes on from NW_023270265.1 coordinate 40,295,144, forward strand.
CAAACCCTTTCAAGCTCTGATGTTCTGTGAGTGCCTGGACATTCAGTCTCAATATGAAATGGAAATATAGTCATCAAGGTACTGAAACAAGGAATATGAGAAGTATGTATACAGTAGGCATGCACATGAATATATTTTACAGCTAAAACCCCAGTGCTTCTAATATCTACAGAAAATAAGAAAATTGAAATATTCATGAATAGTCATTTTATTTCATCTGGCTCTGTCAACACTAATAGGATGTTAATAAACCCCTAGCATACCAACTTTTCAAAATGATTTCACATCTCTTAATGCAGTTTATTGTCCTGATGGCTCACCAGGATGTAAGTGCTAGGATTGAGGGCCACGAGAACTAAGTGCCATGAAGAGAAGAAAATGTTACCTATTTTATTCACTGCTGTTTTCCCAGTGCCCAGAACAGCATCTGGCAGATGGTAAACATTCAATAACTATTTGTTGACTGAGTGAATGACAGAAGTAAACAGGGATGGTGGTTTTAGCTATTTATTTAGCCTATATATAGCTTTATTTTTAAGAAGATGGGATGATTCTATAAGGGAACAACTGTGTTCCTAATGATCTCTTTTCAGTCTTTAATTCTCCTTTAATTTCATTCTTTAATGTGATGTAATATTCTTCCTTCAAATATTTTAATGTAATTGTCCAAAGTTATACAAGCAGCAATTCATTTTAGGAAAATCAGATATTAACATATAAAAAGAAAATTAAAATTCCCAATGATCTCATTACCCAAGGACAACACAATTAATATGCTAACATATATTCTTTCCGATTTTATTCTAAGCATATGTACACACACATCTAACACAGAACTCTCTGCCTTAGACATCAGGATTTGGACTGTTTTCTTTCTTCCCAAAGCCCTTTTTGCTTACTGCCTATTATAGCACCTTACCCTCCTCCTATGTCCTAAATATATTCCTTCTTCAACATTTAGGTCCTTGCTTCAAGAGGATTTTTTTTTTCCCCTTTTCCCTCCAGATGATTCATCTATTCTTATTTCAACTTTAAGTTCCATGTGGACGGGTATCGCTGTATCATCAGTCCTCCCTTTTCCCTGAGATACCAGTGCTCCACAAGTTCCACACATCTAAAACCAAATGCATCATGTTCCTTCCATCAAAACCACATCACTCACTCATCTATCCCATTTCTATCAACTGTAAAAGAACTCTACAAGCCATCCTCAATGGCATCATCTTTGGTCCCCCAACCCCACATCCACTCACTCACAAGGATTTCCATCCTTCTTCCTATTAAATGTCATCCATCTCTTGCCATTGCTAGCAGTGGTTCAGGCCCTTACATCAACATGATTTCCTACTTGTGTCTCCTGCTTTCTATACCACTAAACACCCACCAAGCTTAACCACTGCTGCCAGCTAACTTCCTAAAACACCACTTCCATCTTGCCCGTCCTACTTTTCCATCCTGATGTCTCATTATTCCTGAAAACAAATCCTTTGCTCCAGCCAGCCTGGTGTATTCATTATTCATTCAACTCCAAATAATTTCAAGTTAAGTATTTATTAAGCATTCATTATGTGTAAAATCCATTCATTCATTCAACATATATTTATTTAGTAATGATTCTGTAAGGTAATATACTGGGGACACAATGGTGAACAAGACCGACCAAGTCTCTGTCCTCAAGGAACTTAGAGGCCAGTGGGTTATAGATGGGAGACTCCAAAATGTGGTGGTCCCAGCCCAGGATACTTCTAACCTTCCATTAAAGTGTCAAATGAGGGCACCTGGGTGGCTCAGTTGGTTAAGCGATTGCCTTCGGCTCAGGTCATGATGCTGGAGTCCCGGGATCGAGTCCCGCATCGGGCTCCCTGCTCGGCAGGGAGTCTGCTTCGTCCTCTGACCCTATCCCCTCTCATGTGTTCTCTCTCTCTCAAATAAATAAATAAAATCTTTAAAAAAAAAAAAAAGTGTCAAATGAGTCAAGACATCCCTGAGGGCTGAGCTTTGTGGCCTGGGCTGCAAGTGAGGAAGGGCTGAGTGAGGAGAGCTGTGCGGAGCACGGCTTCCCTGCAGGTGTAGGACGCAGCCCAGTGTTGAAGGATGGGCGTCCCAGAGAAGGGGGTGCCTTCCATCCACCGGGACAGGAGGAAAGGCACACACGTGGAATGGGCACCGTGGCAGCAATAGCCCTGGCTTATTTTGTATGAAGGTTCCTTCAACTAGTCAGCAGAGCACATGCCCTGTCCCTGCGGGCCCGGCCTGGACAGGTATGTGAAGCTGACTCAGCCCGGGCTCCTACCATGGAGGGATTTCCAGCTAGCAAGGAGGGTAGGGCAGGCCCATGAGGATCTGTCACACCCCAGAAAATGAGATGTTCCATTAGAGATTCAGAGACAACACTGAGGGAGTTCAGAAAAGGGTCCATGTCTGGGTTCCTATAAGAGTATTTATTGAATCACATATTGTTATACATCTACATGCATCTACTGAAAATAACCATCCTGTTTTAAAGTGTTTTCCCATTCACTTTCTCATCTTATCCTAAGTGACTTGTGAAGCAGGCAGAATAGATTGGATTGCTTTCTAGATGAGCAAAATACAGCCCAGATGTTTTAAGTGATCTGCTTAAGTCAGGAACACAAACAGGCAAGAGTAGAACAAGAACGCCCTGTCCATCTCGGCCCATTCCTGCAGAAGTATCTAGAGCAAAGGGCACAAGAAGCTCTATAATTGCGCATGACACCTAGCAGGTGTAATGAAGCCAAGTAGACAGCTGGATTTAAAAGGGTAGGACTGAGGCAGCCTCTGAAGGTACAAGAGAAGGGATATGACCCAATGAAGTCTTAAACATTCCCGCTTTTCCTTCTCAAGTCTTGCCGGCATCATTCCCCACCCCTGGGCCTGTCCAAGCCATAACCATTCGCGGGGTTCACCCCGAATTTTTCGGGCCACACTGGTTTTCCCTCCCACTGATCTCCCGGGGTGGGGGCGGGGGGTCGCGTAGCCGGTTCTCTCCTGCACACCAGAGTGTGTGCCCAGACAGCACACTGCTAGGCTCAGGGCAGGTGGCTAAATACGGGCGAATGAATGAATTCCTGGTACCTCCACGGCCCAGTGAGGGTATATCGGTCCCCAGGAGTGGGCCAGCATGGGACACCCTCGCCACCCGGAGGAGCTCACCGACCGCGAGCAACGAGGGGGTTGGAGGGGAGGGGGAGGCGAGATGGCCCGGGGCCGTGGGGACCACGCTCCCACGCTTCGGCAGAAAGCATTTCCTGAGAGCGTGAATTCTACTATCGGGGAAAGTGGTCGAAATGACACCGACAGAGCAAAAGCGTCGGGACTAAAGGAGCCCAAGCCCCCGACCCCATTCCCTCAAGGAGAAGAGGGAGGACAGCGGCGGAGCCATGCGCACCTCCGGCCGCGGCAAGAACCCGGGCTGGAAGCCTCGCGAGATCTGGGGGTCGGGAATCTCGTTCCGTTGCCTAGCGACGGGCAGGACGCTCGCAGGCCCCCAGGCTAACCCCAGCTGTAGCCTTAAATCTCCTACCATGGGAGAAGGCGGCGGCGGCCGTAGCTGTGGGACCACTAGGGAGCTGCAGAGGCTGAAGCAGCAGGCGATGGAGTACTACCGGGAGAACGACGTCCCGCGCAGGCTGGAAGAGCTGCTCAACTCCACCTTCTACCTCCAGCCTGCCGACGTCTACGGGCACCTGGTAGGGACCTGGGACAAACACCCTCTTCCCTCCAGCCCCTCTCCCCCCGCCCCACGCTGCGGCAACGCCATGCGCCTGCGCCACAGAGTCGCGCACGCGCGCCGCCGCCGCGGGCTCGGGATCCATGGTCTTGCGGGGAGGCGACCGCGAAGGGAGAAGCGGTGCGGAAACCTGGGCGGGAGGGATCTCGAGAGAGACAGAGAGAGAGTGGTGGACAGGCAGCTGCTAGAGGAAAGCGGGGTCTAGGCGCATTCGGGGCCGGGCAGGCTTCCTCGCTACCTCTGAGCCGGTCCGCCCGGTTGCCAGTTCTTTTTAAACACCTTAATACCGCGTAGCTCAGCTTGCCAACCTGCAGCGGCCTCCGTTTGACCACGGATGAGTGCCCTGGCATTTGCCTCAGCTTGGCCTCAGCCTACCCTAGGCCTCATGCCCAGCCCGCTCTCTTTGCTTCCAAGTCTCACTTTCAAGCCTATGCTCTCCTTGCAGTGTGCACCCTTCTCATCCTGGATGCCTGTCCCCACCTGACCAGCTGCTACCCAAACTCCAAATTCACATCAGACTTGCCCGTTTGGCCTGAACATTTCCTGCACGTGATGAGACCCTCCCCAGGCTTGCGAGCTTCATGGAGAGCAGGGGCCTTTTCCTACCACCTGCGTAGCCCCTGTGCTCCGCACAAGATCGGGCACACACCTTAGCCTTAAGCAATGAGCAGTTGAAACAAACAAGCGTGTTCTCATTTACAGATCCGTTAAGTACTAGCCAACACCTTCCTTCTGGAAGGCAGTGTGGTTGGGACAGCAGAGTATGTAAATGCAGTAAAGAAGCACAGTGTGTTTTCAAGGTTCAAAACCACGCCTTGTTGAGGCAGTTGATATGGAGAATGTTGCATGAATGTTTATTTTCCTTAGTCATGGCCTAGAAGTGAAAGTTGTATGTTGGGGCGGGGTGGGGAGGGATGTGCTGAGCTCCCAGTGCTATGTGATTTATGTTTTTTCACTTAATCTTTAGGACACTGGAGGTAAAAATTATGATTTCCGTTTTACAAATAAGGAAACTGTGGCCCGGTGAATTTAGATATTTTCCCAAGGGACACAGTGAATGACAGTGACAAATCGAACCAGGTCTTTGTTCCTAGTACCAAGGAGATTGCATGGTACATAGTGGACACTCAAGCACTTACTTGTGGTACAAGTGAATGAATGCGACTCTGAATTCCATTCTCTTTCCACTGTCTGTTACTAGATGAATTCTTTTAAGTTAACTAGTCTAACTTCTTCATTTCACAAAGACACCAAGACCTTATCTCACAGCTACCTAGTGCAAAAGTTAAGACTAGAAACTTGGACTCGGGTCCCTCAATGTAATGTTCTTCCCAGTCTACTAGGCAGCCAGGACTTTGGTTTGTACAGCTCTCTGGGAGCTTGGTAAGGGACAAAAACCACTGTTATATAAAATAACTGGAGTAACAGATAAGGTGATATATGATTGTGCTAGACTGAGGGACAGATCTCTGTATGCCTATCAAAGGAATTCAGGGGTAGGGAAGATCCCTGTAGGCTGTTAACGTCTGAGAAAGTTTTGGCTTGGACTTTGAAGGATGTTCAGGAGCTGGACTAGCAAAAAGACAATGTCCTTTTCATTTTATCACTGTCTGGGTTTTGGCCATCAGTATTTTCATTTAGTTTCTCCCTCTATCGAGCCCAACCTGAATCGTGGCTGCCAGAGCAAGATTCCTAATCTGACCATCATTCTTTTGCTCAGAAACCTCCTGTGGCTCCTTACTATTCCCTAAAGCCTGAAGTTCCTCCCTTCCCTCCCCTTGGCTTATCATATTCCTTTGTATCTGCCCTTGATTTCTCCCCCTTGTCTGCCCAGTGAAATACTACATATTCTCCAATGTTCAGCTCAAATGCCATTTCTTCTCTGCTTCTGTTACATACTAGAGGAACTGAGTATATATAAATCTTTATATATATATATATATATGGATGGCTTGAAAATTGACTTTTGCTTTAGCTGTGCTAGGGCACCGCCTGTGAGCTGATGAGTAGTAGATGACCTATTATGTACGTTGAGGTCATTGGATTTTGAGAGACCTGGTCTGTAATGAATGCAGATAAAGAGCCCAATACAATCTGGCGATAAAGAGGTCAAGGAGGGTGTGCCTTCACCTTCCCTTCCTCCTCCTCCTACTCTCCCAGTTCCTGCTCCTCTGGCGTTTCTCATCTTGAATCTTTTTACCCAGGCTTTTTGAGTGGGCTTTCTGCTTCAGCTTCATTCTCTTCCCTCTCTTTCTTGGATCACTTCCAAATGGCTTCTGCTTTCCCACATCAATGAAACTGCTATTACCAATGTTCCAATCAACCCTCTTTGAACACGTTCTGGGCGTGAACTGCTGGTGAGTGAAATATGGCCTCTGCAGAAGCCTTCACCATTAAAATATCAGATGCCTCGCGGGAAGAAATAAAAAGGGGCCCCCAGAAGGTTTCCAAAGTTCACATCACAGCGTTCTAGAGACCAGCTGACTTCCATATCTTGGACAGCAGAATGGGTTAGGGCCTGCTAAAAAGTGACATGGGGTCTCTAGGAAATGTATGTGAAAACATTCCCAAGTGTGTCATGATTGATGGACAGTTTGCTTCCATATAGGAGTCTCTTCAGAGAAACTAAGTAATAATTTTCAAACAACTATGCTCCTCCATTGGGTAGCTGGAATCATCTAATTAAATCAAAGGTCTTTGTTTCAAAGTAAGTTAATATGGCTAAGACTCCAATCCTGAGTTATTTTTGTTTGTTTCTCCTCCCTTAAATTCATATGTGCTACAAATTTCACTCTGAGGCACCATCATCAAAACAAATGGAAGACAACATGGCAGATGGAAGATTATCTGCTTCTGGAATAGCCAAAGTTAGTGTGGGCCTCATATTCCTGACTTGTAAAAAGTATAACCACATTCCTCATGCTTATTTTTCTTCCTAAAATGCTATGAATTTGAAGGTAGACTTCATGTCCTTCTCCCTTTCCGCCATCAATTGATAGCAGTTGACATGGATTCTGGAGTCAGCCTGCCTAGAGGTGAATCCCAGCTCAGCCAGTTATTTTGCAATCTTGGGCAAAATATTTCATCTCTCTATACTCAGTTTCCTCATTTGTAGAGTGGAGATTTTAAAAATACTACTGATCCCATAGGGTCGTTACAAGGCATAAATAATGTGGGTAATACACTTAAAACAGTGGCCAATACAATGATCTATTCTTTAAAAAAAACTATAAATATATGTTTTAGATGCTTTACAGTTTTATATTTTGTTAGATACTATTCTGTAAAATGGAGAAGTTTATTTGATTTCTAAAATTATATTGTGGATTTATGTCATTTAAAACTGCTTTTTCAATAAATCTATAAGAATAAAAGACTTTTGTTTTCCTTTTTTAAAACTTCGTTCAAATGTTTCATTTGGCTTATAAATAAATTCACATTTTATAATAATAAAAAGAAAGAAATGTATGTGAGTTTCTGCTGAGAGTTCAAAAGAGAACAGATTGTTCCATATTCTGGAGACCCCACATCAGGTTAATCCAAATCTCAGCATGTGAGGGCAGTTGCTAGCCTAAAGCACACCCCCTTCCCGCATGAGGAGGACACTCAGGGAGAGGTTTAGTAGAAACTAGAGTAAATGTGAATGACCTTTTAAAGATAAATTAGTCATGGTATTGTAATTTTTGTTTTTTGTGTGTGTTGAAGGCAAACTGCTTTTCTAAACTTGCAAAGCCTCCCACCATATGCAAAGTAGTGGGGAAAAAAGTATTGGATGGACTGGGGCTTCCAACCCTACAAGTGGAAATATTCTGCACCATTCAAAATTTTCCCAAGGTACGAAGAAGCTTAAATGTGTTCTTTATTGTGTCCTGGTTCCATTGCATTTATTAGCATTTATTGTCTAAATTGTAGAAAATTACTGTTTTGAAATTCAGCGTTTGTGAAATATACACATACACACAAGTTGTAGGTAGTCATGTACATAAAGCATGAACCATACAAGCAAGCATATTGGTACAGACATGACATGCTAGCCTGAAGATGATCCAAGATGGAGAAATGGGGCAAAAATAATTTTAAAACTCGGACATCATTAATGTGATGAGTTCTATAAATCTATAGGTGTGTTTATAGATTCATATGTTTATATATAGACTTATATAGATTTATAGATATGTGGGCTGATCTACACAAAGAAAAATTCATTTTCATAATTGTAATAATTCACTTTAATTGCTACATATTTGTTAGAAATAATTTTGCTACAGTCTCTGGGAGGCAAATAATTATGATTAAGTCTGTATCCTTTTAGCTATTTATTGGAGAGGTAGTGATAAAAATGAAGTTCAATGTAAGATTTTTATAAGTGTATTTTAACAAGGTGATAATTTTAAATGTTCCCTGAAGTTAGGTTCCATACAGTTTCAACAGTTATAAAAATATCTCAAAGAAAATTATATATTCTCATTTTCCCTTTGAAATGGTGATAAAATATCATGTGCCTTAAAAGCTGGATACATTCAATTTCTTCCTTTCTGTAAGAGGGAGGGGAAAATGCAGAACACGTTTATATTATTTTCAGAACATATGTTCGGTGGTGATCTCAACGCACTTTGAAGTCCACGAGAACACTTCGCCCGAGCTGGTGGACGCGGAGCAAGCGGAAAGGTCCAATGCAGTCAGCACAGCTGTGCAGTGGGTCAACGAAACCATCACCAAGGAGCTGCGGGGCCTGGCGCCCTCCAACCAGGCTGAGGTGGACCAGGTGCTCAGGTAGATCTTGCGCTTGCAAATGAAAGCGTCCAGTACAAATAGTAGCTCTTTTCTTTTTATTTCACCCACCAATAAAACAGGCCTGTCATATCTAGAAGGTACGGTCAGGAAGTTGAGTAAGAAGCCCATGCAAAAGCAGCAAAATGCGCTCTTCTGAAAACCTTGTTTTTAAAATGTGCCTGTGTGAGGCGACGTCAGGCCTCTCCGCCTCTTTTCCATGCGTAGGATTCAGTAAAAGTTTCAATAGTTTCTCAGGAAAAGCATTAAGTGAAGAACCCAGATGGTGTCCTTTCTGTCCCCCCCCCCCCCACCTCGTATGCCACCTTTGAGGGCTTCATACTCTTTCACAGAGTCCCAATGGGTGATGCTCATGGTCAGTCCTCCAACCACAAACTGGTTTTGCATGCTTTGCCCACAGGTTGACTTTAACACGTGAAAACCAAGGAAGTGGTTGCTAGGGCTGCATCAGGATTGTTCAGTGCCCAGCCAAGGAAGGGTGAACGTTACTGTTCCTTTTGTGCAAGTCCAATGCCACAAGCCTCTTGGCCAAGCAAAAGTCAACTGGATTCTGTCTTTCTCTAAGCTCCACCACTTGCTTAATTACACAGAACATCACATTTTAGTTTGCTTCAGAGTTGGATCATAACCTTTATAAAAATATTTTTTCAAATTGTTTTTGGTTTTCTGGGGTTTTTTTTGTCTTCTGCTGTGATCATATTCCTAATTTTATTTCCCAACGTAGTTTTTCCAGACCTTCTACTTTATTACATTCCTTTTCTCCTGGAATTTTTCTTCCTCAAACCTCCCATCTGGACTGGTTCCTCTCTAGCCTACTACAGAGATGCTTTATCGTCCTCCTACTTCCTCAATCCCATATCTTCGTCTTTCTTGACTTGCTGGATTACATCCTTTAATTATTTTTTAAATTTTTTCTTTAAATTCAATTTAGCTAACATATACTGTATTATTAGTTTCAGGGATAGAGTTTAGTGATTCATCAGTTGCATATAATACCCAGTGCTCATCACATCACGTGCCCTCCTTAATGCCCATCACCTAGTTACCACATCCCCCCATCCACCTCCCCTCTGGCAACCCTAAGTTTTTTTCTAGAGTTAAGAGTCTCTTATGGTTTGCCTCCCTCTCTATTTTCATCTTATTTTATTTTTCCTTCCCTTCCTCTATGTTCCTCTGTTTTGTTTCTTAAATTCCACATGAGTGAAATCATATGGTATTTGTCTTTCTCTGCCTCACTTATTTCACTTAACATAATACCCTCCTCTAGTTCTATCCCTGTTGTAGCAAATGGCAGGATTTCGTTCTTTTTGATGGCTGAGTAGTATTACATTGTATATATAAACCACATCTTCTTCATCCACTCATCTGTCGATGGACAACTGGGCTCTTTCCATATTTTGGCTATTGTGGACATTGCTGCTATAAACATCAGGGTGCAGGTATCCCTTCAAATCACTATGTTTATATCCTTTGGATAAATACCTAGTTGTGCGATTGCTGGGTCGTAGGATAGTTCTATTTTTAACTTTTTGAGGAACGTCCGTATTGTTTTCCAGAGTGGCTGCACCAGTTTGCATTCCCACCAACAGTGTAGGAGGGTTCCCCTTTCTCTGTATCCTTGCCAAGATCTGCTGTTTCCTGAGTTGTTCATTTTAGCCATTCTGACTGGTGTGAGGTGGTACCTCATTGTGGTTTCGATTGGTATTTCCCTGATGCCGAGTGATGTTGAGCACGTTTTCATGTGTTTGTTGGCCATTTGTATGTCTTCTTGGGAGAAATGTCTGTTCCTGTCTTCTGCCCATTTCTATTAGATTATTTGTTCTTTGGGTGTTGAGTTTGATAAGTTCTTTATAGATTTTGGATACTAGTCCTTTATCTGATAAGTCATTTGCAAATATCTTCTCCCATTCCAGGTTGCCTTTTAGTTTTGTTGACTGTTTCTTTTGCTGTGCAAAAGCTTTTTATCTTGATGAAGTCCCAATAGTTCATTTTTGCCTTTGTTTCCCTTGCCTTTGGCGATGTGTCTAGCAAGAAGTTTCTGCAGCCAAGGTCAAAGAGGTTGCTGCCTGTGTTCTTCCCTAGGATTTGGATGGATTCCTGTCTCACATTTAGGTCGTTCATCCATTTTGAGTTTATTTTTGTATGTCCCTTTTGGGACTTCTCAGAGGTTTTTTTTGCTTTGTTTTGTTGTTGTTGTTTTTTTTTAACTATTCATTTTAAGGCTTTCTTCCCACCAAAAAAAGAAAAAAAGAAAATGAATTCTTGCCCATTATACTATATATTTCACTGTCTATTCTTGGCTCATTTTTCTTTTGATGGTCATTTATTCAAAAAGAAAATCCAGTAGCCCTTAATCAAATTATATATTCAAAGTTTACTTTAAATATATAAACAAATAAGCTCAAATAAAAAAAAAACAAGCACTTAAAATCTTTAAACCTTTATTTCCAGGCCAAAACTAATTTCAGCTCTTGAACACAGTTTTGTAACAGCATCATTATTTTGGGGCCCTGGAAAGTGAAGCTGATTTGTTTTTAAGTAGCTAAAAAAGCAGAGTTAATTGTTGAAACATAGTGAATGGAAGTCAGCACTGAAACTGACCAAAATTATGAGTGATATTCACTGTAAAGCCATATCTTCTTGCCATGAAGGACATTCTTTGAAAATAAAGTACGAGAAGACAAAGAGAGGAGAGACCTGGAAAGGGGCCTGGAAGACCCAGCGGTGCTCATCCCTTCGTCTCTACCACCACCACCACCTCCTCCTCCCGCAGCCAAAAAAAGGGGACAAAGGCAAGGTCAGTAGCTCCTTGCAGAACCTTTGATAACTAGCGTGTGAGGAAGAAAGGCTGAAGCTCGGACTATCTTTCCAGTTAGAGTCTTTTTGCTGCAGACCTAGGTTGGGCTCCCCCCGCCTCCCCCCCCGCCCCTCCCCCCCGCCCCGGGTACCGTCCACTTCCTTGCTGGATGCTGCATGTTGGGTGGGCAGGGGTTTACTCCACCCCACCCTCCCTTTTGTTTGTAAGGAAAAACTATTCCTTACCCAGAGGTGAGCACTTACCAAGCAAAGTGCACTGGACAGTGGCAATGCTGGGGACAGGGAAAAGGAAAGTGGCATGGGGGACCTTTAACTGCCCCCCAAAATATTCATTAGCTCATCAAAAGCCACTCCATATTATAAAGATTAGTGATATCCTTTGGTATGAATAACCAACATTTTCTCAGTCCTATTAATAACATATTAATAAAAGTTTTCTTGGGGCGCCTGGGTGGCTCAGTCTGTTAAGCATCTGCCTTCGGCTCAGGTCAGGATCTCGGGGTCCTGGGATTGGAGCTCTGCATCAGCTCCCTGCTTCTCCCTCTGCCCCTCGCCCCTGCTCGTGCTCGCTCTCTCTCTCTCTCTCTGTCACTCACTTTCTCTCTCTCAAATAAATAAAATCTTTTAAAAAAAAGTTTTCATTGGAAGATTTTGCTATTTTAAAGCAAATAATCAAAGTTATCATGGCCCTTTGTTCCATGCTTTCCAACATACTGTGAACTTCAGCCCCTCTAGTATGTTAATTCTGGAGCTGCTGCTAGTATTGTAAATAGAGTTCTATGTCTTTCCAACAGGCATCTTGAGGGCGTGAATCATGTCTCATTCAATTTAGCACCACCAGGGCCTAGCATGATGCCAAAGCATAAAGTAAACACCCAATAAATATGGGTTCCCTTGAATAAGAAGGCACCAGAACCAGGAAGGGGATCAAAGAAACCATGGAGACACGGTTTCTTATTTCCTAGATTCAGATGCTGAGGCCCAGGGAGGGAGGGAGAGTCTCCCAAGGCAAAAGAATCATGTAAGACCCATCTCTATGAACGGGGGGATGGCCGCTGCTGAATCACAGCTAGAGATGCACAGAGGGTGTTCGTTTGGCGGTTGCTGCTGCCTGACAGAACTCGGAGCGTAAGGGAAGGGACCAAGGAGGAGGGGACAGGAATTTGCTAAACCTTTACTACGTATGATGGGGTTCCGTGCCTTATTCCACTTGGCTTACCTGCCTGACGCGGGCCAGCAGCTGGGGGAGGGGCATGGTGTGGCACCTGAGCAGGCTGGGTGGCTGGGAACAAATGAGTGTGAAAGGTGGGTGAGGCCGAGGGTGGGTGGCTGGATCTGGAAGCCATTTCTAATACAACGAGGCATCTGTTTGGGGCTGGCCAGCAAGCTTACTAGTTAGATACCCACGCATGAAGAGGCGTGTTCAATAGAAAGCTGGATACACAGGAGCTATGGTGGGTGTAGAAAACAAAGGACTTGGAATTCAAAGACTCTCCAGATCTTCTTCATTCACTTTCTGTTGGATATCGGGCAAGCCTCTTGACCCCTCTAAGCCCTAGTTTACTTCTATGTGAATGTGGGATAACAGTACTTGCCCTTTTATGATTGTCAAAGGAGTTAATATTGAATGTCTGAAAATTTCTTGGAGTGGCAAAATCCATGGCTACGGATGATTTGAACATTCGGGAGTCGTAAGTGAAGTCACACAGAAACTTCTTGGGGGGGTTGAGGTGGAGAACATGTTCTCCCCAGCCTCAGTTTCCCCCCTTTCTTTACTCTGGGCCTTCACATCTGTAAGCAAAGCATTAAAATATATAGGTTCCCGGAACCTGGGTGGCTCAGTTGTTGGGCATCTGCCTTCGGCTCAGGTCATGATCCCGGGGTCCTGGGATCGAGCCCCACATCAGGCTCCCTGCTCCGCGGGAAGCCTGCTTCTCCCTCTCCCACTCCCCCTGCTTGTGTTCCCTCTCTCGCTGTGTCTCTCTCTGTCAAATAAATAAATAAAATCTTTAAAATATATATATATATATATATATATATATAGTTTTATCATAGTCAAACGTCCTTGAAAGGAATCTTTTATCCCTGTTTTTCCCTCCAGGGAGGAATGATACTTTTACAGAGAAACCCATTGTGCCCCCAGAATCCGTTGAACCTGTACTGAATGGCAGCATGGCCATAGGGGCCGTGTCACTCGCTGTGGCCAAAACCAGTGCCATCCTGGACAATAACCCCCTCTACTTAAATATCGCATTACTGAAGCACCATCAGGTCAGTGTCCACTGTATTCCATTACAAGGACCCGTGAGCATCTCAACACCAGTGAACTGTGTTTCTTGTTTCTCCGTGCTTTTCCCCCTCCCAGGAACAGCCCACAGAGCTAACTCTACCTTTGCCCATGGTGTCTCTGGTCAGCTGTGGGAAGTCATCACCTGGGAAGCTGAATTTAATGAAAGAAGTGATTTGTATACCCCATCCTGGATTAACAGCTAAACAAGTACCTTCTATTATCTCACACTACTTTTTCTTTTTCTTTTTTTTTAAGATTTTATTTATTTATTTGGAGAGAGAGCATGAGCAGGGGGAGGGGGAGAGGGAGAGAGAGAATCTCAAGCAGACTCCTGGCTGAGCATGGAGCCCAACATGGGGCCCGATCCCAGGACCCTGAGATCATGACCTGAGCCGAAAACAAGAGTCGGACACCCAACCGACTGAGCCACCCAGGTGCCCCTCACACTACTTTTTCTTAAAAAAATAAATAATAATAATATTCCATCATCGAGGAGTCTTTAGTGTAGGTCCCCAAGGCTTATGACACCAAGGGAGGGAGAATTAAATATAAAATGAAAAAAAATATTTTAGGAAATCAGAGAAGCAGGAAAAAAGCAAAACCTCAAATACAAGGGGCACATTTAAGCCACCTTCGATCTCTGGTTCCCCTCGGCACTGACTCGTGCCAGTGGCTCACCAAGGAGCCCTGGGTGAGCAACTTGGCAGGATGGATAGTGCTGGAAAGCTGTTATCTGGGGGAGTCGAGGCATCTTTATTTACTGGCCAAGGCACTGTGGTGGCAGCAGGAGGAAGCTGGCTCTTTCCTAAAAGCCAGTTCTGTTCAGGAAGAGCTCCAGGGCCGACCAGACTGCCTGGCACGAAAGAGAGGTTCAGTGCATGCTTCTAGAATGAAGGAATCCTAAGTTGCCTCTTTATACTTACTTGTTCTTCCCTTGCCTGAATGAGCCCCTATGCCCTCTTTAAATCTTCATGAAATATTCTACCAATTAGGTGTTAGGAAGAACTTACGTTCATGTTCTGTAGTGGATGTTTTCAGAAAAAAGTACAGGAAGTTCCATCCCCTCTGGTAATACATTGAGTGATATTTTTAACCTAAGCTAGTGAGAATCATTTTTTTCTTAAATCTCAAGATAATTTCTTCATGATAAAGAATTCTTTTTTAAAGAGAATAACCATTACCTCACGATGCACCGATTGTGGAACAGTAGGACTTCAGAGCTGGCTCACCATCCGTCAGATCGTGGTCAGACCTAGCACCAGGATCTTTCCTGCAGTTACGTTCTGTTGTGCTATTCGGGTACCAGAGTACTTGGCATGCCATCCTTTATTTGTCTCCATATGCAGATCCCACAATCATCAGAATATACTTTTCTATTTTTTTAAGTGACGGCAGCTTTATACTGATTCAAACACTGTCATGCAGAATCCCTTGGTGACCTATGACATGTATTGCAAAAGGGTTGGTCAAGAGGCTATGAAAGACAATGAAGCTGACTTGATCCAACCAACTGAACCAGTCAGTCCTGAACAATGAAGAAAGGATACTGAGAAGAGCCTCATTCACATCCAACCAAATAAAAATTGAGGGCTGAAGATTAACATTTCATCTTCTGATTTTGTAGACCACATCTCATCTACTAACCAGGATACCTTATCAGGGACCCTACAAATATTCAGTTAGAAATAGCCAGTGTGTGCTCTAAGTTTTTATATTTAAAGTTTCTAGACTACAGTTGTGGAAGATCACGGTTATTTTACTAAATCACGGTTATTTTACTTACAGGGTGTGGAGATGCTTCTGGAAATTCAGAAACAAATTAACAAAACAATTGAAATGGTATGTAAAGAGAATCTATGGTATCTAATTGCTGATACTGACATCTCCTAGGATACAAATTATACTTCATTATGAAATTAACTCAATATTGTTGTTAGTGATATGTAAAATGTATTCATTTGCCTTAGGTTTTTCATACGAGCCAAGCATATACGTTCCTTCATTGGCCATGGATCCAGTTTCTAACGGCACTTGACAATCTCATCAGCTGGCTCTATGCTAAGATCATCCCTTAGGATTTGCAAAGATTGGTCCCTAGGCTGTGCGAAGCAGTTCAGTGTAATAGTTAAGGCACAGGCTCTGGTGTCTACTTAGAATCCCGGTTGGGCAAACGGGAGCCTTTGGCCAGGCAGCCCTCGAGGGGGGAAGCCACAGTGGCAGGACAATGACAGTATGAGTCCCTGGTTGTGCCCATGTTTGTCTTGTTCACCACTATATGTCTCCTGCCCTGCACATTGATTTGCTTCCCGAGCGTGGTATTTTTACCAGGGGATAGAAAGTGCAGCTGACTCCACAGTGCAAAAAAGCAGGAGAACTGTATTTGCATGTACTCGAGTGTGAGCCCTGCTGATTCTTGACAAACATGCCCCAGTTTACAGAGCCAGGAAATGCTGGGTATTAAAATGCATCCTTTAAAGGCTGAATCCTTGCTCCAGAACGCTGTCAACACCCCCCGTTGTGGGTATTGAAAATGACCAATCATCTTTGGAAAGTATCTTTGCTTCTCATCTCAAATGACATTCCACATACCAGATTCATCAGATTTAATGACCTTTGGTTGTTTCCAAAAGTCAAATCCACCCTGCGGAGAAAGTGTTTGTACCTTAACAATATTTAAAACAATATTCAAAACAGTCTAAAGGCAGATCCCACAGTGATGTTGCTCCCTGAGGGCAAGGAGGGAATGTCACAGGAGTGAATAATACTTTATTTATATGAGTAGAAATGCATTTATATGAATGGAGGCAGAATATAAGGATGAACTAAAGGGAACATGTACCTGAGTGTGAGAAACAGTTTGGAGTTTTTCAAAATCGGGAGGGGCTGGTATGGTCCCTACGTGTTGGGGCGGGGCGTTGGGGGGGGGTGTGTGGTGTGTGTGATTCACAGTGTGACTGGTCAGGCCCCAGAGCAGTGGGCAGGCCCTAGGACCTGAAGCTCTGCTCGCTGCTACAGGCATGTCTGAAAATGGCAAGTGATTTTTCTCTCTCTTTTCTGTCCCGCAGCCCCCTCCTCCAAAAACAGAGACCAAAAAAGGGCATAATGGAAGCAAAAGAGGTCAAGTAAGTTTATGTATTTCTTGACCACACTTCAGTATGACACAATTCATTTATATACTCCCTGCCCCTGTTCCAACCCCAGTCACGGTGCTCCAGGAGCAGGGCTAATGCACTCGGAAACTACACAGTCATGCTCCTCCAGGAGCACTACACCCGATGACCCCAGAGCTGGAATGTCATTCTGCCCCACCTCTCTGGCCAGAGGCTGCCGGGCCAGCAGTTGTCTCTCCGTCGGACAGCTCAGAGGGTGTGCAGAAGCATTTATGAGTCCAATATAATAGATTATAGTTGAAACTTGATAGGTGAAGTGTTGGGGAAGGTGAATCTCTGCTAACCAGCTGAAAGGCATATAGAAAGCTTTTGATTTTAATCTTACCCCTACCAAGTAAGAGAGAAACAAAGGGCACAAAGGGATAGCCATTTCTTTCTTTGGGTCCTGAAGAGGCACCCAAGCACCATTTCAGATGAACCATCCCTGGAGCTCAGATTTTGTCCGTAGCCTCAGACAAACAGTTATTGTCCAAATTGGCCAGGGTGGCTCAAGAGCCTTAGGAAACCATCTCTACCTGGTCACACAACAGCTTTGGTGACTGTGGGTGCTCAGGCAGATACACCACTTAGACGCCTGAACTTTCAACAATATAGTTGGAATAACCAGTAAGAATCCTGGAGACAACGCAAGTGGCAATGGGGCTAGTAAAGATGAAAAGTTAAACGCCTCCTCAACACTGGGAGAGAGAAATGTGTGAACAAACACACCAGAAAGTTAAGTACCTGACGGTTGTATCTGTTGGGATGAGCACAACACTCTGAAGTTAGACCCCTCAAGAGAGCCAGGGCACGATGACCAAGTAACCAAATGTCAGCGACGTCCGCCTCATTCCAGCAGGTTGTCCTTTGTGTTCTGAGAAACTCAGACCAGGATCAGCCCTTCCCATGGTCAGCTTTCCTTTTTTTTTTCTGTTAGAAACAGGTTAAATGGTAGATTCTAGGGAGGCAGCCACTACCAGTTAAGAGGCATGAACTCTGGAGCTAAACTTCCTGGATTAAAATCTGTTCCAAGTTACTTACCGCTCTGTAAAATGGGATAATAATAGTACCTGCTTCAGGGGGTTGATATAAGGAGTAAATGTATTTATGGGAAGTGTTTAGAACAGTAACTGGCATTTAATAAGCTCTAAATAAGTGATGCTTTTATAGCTTAGAAGACTCTCACAAAACTCAATTGATACAGGGCAATTTCCCCACCTATTCCTTTGCCAAATAAAGGGTTCCTGTCCCTGACATTAAGAATGTCAGGTGGTTCTTATAATTAACTAGTGCGATCAGCAGAGAAATGGGATATTTCTGTCTAGGTTCATGTTTGCCCTCCAGCTTGGCGTGCATACGCACGCACACCCTTCAGAATCACTGCTAGTGCTTCCAATGTGTTATAATTCATGGTGGCAACTTACGAGGAGGGCACGTCAGGGCTGACCTTGCACCAGAAACACATGGCTGCCTTTCCCTGGGCTGCTCTGGGTGCCAAACCTTCTTCCACGGAAATCCATCCGCAGTGCTGCATTGTTTTAGCAGAGATCTTCTGCCCTTATTCAAATAAAACCTTTCCTGAAGGAGGGTTCCCTGTTCACACTTACATTCTTCAAAAGGAAAATAGAACACAGGAAAGAGCAGGTTTGGAAGTGGGTGGAGGAGGACAGAGGTAAGGACAGGCCACACAGACATTTACAAGGACAGCCTGGAGTTTCACCCACTTTGGGGTTGCGGCTCAGGCCAGCCTGTTTACAGTGACACAGCTGATCAAGACATTATACAGGCACACCAGAGAGAAAAGAGTGGGCCCAGGTCAAGCCTGAAACCTGGAGGTAGGAAAATTACTCCAGACACTTTGGGCAGTCATATGCCCAAAGCTCACGCAGAGATGAGGGACACCCGGACATAAGGGTAAGGCAGACTCAGAGGACCACATGTTCAGAGCGCTGTGTCTGGTTGTCAGCAGTGCCTAGTTTATAACCAGGAAGCTCCAGGACCTTTACTGCTCTATATTCATATGCATCATTTGCTTTCGGTCTTATAGCAGCCCATCATTGGCAAGATGTCCCATCTTGGCTGTTTGACCATTAATTCCGACACCATAGAGCAGCCGCTGATCCTAATACAAGGCATCTGTGCGAGCCTGGGGCTGGACATGGGCACAGACCTGCACCTAGCCATCAACTGCGCTGCACAGGAGCTCATGGATTATGTAAGTTTCTGCTCCAGGACACTTACTTTTTTGTTGGGTCCCATTATTTTTAAATTAGAACTCAAAAGAAGCATGTATCTGAATATTTTCCAAACAGATCCTATTGCTTTTATTAATATTGTGTGAGGGTTCCACATATAAATGGAGTCGAAAAAGCCAGGTTAGCTAATGACCAGAAAATAACGTAACCATGTAAATTTTAAAAATTAACAGAAAATGTCAAAATAATTACACACAGAAATTCTGTAACAAAAATTGCTAAAATGGGTTGCTTACATTGCAATTGTGAGAGCTATTGAAAATAACAAACTGGTATGTTCTGCTGAGTTCACTCATTTGGCCGGTAGATGCTGAACTTGTCGAGCACGGAAAATGGATCCGTTGTAACTGTAACTTGGTAAGCCTTCTGGCCAAGTAAGTGATTCTGAGTTTCTGCTGTGACTCACTTTTTAAATATAAAAATATTTCCAAGTTGTTGACATTTATGGAGAATATATTTTTATCCAGTTAAGCCCATCCACAGTGTTATCCACAGCCTGGGTTAGGAGGACAGAGCTTTAGTGATGAAACTTCACCCGGAGACGACACCACGGGGGGGGGGGGGCAATTATTTTAAAAAGAATGGAAAATGGGTTCATTTTTTTAAAAGCTGCAGTCCTCACTTCCTTAGGATAACAGAGCGGCAGTTAACCTTTCAACCTGGGAAGCTGGCATATTCGCAAAACTGTTAAAAGTTGTCTGTCTTCTACACATACTTCCCTTTTTCGAATACACAAATGCAGAGCCTGTGTTGTATACAATGCCCAGCGTGTTGACATACATTTGTGGTGACTTGGTAATCAAGGTCAAATTCGGGGGACGTGGCCAAAGACAATTCCGCTTTAATTCGCAATTCTTTTAACTTCAAAGGAAAACTTGAACAGCATATAAGAACCCTAAGTTTCAGCTGACTTCTAAGCCCTTTTAACTTTTCTAAAGATACTACATGCATGAAGGCAGGTTTAATGTAATTTCCTATTCTCCACATAATGATTGGTTCCTAGGCATACTATTACGAAAAATAATTGCATGTTTTCATCAGGAACGTATACCAAGAACTATGAATATACTGACTGCTAGTGCTGGGCTGGAATGGGTATTTTTTGCTTATATTCAGTGAAATGCATTAGCTTGATATCAGATAATTCTTACAATGTTAATTCAACGTCATTAGCATTTCTTTACTGACAAGATAGGATTTTCAAGGTTTTGCAATAAAGAAACTAAAAGTTCTGGCTGCTTTTTAATCTGAGAAAAGTATAAAATCCTTTCAAGTATGGATTTCTTTGGAACCTGCTCAATTCCAATGGGATCCATTCCATCAGTAGCCATAGCAGGAAGGCGTTAGCAAACCAGTCATTCTGTTCCCTCCTGCCTCCTTCCCGGTACCTGAATAACCCAGGGGCATCCCTGAACACAGACTTGGAAATCCGTGCTAGGTTTTGCAGACAGACGACACTCAATCCTTTAGCCCCGTTTACTTCCATTCTTGATGACGGGGGTTGCTTTCCAGACTTCAAATGAATGGAGTTGACCTAGAACTCCTTCGGGACCATATGGGTACTGGTAGAGCATGCACACTACCTGAGAAGGAGATGCCTTCACATGGGTCACCGGGCATTTCAGAGTGGCTGTTCGTATCTCCAAAGCCTCACCCTGCTTTCAAATTTTAGGATATTCACGGTGCAGGAGACCAGCTGTTTGTTTAGTGAGAGTGGAAAGGTGGTGGGTTCTGGTGAGTGGGAAGCTAGGCACTGCTGTCCCGCTTTATAAATTCATGTCATCGCCCGAGGACCCCAGCATGGCCCGTCACAAGCCTAAGTAAGAAATTAGTCCCCTGCTACTGTGTACCTGGTCTTCTGCGGAGAAAGCTTCATCTGAAGTCCGTGGGAGGAGCTCCATGGGGCATGAAGAGGAATGGTGACTTGATTTCCCCAGGCTAGTATTTAACAGATACTTAAACAAAAGTACACAGATGTCTCATGGGAATACAGCCCGAAAAGAATGTTTACAATCTTTTGTAGGCAATGAATAAACGCGAATGGGAATCCCGCCTTTCGCCTTCGAGGAATTCCTCATTTATCTTTATTTTGTTATTGTCCTTCCGCTTGCCAGAATAGAGGAAAGTATGAAGTGATGCTGGGAACACACAAAAACGCAGCGGAGATGGTTGACCTGTACGTGGATCTGATCAACAGGTTCCCTTCAATTATCGCCTTAATCGATCCTTTCAGGAAGGAGGTAACGGGAGTCACCTTGAATTTTATAACAGCACAGAGCAAAATCTCATTCTTTTGGCTTGGTCGCTGGAAACACTGCCATCTGGGCTGGGGCAGAGGGGCTTTCCTTCAGCACAGGTGAATGGGGCACGCACCAAGCAAGCACAGAGCCCAAGCACAACGGCCTGGGAGTATGCCTGTGTGCAGAACGAACAAGCTCTTCCCGGGCAGTCGGGGGAGGGGGGGTCCCGTGTTTTCACAAGCAGCCCGGGGACAGCCAGCCAGCCACCTGCCAGTGGGCCCGTCCCACGCCCATGCTAACACGACCGGAAACTTGACCTCGGCTGGGCCCCATGTGCCCAACCTCCATCCACTTACCACACACGCAGGGAAGTCGCAAAGCCGGATTTTTAAAAAGGTTTCAGATGGTGAGGTTCTTCCATCTACTCAAGCTACGGCATCCCACGCGGGTTGTTCGCGTGCTCTCCCTGACGCTCGGAGACTCCAAAACTTAAGTTCTTGACGGTATGGCGTGGAGAGAACCATTAGATACACTGAACAGACCCGCCCTCTCGGAGATCAGGCCCGGATTTGAAGGTGGGGCCCGAGAAGAGAGCTGCGTCGCGCTCGGGGTCCCAGGGCCTCGCTCGGCCACCGGTCCTGTCACCACCCGCGCCACAGCCCCACGCCCGCCGAGCCGCCACCCAGCTCTGTATCCTGTTGGCCCCTGTCTTCCAGGCCTTGTCCCCGGGCTCTGGCCTCGGCTGCTTTTCCTTTGGCAAGATGGCCTGTGTTTGGGCTGTTCTGGTGGGATAGGTCGGAATCGGGTACAGTGGCGTGGGAGACTTTGTAGACCATCAGTTAAAAAACACTAAGTCTCTCATTTCTTTTTTTTTTTTTTTTAAAGATTTTATTTATTTATTTGACCAGAGAGAGAGACACAGCGAGAGGGAACACAAGCAGGGGGAGTGGGAGAGGGAGAAGCAGGCTTCCTGCTGAGCAGGGAGCCTGATGCGAGGCTCGATCCCAGGACCCTGGGATCATGACCTGAGCCGAAGGCAGACGCTTAACGACTGAGCCACCCAGGTGCCCCTAAGTCTTTCATTTCATGTGATGGTCTCCCCAGTAAAAACGAGAGTGCTGAGGAGAGCCTAGAGCCCTCACAGGCTCATTTCCTTCTGTTTTCTGTTCACCAGAAAGAACAGTAGAATCTTCTGGCCAGCCAGTTGTTGGTGGTGTTATGGATAATTCAGTGGGTAGGAATAGCTTGGGTTCAAAGGACTTCAGAATCAATGTGGAGCATTTACTGTGTGTTAAACATTTTATCCATCAGATCTTTAAGCTCAAATTTAATCATTTGAAGTTTCTGTTGAATGAAGCTAGTTAATTTGTGTGGCTGTGGTTCAGGCATCATTCAGCCGCAGAAACAACAGAAAACTGTTTTGTGGATCTCTGAAAGGTGTTTAACTCTGAGGAGGAGCTGTAGGGTTCCTGTTGTTTTGTGATCATGCTTAAGCCATTGTAACGATCGGCTCTTCAATATTTACCCAGGACTCCGAACAGTGGGACAGCATCTGTAATGCTCTTGGTTCCAGGTGTTACATCATTGCAGAAGCTGCATCCAAAAGCATTTCGAAACTTCTAGAGGGTGGCGACATCAGCACCCCCAAATCCAGCGGGCTGATCATCAAACATACCAACCAAACCACGATGTCTGACTTGGTGGAAATAACCAATCTTCTTGACAGTGAGTAGAAGTAATAGGTCTACAAGACTCATGAGGAACTGAGCTTGGTTACACAAGGAGCCAAAAAGATGCAGTTTGTCAGTTAATAAAAAGCATGGTGTGAATCTTGGAAGAAAAGCAGATTTCCAGCCGTTTGTGAGAGCTCTACTACTGGGAGACCATTTGCAGCTAGCTCACCGATCGACTTCCCGGGGGTCCCACCGCAGTCCCAGCCCAGGAGGCCCCCCCCCAGGGGGAGCCGTCCCACAGGTGTGGCTGAGGACAGTGCCCTATCAGCTTCACACCACAGGACAGTGATCCCGCTCGCCCGCCCTGAGGTTTTAAAAATTCCTCACAAGTTTCAAACTCTTTGCCAGTGTGAGGTGTGAACGTGCTTTGCCTTGTACCTTTTACTCGGCTAACTACTCCTGATCCTTCACATCTTTCCTTAAAGGAAACCTTTTCAGATATATATGACTTTCCTGGCTTCCCCCACCCCTACCTGCTTGCTCTGAACCTCCCTCATAGCTCCCTGTACTTTCTCCTTGTAGTACTGGCCACAATTACGTGTACGAATATTTAATGTCTGGTGGCCCCCCTACTGGACCATAGAGTCCCCTGAGTTCACAGGAGTCTTTTTCAGTGCCTGAAACATGAGTAGGTCTCAGGAACTAGGCAGAAGGCTTGTCTAAGACCTGGAGCAGGGCTCAGAGCCAGGCTGGTGGCCAGGGGCCTGGGCTGGTGCCAGACAATGGCATGGAGTGTGCCTGTGTCCCTTGTCCTGCAGACGGCCCAGGTTAGGGCCCAGGGAGGGCGGTCCTGTAGGTGATCGATGGGAGGCCCCAGCCCTGGCCTTTCCTCCAGGGGCCAGCACTCAGCAGGCATGCTGTCGTCCACCTCGACTGCCACTGTAGCTCCTGCCTCAGAAACACCCAAACACCGTCTCTGGAGAAAGAACCTTGGCTTGCATTCTTTGTAGACTTGGCAAACTTCAGGGGGTTCTGAGCTCCTCAAATTTGGATTAAGGACCATCAACACTGCTGTTCTAGTCAGTTAACATTCAGAACGACAGATTCCTTTGAATATAATTCTCCACGATGAGTTGCGAAATCCAGTAAGGCATATCAGCTCTCCAAATGACTCCCTTGCACTTCTCAAAGGTGCACACTTTTCTACAGTGAACATGGACAAGATGGAGTCATGTCTTACAGCTGTGGTCTTAGAAACAGGTCAACCTCATCTGAGCATTTTCCCCCTTCAGTGGTCCTAAAGGTCTTACAATTTATGGTATCTTAAATCTGATGAAATTTGGCATTTGTGTAGTATTTAGCATCTGAGCTACTGGAAAGAGATAAACAGATAAAACCAGGGTAGTAAAAATACAAATGTTTAGGTCAGAATTCTCTGGTGGTCAAATCATTGACTCTTCCCAGGAACGTTATAAATCTTGGCAAATTTAAATTTTGGTTCCAGAGGCTCATGTGTGTGTGTGTATACACATTTACACATATATACACATACATTTGTATTTATATGCACATATATGTATACACACATATACACGCATACATACATGTCTGTCTGTGTGTGTGCATATATCTCTCTATATATATATACATACATATATATGCCCTTATGCTCATGGTTTCCATGCCATCTAAACCTGAAAAGAATTCCTCTGCTCACAGGTAAGAAGCGCATCGCTGTCTTTGGAAGTACAGAAGGAGAGTCGTCTGATGACAGCCTGGTCGATTTGGTAAGTACTGAAAGCTTGGTCAATTGCAGAATTGCCAAAACACTGCTTTTATCACGAATTGGTATTTCAGAGAAATGCAGTCTTTGGCGGAGAAAGTCATGTAACCTTTTATGAAATAGACTTGCTTCCTCCCAGCCAGCTACCTTTTGCAAAGAGCTAATCTTTGAACTTTTAAAAAGAAGAAAAATTGAAGTCCTGGGAGAATGATGAGCACACTTAAATGGCTGGGGGGTGCACTTGCAATCTTAGCGCCTAAAATGAAGCGAGAAAGGCCACAACGTTCTTAGATAAGATCAGCGTGCTCACATGACGAGTAAAGCATCTGATACGTAGTCAATGCTGTTTACCTCTTGCCACTCTCGGTCTGCATGCAGGCCACCTTACCTACATAAAGATAAAATACAAAGTTGTAAGAGAAAAACCAAAACAGCACAGTGCCAGTGCCCTTTCTCCCTAAAGAGCTGTTTGTATCTTAGCAAAACGTGAGTTCTTGTTTAATATCAATTTTGTCCCCCCACTCCTACCCCCCTGAAGGCCATCGGACTCGGTGTCCGGTTTATCAAGTTGGGAGGTCTTTCTCGCGGCGAGCGGGTAACTAAGTACAACCGCCTTTTTACTATAGAGGAAGAACTTGTCCAGAATGGAACACTGGGTACGTGCGGCTTTCTTGTTTTGTTTTCACTTAGCCATGAATAAGAGAACAAAGATTGGAAGAAGGGGAATAGGAGGCCCTCGGCAGGAGGGCAGGGGAATCCAAAGACTATAACTAAGTGCTGACAAAACTAGGGTGGCATTTGCCACAATGTGCATTGTTTTCTTAATGGATCATCTATTTACCTGGATGTTTCAAACTCTCGCCCTTCTTCTGGATGAATAAGCTGCATGGTGCTTTTCAATAGAATTAATTGATTGGAATCTCCAAGCCTACCTTTTGTTATGGTCCAGATTATAGCTAAGGTCTCTCTGACAGCCCCTGAAAAGCTAAAGGCAGATGTTTTCCTGACGATTCTTGAAAACAACTCCTTGTACTTAAGCAGACAGCATGTTAAGTTTAACGTCATAATAAGGCTGTGGTCTCGAGAGAAACGAACCAATCATTTAGGAAGTCAAACCTCTGCAAATTTGCATGCATAGAAGGCAACTTGTGTACTGGCTAATTGGAGAAAAATAGCCCAAAGATGCATTTTTACCCTTCACAGGGCTGTGATGGCCAAAAGCAGGTGCAGAGCACACAGAGGTATTTAAAGAGACCAAGTTATTGTCTTTGTAATTCTAAAAACAGTTTGCATTTTACGATAGAATAAACAAATCACTATGCTGGGAAAAAAGTGTTTAAGTAGTATTGACAAAGTATGAAATTTTCTTGGATGCTATACCTGAAATCTATTAAATGATAAACGTATTAGGGCCTGTTCTGTAGGGCAAACCAGTTCTTGCATATGACAGCAAGCAAGTAGTCCTATGTGGGGCCTCAGGATATACATTGAAAAAATAAAGAAGCCAATAGAAATTGTAATTAGGAATTTGTCATGTTTAACATGTCATGACCTGGAAACACACCCTAAGCGTCATAGAAAATAAAAATATAATTGAGAGATTCTTTTAGAGCAATCAAAAGTTAGTCTGTGTTGTTCAGTGTGTGACACAGGGCTTGTTTTTTCAAATAGGTAAAATCACGTTGTTCCTACGCATTACCTGGTGGGTTTTTTTTTGTTTTTTTTTTAATGTCATCCTGACTTGTGAAAGCCTTAAGTTCCTAAATGGCCCATCACATCTCCAGCCAGACTTCACCACAAGAGAACCAGCAGCTTCCAGGCATCAGAAAGGATAGTGACCCGGAGGCCCAGCCCCTCCCTCGGGGCCAGAGCCAAGCCTTGGGCATTCTGGACTAGATTAACAGATTACAGGCATGCCTCATTTCATTGCACTTTGCTTTACTACTCAGATACTGCATTTTGTACAGAATGAAGGTTTGTGACAACCCTGCGTCGAGCAAATGGCTGGGCACCATTTTTTCCAACAGCATTTGCTCACTTCATGTCTCTGTGTCGTTTTAGTCATTCTTGCAAAAAATGATGATCAGTGGTTCGCTGAGAGCTCAGATGATCGTTAGCATTTTTTAGCAATGAAGTATTTTTATTTAAGGTAGGCACATTGTTTTAGACATAATGCTATTTATTGCACACTTCACAGACTACAGCATAGTGTGAACCTAACTTTTATATACATTTAAAAACCAAAAAATTCTCAAGACTTGCTTTATTGCAGTGGTCCAGAACCACACCGACGGGATCTCGGAGGTGTGCCTGTGATGAGAATTTCTCTGTCACTGGCCTGTGGTCAATACACCCTATTGACAGTGGTCGATAAATGGGAAGGGGACCCAGAACTGGAAAGGCGGATCTCCCCACTGAGAGAAGTAGGAAATCCTGTAAAAGCTCAGCTATTAACTGAGCACTGTCACTGCCCACATGGACCCGACTGGAGCTGAGTCTGCAGTCGTCCGCGTGGGAATGCTTAGTTGGCGATGGTCTGTACTCACGTAGTGGACTGGCCTCTCCTCTTCCTCTGCTCCTCTTCCGCTAAGCCTCTGCCCAAAGTCCACTGCGCACCAAATGTTCCAGAGGGCACCATGCAGACCGAGCAAAACAAGTGTATTGCACAGTTAATGTCTGAGCAAAGTCAGGCCCAGTTCTAAATGGTCCCGGGACCTTTTCTAATGGTGAGGGGACACCTCTGGGCAGTCCTGAAGATAGTCTCCTTTATGTCACAGAACAAAAAACATCAAACTCGGCACCACTGGATTTGACACTAAACTTTATTGTTGTTGTTGTTGAACAGGTTTCAATGAAGAACACACATTTTTTCCCTTGAATGACGAAGCGGAAAAGGGGACCGAGGCACCCGAGGCTGCGGCCACCGTGGCTGGTGAGCCGCCCGAGCTCCTGGAGCCCGTCTTCCCCACAGAAGTGATGGAGTCATCGGCCAAAGCATGAGTGTCTTCTGGACAGGGCTGGGGACACCCCGGCTTTCGGCCACACCGCTAGCATGAGACCCCCAGAACCCCAGTGTGTCCTCACGTGAGGCTTTGCTCTAAAACATCCCTAACCAGCGTGCTCTTTTTATTCTTGTGATTTCACTGTTTGGTGACATTGATATGTAGGGTTTCTGCCCGAAATTACACCTGTAAGCTGTCTTCCAGACATCCCATTTCCATGGGGCTTTCGTTTGTGTACCAGCTCTCCTGTCCCCTCGGGGAGCCACGACCTAGGAAGAGTCCAGTACCTGTTGCTGAGCGCACACTCGGTGCCCGAAAGCACAGGCACATTTTTGTGGCCAGCCTCGTGCAGGAAGAAGTGTGAGAACTTCAGCTTTTTTAACAGCCAAACAGCTGCTTCTTACTTCCTTACCCTTAATTCCCTTTTCCCTGCTTCCCTCCTCTTACTACATTTTCATCTTTATTATATTACTTACATGCTTATGGGTGTCCTAAGATCCTTTTTGGAAAAAGAAGTATAAATGAATAAACCCATCAGTAAATGGATACATATTCTTAAGGTAATTAACTGCTCAATTATTTATGCAACAGCATCTAACGGGGGACTAAAAATGATCTATCATACAGGCTGACGAAGTGCTTCTCTCGTGAGCCGGTATCAGGGTTATAGAAGAAAAGTACCAGAAATAAATTTATTCAAACACGTACCTATAGATAGAATAATGTCCTACCGCTTTATATATTTTAGAGTCTCTGTTTAAAGTTACCATTTGCTTTCCTCCAGAATTATAAAAATTGTTATATACTGACCTATAGGAGCGTTGGCTAAGTTGAGATTTCGGATACATTCTGTAAGTTTTTACTAAGTACACTGAGGAACTTTTCCTTTTGAAGAGTGCCCATAGGGAAACTTGATGGCCTCATGGTAAAGCCAGGGCCTTATGCTCATAGCAATGATTTGAAGTTGGCTCAGGGGCACATTCTCTCAGAGCCCAGGGCAGGAGGACTGGTTGGCATCTAAGCTGCGAGAACCGTGTCTCAGTTTGTGGTTGTTACTGCCTGTCCTGAGGCTTAGCATCACATAATGGGGTACGAGAGACAGGAAGGAAAATCCATTTATTTATGGGGTGTTTTTTTGGTTTTTTTTTTTAGGAGAGAGAAAGGGAAAGAGAGTGTGGGGGGAGGGACAGAAGAAGAGGGAGAGAGAGAATCTCCAGGAGACTTGGGGCTCAGTCTCACAACCCTGAGATCATGACCTGAGCCAAAATCAAGAGTCAGATGCTTAACAGACTGAGCCACCCAGGCGCCCCTGAAAAATTCATTTTAAAGGTGGGCAGGACATGACTGGGTGTTCACGTAGCCTTTGCACATGTCCACACACACACGGAATAAAAGGGGAGATCACTGGAGAGTCTGCCCTGGAATCCTTAGCATGAATTATAATTAAATGAATGGAACCAGAGCAAAAATATACAAACTAAGTCAGTAACAAAATTAAATTAACCAAAGAGGTCATTTATTACCTCAACCAGGTCAGGGCTTTCATTTCAACACAGGGCACAGCCCATCCACCTTTTCCTCACTTGACTGGGGTCACCAACGGAGAGGGAACATTCTAGTATCTCAAAGTGATGAACACAGTTTCCACTTCTATCTTCTCTCTCTCTCCATACGTATATGTTAATATGTCATCGGTATAAAACATGTAACATACACTATATAGAAGTTATTACCTATAAAAGAAGTAAAAGAGACTACTCATACCCCATGTAAATCAGTGACAGTAGGACTGGGGAATGTTAGTGCCAGGGAGAAACTTCCAAACCAATTGAATCTGTTACATAAAGGCTGCTTGATGATCCTTCTAAGGTCAGCGATGATGACGGACAGCTGTCCCCTCTCCACAGAGTACTGCCAGATGAGCTGACGTCGTTCCATGATGAAAGCGATTCAACACACACAGAAAAATCATCCAGGATTCTGTAACATGGACTAGCATTTACCTAACCTACAACCTTACGATGGCCTGGAAAGAGAACGAACAACCATTTGTACCTATACTACTCCATTTCCAACACATCGTTTGTTAACAAAGCAGGTGAGGAAAGAGGAGTGGCTGGTGAGTGGCCAGAGCCACGCCACCCCTCCTTTTCACTCATTTATAATTTTCTTGTGCAAATAGCTAAGAACGTACCCTGCAGATGCGAGCCCTAGTCTTCCTGCGTCTTCCCGTTCTGGACTGTTTGCTGACTAAGGGCACCCCAGCAGGGGCAAAACCTCCTCAAAACCGATGTGAAAAGGAATACTGCTGGCAGAACAAGGGGACTAAAATCCTGTATCAAATACCTTTCTGTCAAACTAATTCTCAAAGCTTTGTGATCACCAGGAAGTAAGAAAGCAACTTGGAAAAGGCAAGAACACTTTCAAACACCAGGTACTAACTGTTGCCTGGCCCAGCGAACACACCTCACCAAGCGGTTACCTCCTCACCCTGGAAACGACAGTGTTTTCCTAAGTGCATCATCCTGCTGACGTGTGTGATGAAATACGGAATGACGAGTCTGTGTGTCTTTATATTCCTAAGTGTATGTAAAGCACGTTGCCAGCAGGCTCATGACAGACCCAGAAAGGAGAGCATGAAGAAATACGGGATAAAATTCCTCAGAATAAACCACTGTGCAGATTATTAACAACTACTAAAATTATCGACTCTTAGGCAGTTTTTTTACTAAAGAGTGACCAATTTGGGGAACTCAACCAAAACTGTCAATAACCACAGTGAACCTTTAGTGGGAAATTGTCAGTGCTTTTTAATAAGTGTGCCGAGGAGAGTTCAAATCACAGCATAACAGAACTTGTTTAAGAGTTAATGCACCCTGTAGTTGGTGTATCATATAGCAGTATTATTCGATTAGGAAAATTACAGTTGGAAAACATTACATTTTAATTCCCCGTGAGTAAACCGATAACTGTAAAATCATCACTGGAAGAACATGGAAACAGTCAAGCATAACAAACCTACGGAAGGGTAATTATCTCCAAATTTAGGAAGTACATTGATTTACCTGCCTACCCACCTCTTCAAGCCTACGCTTAGCACACGTGCAAAAATAAAACACAACTACTCCCATTATTACTATCATTTTCTTTTGCCCTTAGGTGAGGAACACCTGACAGCTACATGCTGAACCACGCTAACAAAACTAAACCTTTCACTTTCTTTAATAGTAAAATTACCATTATTGAATCATTGTCATAAAAAATGCATTCAAGTACATTACCACTTATTTTAAATAAACACCAATTTGGAAACAATCAACTTGGGAAAAGCTGTATAAGTTTTTTTTCTTTTTTTTTTAATCCCTGATTACATTTCTATTTATTCACTGTGGTAGACTGAAACATTGTATTTTTAGGGACTAACTACCACTTAATTTCTTTAAGAAAACACACACACACAACAAACCTGTGTAATGCAGAACAGCAGTGAAGCAAGAAAACTGTGTGCTTGTCACTTCTTGTCACTGTGCAGAAGAATCGCGATGAAGAATCAGAAGAATCGCGAGAAACCACGGTATTGGTGCCACTCGGTACGGGAGAAAACACCACGAGCTCGGAGCACAGAGCACATGGTTTACTAAGATAATACTCTACGAAACCCAAGGTTGGGACTTTCCCCTCCATTCTGCATTTGGGCCACCACCGCGTTCCCACTGGAGTCCTTGGGAGGCTTTGGACACAGTCAGTGGTGCACATTCCCCGTCCCATAGCCGACAAAGCGTGCAATTAGCCTGGACTCCGGGAGGGCTGGTTGGATGTCTGCAGCTCCTGAGTTTGAAGCTCAGCTCGGTATATCCTAGAGGAATCTGTCCGCCACAGCACCTCGCAATTTCCACACTGCTGTGGTTTCTCTCTCCAACGAAGATCAGACCTAAAACAGAAGCTGCTTTGGGGCCGGGGGCGGGGGGTGGTTTCTTAAATCACCTTAAGTTGGTCAGTTCTGTTTATCCACTTATCCACAATGCTGCCAACTTTGAGCATTACACTTGATGAATGGTATGCATGTTACCTAAAAAGACAGACAGCCGAATTTTCTGCAACCTTCTAAAAGAAGTCACAATACAGTAATTCGAGAAAAAACACCTTATCCCTAGGAAGAAAAACAAAACCTACACAGGATGTGTATTTTGCTGAACTTACTTATGTTTATAGGTAAATTACTTACAAAAGTGACACTAGAAAAGAGCCCGCATTCTGAGTACAGTGACCAGAACAGAATATCTATGGCGCTTGCCAATACGCCAGAACTGATCGCGTACCCCTCGGAAAGGGCTTGTACACCTGTCAGCCTTCCGGTGTGCAGATCAGCAGTGGGAGCTGTCTGTGTCTCTCATTTTTTCAATGCCGTCTTCTTTGTGTTCTGGTTTAATTTCATCTTCGCCATCCTTGCATTGAGTGGAATCTTTTTCAGTGACCTGGTCTTTGGTTTGGGGTTCGTGTGTGGAAACAGGATCTAAAACTACAACGGGTCCAGCTTGTTGCTCACGGCCAAAGCACTCGCTCTTGCATCCGGCGTTACTGAGAGGCCTGGAGGAAGAACAGTTACACAAAACAATAAAAAGCAGAGAGAGAAAATATTTGGCTTTCATATTCCTGGATTCAGACCAACAAAAAAACCCCAAATGCTCTAAGTCTAATTAACATGCACAAAGTGGTCTTTGAGGTGCCAGCCATTAAAAGAAAAAGGAGCTATTAGATGACATTAGGAGCACAAGGCCAGAAGAAAGAAGGCGGAAAAAGTCAGAGCAATTAGCTATGGAAGTGTTAAAAAGCCAAATGCACCTACCTGCTTAATTACACACTCTTCTCAAGAAGTGCAAAGCTCCTGGGTGCCGCGTGCGGGCCTCCCTACTGCCTGCTGCCCAGACTCCTGTCCCACCTTCACTTAGCCAGAAGGAGCCATTTAACTCCCCCCCAACCTCCGCCTGTCCCTGGGGACATCTGGGGGCAGACTAGCTCCAAGGAGACCACACTGCTGAGGGAAGCAAGCCACCCCCCATCACGGACGGACAGCTGCGAGACGCGCCCGCTCCTGCCATTACTGACAAGAAGAAAGCTGGTCCGACCCGGGGAGGGGTGAGGGAGGAGCTAGGGCAGACGGAAGAATCCAGAGAATAAGCTAAAACGCTAAGTGACCATAAACTTTTTCTAAAACGGAGATTCATGTTTCTTGAGAAATTTCTTAAGGAATTTTAGAAGCAGTTTCTTTCTCCATGGATACTTCCTTTCTTTCTATTCTGATGCAAGAAGATACTGCTTCTCAAGCTACGTGACAGTTTCCTTGTGTCCATGTGTTCTCTTGCCATGTGTCAGGAAATTAGGCTGTTGGCACCTACTCCTCTCAGGAGTCCTGGTCAGAGGCCACCATCTGAAGGTACTGGGCTACTGACCTGGGGCCTGAAGGTTGAGGGGTATGCCGCAAGCAGGACTGGGCCTCTTCAGATGCATCTGGTCTTCTTGGCAAATGCTAAGATGTTAAGCACGAACCAGCACACCCCCGTCCCACCTCTGGACGTCAGGACATGTAGTGGGGAGCCCACTGCTCGACCCACCCCCTGGAGCAGGCCAGACCCGCCAGTCTGACACTCCCTTACCACCTGCTCCTTCTCCCTTCTTGGACTCAGCACAGTCATTAAGGAATACCGTGTAATTAGCTGTTTAACGTCTGTCTCTTCAAATAAAACGTCAGCATCCACGAAACGGCCTGTTTAGCTTTGTTCACATTTCTACCCCGGCACCTAGCACGGATCCACTTGTGGCATAAATGAGTGGATACTAATCAAGTGTGGGAGGCTCAGAAACCCAGGCTTTGGTGTGAATAGGTCTGGAGGTCTCTCATATGAGACAAAAACAGAACAAATGCTCATCTACTGAGAAAAAGCAGCCTGCAGGATCCAGCCGCAGGTACCGAACACTCAAACCTCACCCACGACCAGGGTCTTCTCACTTTCTGACCAGCACTATGAAATCTGTCCAAAAGCCTAGAAACCACTCCCTCTGGCTACCTGGTTATACTGTCACTTGTTGATGATGAGCAGGTCACAAACCCACAGCTGTCTTGTGTGGCAGTGGTGAAAGCGCTGGGATGGCCAGAAGCCTGAGAGGGAGGCCGGATCCATGCTTTGGGAATCAACAGGGGATGCGGTTTCCCCAGTGGTACCTGGTTTGACCTTCTCAGACCCAGGCAACACCTGGAAGACAGTGTCCACTAGGGTGTGGGCAGAGGAGCAGAACCACTGCGAGAGAGACATGGGCTCTACGATCGGAATTAGTCATCGGGCAAGGGCGAGAGCTAATGAGGCAGTCAGGGAAGTCAGTGGCCTCTGCGTCGGAGGCTGGGCCTGAAGTCCACAGTTCTGGCAAGGAACAGGAAGATGGCAAGAGATCGAAGACAAATCAGAGGTGCATCTGTCCTTCCCAGTCTCCAACCCCCACGATGCAGACAACCTGCAGGACACACTGGAGCCTTCCACAGGGAACTGCACACGTACCTGGTCTAACATTTGGAAAAGCTGGAGTAGTTGGGGGGGATCTGGGAAAACTGGGCCAACTAGGTGATACCTCCCATGAACCGTAGCAGCGCCTGCCCTACGTGGACCCTCCGAGCCTTTAGAACAAAACAAAACAGAAATGACCACTATGTCACTTCTACCTTCTAAATCTCATGCAAAGTTCTCTTGTGGTCAACCCTAACCTGGAAACAAAGGGGCAAGGGGATTTTAGGAAATGAAGCGCCAGCCCAGCGAGTTGTTCCAGTCAAAGCCACAACCAGTGGCAGTTACCAGTCCGCCTCTACCGTCTTGCGGTAGAGCCCACCGCTAGCTAAGTCAGCTGGTCTGCTCTAAGCATGCAAAGGAAGCTTCACCTCATTCTAGATGAGCAACTTCCATCAACCCATACTGACCTTCATCCCTTCTGCAGAGCTACCACGGATGTTTTCACGCCCGTATGTGTCTGCAAGTGAAGGGGGGATGACCACATCCTAAAAAAGCTTTCTGCCTCAGCTGGAGGTGAAAACTTCCAGGGGATGTTCTCAGGGCACAGGTACAAAAAGACAACTGGATATCGACTGAACTGAAGACTCAGAAGCCTTGTGTGGTCAGGATGAAATTGGCCTCGAATTGTCTCTGTCCAGAGAATTACTCTTCTTTCCTGAAGTAAGTTTCTCAACTGCAGATTAATCTATTATTAAGTCACCCATAGGCTACAATTTGAGAACTCCTTTGTTGATTATTGCTGAACTTGGCACGGTGGGCACTTTCTTTGAATCTCTGTGCTGAGAGTCAGAGTAACCGATTTCTCCAGGATAACAACCGCTGACTTGGAATCCCAAAGGGTTAAGGTTAAAAGGGGCTATAGCAATCATCGAGTCCAACTGGTCCTTTAACAGATGAGAAAAACGAGGTTTGGAGGGGGAGAACCTGGCCTAGATCATGCAGCTCATCAGTGGCAGAATCAGAACAAGAATTAGGAGCCATCTCCATTTTCCTGCCTTCTCCATGCAGCTTACCCAAAGTGGCTTCTTCTAGAAACAGGATGATGATGCCACAGGTTAATTTTGGCATGTTTGCTGATTTAGGTCTTTCTGACTCTGTTTTCAGATGCATCTTTCAGAGTCTGTCCCTTCAAGCTATCCCTTGCC
The DNA here is from genome assembly GCF_011800145.1 of Mirounga leonina. NCBI lineage: Eukaryota > Metazoa > Chordata > Mammalia > Carnivora > Phocidae > Mirounga > Mirounga leonina. The sequence goes on from NW_023270265.1 coordinate 40,330,597, forward strand.
ATTTTTCCCTCTGTGACTGGTAACTCCTCTGGACTTGACACATTAGGCCTATTCCTGGTTCCCATGGGGAAGGAGGGACCTCCCAGAAGGAACGAGGGACCTTCCTCTGCAGCCTCCCTCTCGCTCCACCCCCATCTCACAGGAAGAGCCAGAGAGTGCCAGCAGTGAAGGTGCCAAGAGCCCAGGCTCTTGCTTTGGGCAGCCATAGTGGTAGATTCTAGCAGGTCAAAGCTTCTCCCCTAACGTAAAGTCCCAGGTGCTCAAATGCAACAATCCAATAGGAATTACAGTAAACTATCACTCTGTTCCATTTTTCTGCTTTAATTCTTCATCTGAAGGGTAGTGACCACAAATAAGGAATTAATATTTAGTACTCATGGAGAGTATGGCAGATCTTCTCCTGTATGCTACAAAATCTCCAAGTAAAACTTAGATGTTATAGGTGTTACATAAAGTAAGACTAAGCTCATGTGTTATTCAGGCTGAAAGGCATTACGGACATGAACTAGTCCAACCTTTGCATCTGTCAGATGAAGACACCAAAGACTAGTGAGTTAACTGATCTGCCCAAGGGCACACACCTTGTTAAGGGCAGACACAGGACTAAAATCTTAGCATCTGGATTTCCTGTCTGGTTGGTTGTTTTTTTTTTTTTTTTTCCTTATCACAACATACTGGTAGTCATTTATGATCCATTCAAAATATTTTTATAGATCATTTTAGATGGCTTGCTCAAGAGCTATTCCAAGACAAAAAGAAAAACCAAAAAGCAAAATAAAAGCTAAGAGGCAATGCAGCGATCTGTGCCGCTTTAGGAAGCGGATGGGTGCCCTTTTAGAAAGCAGCTATGCTTCCCCAGCTGCAAGGGGTGGCATGTGGGGCCACTCGGTAGTCAGAGAAAGGACCTGACTCCAAAGCACAGGGCACCAGAAGCACCCGAACAATTGTAAACAGCACTGCCAAAGCTGAACTTTCAGAAAGGGGCTCCGTGATTTCTCAGACTGTGTTACGAGAGACGAAAGAGCAGCATTCTAATTTTTAAAAAAGCACATCATTGTTTGCATTCAATGAAACTCCTTTCAAAATCAACTTTCCACATTCCAATTATATTCAACAACATTCTAGCTAACATTTCGGCTGCAATTCAAATTAACTAATGCCCAAAAGAGCCCTAATAGACGTGGTTCTGAGCTCAATTGAATACAATCAAAGCTCATGAAATGAAGGGGGAAATGCTTATTTCATGCAAATTCTGCATATCACTCAAGCTTAATTTTACTGATAATATAAAGGTGGGACATTTTGAACATTACAGTGAATGAAACTTTTAAGCAGTGAGAGTTATTTTATAAAATGCTACCTCTGAAAAGCTGATTGCCAAACAGTATAAAAATGGTTTGAGGCATAAATGCCAAGTTCATTTCTACTTCACTTCTGAGGTAACTATCTTTCAAATCGCAACAGCTGGACTATTTAACACAATCTGGTGAATCAAAGTATAGTTCTTCTCCGGTCTCCCAGTGGGACGTCTGCATTAGTCGGTGGCAGCCATCCAGCAAATGACGCACAGCCGGACGGTCTGAACTCTGTTTCATTTACCATAAAAATGAATAAAGCCGCAATCATATTTACCACCTCCAAGGACAGAAAACGGAAAGATTTAAATTCGTCTTTATAAAACAGTTTCCTGGGAAAACTCCAAAGAGGAAGTCAGTTTTTATATTTTTCCCCCTGGTGTAAAAATAAGAAGACTGATTTGTTTTCGAAGCCCTTTATGCAGTTGCTCGAGAGCAGCTCTATAGCAGAGGTGGTGTTCGTTGTTTCCCTCAGACACCCTCCTTTTTCAGGAGATTTTAATACACTTGTCCAAAATCTCCCAGAAGAGTTTCAAATATAAGGTGCAACTGTCTGTATGATTTCCAATTCTAACACTTTCAAATATAATGAAGGTAGAACGAAGCTAGATTCTTTGGGCTTTGTGTATACTTCTCAAAACTCCATTTTAGGTCAAAGAACAGTTTTTCGATTGGGGTCAGCTTCTATCTGGTGAAAAAGTAGATATAATTTTAAATTATGAAGAAAAAAAAACCCCACCATCATTAAACAACAGAATAGATAGCACCGTGGTTTGAAAATCTGACATCAGCCATCAGATGCTGCTTTGCCCTAAAGATTAACAAGAATTCCTTCTTAACAGAAGTAACAATGGCTGGGCAAAGACGTCTGGGTCCACAGGGAGCCGTACCGTCTTTAGTGGAGTAACTGGAGCAAAGGGGTCTCAGTGCACGGGGTGCAGCTCAGACTGCCGAGCGCGCCCCGAAGACTTGTCCCACTTCCTGTGATCCTAGCGTGCGCTGGACTGTGGACACTCACAGATCCCGAAATCCCCTGGCCCCAGGGAGGCTCAAGAACCCCAGGGCCGTTCTCACCAGCAAAATCAACACCGATAAAGCGGGAACTAAGACGGATTTCAGCTCAGGCAAAGATTCTGAAATGTGTGTGATACTTTTGTGGACTACCTTTTAAGCTTTCTGTAATTTTCCACAACTTTAAGTCACCATGAAAAAAAAATCCATCCAGATCACAGCTATTAAAAAGCAAATGTTATTTAAAAGAAGTATTTTAAGAGACAGGGTCTTCTACAAAATTTACCATATATACCACTGGGTCCTCAAAAGAGCTGCCATGCGTAAAATGTTGCGTTTTCATTTTTAGGCTTTCAGAACAATATTTATAATTTTTAAAATACTTTTCTTTAAATTTACACTTTAAACTCTCTTTTGAGATGGGAAGTCACAAAGAATTCAGTGTGCCACTTTTCATAGAGAGGACAAAGTATATTTCAAATGAAATGTGTTTATTGGGTTCTAGAAGTGAAGTCAATTTATTCTTAGCTCTGAAATTGCATTTAAGTTTTAGTCGGCGACTTCTCTTTGAATAAATTAAAAACCTCCCCTCGGCACCACCATACACAACTAAAAGCAAACACAAACACTGCAGAGGCTACTGAAAGATGCTAAGAAAAAAAAACACTGCAAAGTAGCAAAGGCAATTTGGTTCTCTCTGCAGAAATGATACATTTTATGCTAAGTCTTTTAAAATCATAGGTGTTTGCAACTGGAGGCAAATGTTAAGGAGGCAATTAATCCTTTGGGAGACTCGAGGATGACTCAGTGGCATTTTTCACAGTCGTTTTGGGATTTACTCAATAGAACGTTAACACCAGATGTCATACAGCCTCAACAATTAACCTGGAAGAAGGTGTCCGTACAGCGACTCAGAACACTTGTCAGACAATACTGACAGGCGGACCTCTCGGCCAGTCCACAGGGTAACTCCCGGGGTGGGGTTGCGGAGGGGGGAGGAAAAAAAAAGACGAAGTGAGGGGATCTCAACTTCCAGAACATCCAGTTGTTCTGCTAATTTTGTTGTTAAGACTTAATTATCCATGGACAGGCACACAAGGAGAACCTTTGTAGCAGGGCTTTGCCGAGCAGAGCTGCTTCCTGCGGTGTGAGTACACAATTCGACAGCACTAAGATTACAGTGGAGGGCACAGCAAATCCTTTAATTGTATAAGAGCATCAGATTAAGCAGTAACTTCCATGCGGTTCATTCTGCTGGCTAGTAGTCTCTTCTCAGAAGCAAATGTTTACTAAGGACAGGGAAGGGGCCCTCCATTCTCCCTTCCACACCATGGGCACACACACACACACACACACACAAAGGAAGAGAAAGGAGGAGAGGGGGAGATGAGGCAATGGTGTGCGACGAAAAAACAGGAAAAAAACCCACCCCTCCCACCACAGGGACTAAAAGAACTCTGTTTTCCATTTGAACAAAATGTTGACCCCCACCTCCCTCAAGGAATAGGTATATGACCAGCCAAATTCATTTCCAGCTGAGGTCAATGTTTGGGAGAGAATTTTATGCCAAGTTTCCCTAAAAATAAGTTAAGAATTTCAATTTCTATTTGAAACCTATTTCAAAAGCTCAGATCCTCCAGCTCCAACACAAAAAAAGCAGTACTTTTCAATTTCATTTTTCTACATTAGTTTTACACTGGAAATAATGACATAAAACTGAAGAGACCAGTTAGAGGTCAAACGATGATAAAATCAATTTTACTTTTAATTCAAAACCTGAAAGGCAATTAGGTTTTTTCTTTCATAGAAATGTCTGACTGATCACAGTAACCAAGAGACATCTAAAATTTGTCTTTTATCAACTACCCTTTGCTATTCAGTTAATGGCTTAAACAAGATGAACTCCCACAAAAATAAATCTGTATGGGGACAAAAGACACACATATTTAGAGACACCATAGATCTACAAATTAAATGCAAATTATAATAAAAATGGTTTCATCAGAAATGGACATTTTTCTACTGAAACTGAATTCCGGTCACTGATACCTGGGCTTTTGTTTTTAAAATTCTTGTAGGGCACAGTGTGGCCTGTTTTGACCTCCCGAACAAAAAAACGCAAGCTAGCTGCCTCTCATGGCTAAAAAGTACAAGTTTGACAAAGCTCAGAGTTCTGGGGGAGATCTGGGGTTGAAAAGAAGCATGATGAGTGAGAGAAGCGTTCACTGGAAGAGACTCTGGCAAATGCAGCTTTACCCTGTCTCTGAGAATGAGAGCCAAGAGATGAAGACCCAGCTGTGAAATCACTGAGAGGTACACCAGTGATGATGGAACCTGAGTCCACTTTCAAATGGGTTCTCTCCCCTCTCTAAAGCAAGGTGTTATAGAAGTAACTAGATGAAATGAACAATCATGCCTTGTTTAGCTGTGACTGTCAGGACATTCACCCTCCTGGAAGTGTTTATAGGAAAAGTGAGCATGGATGAATAAAGCTCAGTAGGGATGAGTAACACCCACCTGTTTGTACATGACACTCTTCAGAGACAGAGAAGCAAGAGGGCAAGAGCACGAGGTCCCACCTTGGGCCTTTGCCCGACTGTGATGCCTGACTCTTTGAAGATCTGCTCACCTCTTTCTCTATACTGAAGGCCCACCTGTCCTGCCTCTGTTTACAGCCTAAAAACATGACGACCAATGGACACATACGCACAAACTCAAAGGAGCTAATGGGTGAATGACCCAAGATGGAGGTGTCTTAAAAAGTTACAGCATAGGGACACCTGGGTGGCTCAGTCGTTAAGCGTCTGCCTTCTGCTCAGGTCATGATCCCAGGGTCCTGGGATCGAGCCCCACGTCGGGCTCCCTGCTCAGCGGGAAGCCTGCTTCTCCCTCTCCCACTCCCCCTGCTGTGTTCCCTCCCTTGCTGTCTCTCTGTCAAATAAATAAAATTAAAAAAAAAAAAAAAGAAGGTATAGCATAAAGTTGATATAACAAAATTTATTTTGGGCTATAGAAGGTATGTTTTTGAAACAACTGGATTCACAGTGCTTCACCTCTCTATTATCATATTATATTATGATTTAGTAAAAAGCACCTTTCAAACCCAATGATTAGTCAGATATTTTCAAGATTTTTGACTCCTGGAGAATAAATTATTCTTCAAAATGTTGGAAAATGTCAAAAAAATAAAAAGTGTGTACGTGAAACGTATGCCCACAGATTCTAAAGTCACTGCTACGCCGTGCCCTGCTCTACAGGCTTTTACAGGTGAATATACGAAACCATCCTCGTCTTTCTGACCTTGTGCTCTCTGAAAGAAATAAAACAAGTATCTTTAAAAAAAAATCTGTAATCTGGAATTTTCTCTATTTTACATTGACCATCCCACTCATGGATTAACTTGGATCAATGAGTCTTAAATATTTTAACAAGGTCAGATTTTTACTCTCAATCAACAGGAAAGAGCATGAAAGCAAAATCAGCTTTGTTGGTTGGTTGGTTGGTTATGTATGTATGTATATATGTATTCTTGATTTATTTATTTTGTTTGGCCGAACTCTTCACCTCTCATAGCATGAAGGGAGATTATTATTATCATTCCTGTCTGAATTATAACTAATCAGAATTAATGAAATTCAAGTTCACTATTAGATTTAAGATATTATTACTAGATAATATATACTTATTAGAAATAATTAACAGGACACAAATATTTCTAAAGCTATTATTAAAATGGAAATAATTAGGCTTCTCCAACTCTTGATTACCTTTCCCTTTTTCTTAAAAAATAAATAAATAAATAAAACCCTTGCTTTGCTTAGGCCGGTGACAAGAATGTTAATTTTAATTAATCCTTACAATTAAGTATTAAAGATATCTCTTGCCATCTCATGAGTCCCTAGGAAATAAATCCATGTATTTCTGGCTCCATAATTTACCAGACTGGAGTTACTCAATTATTTGGAACACATATATATGCTGATTTTAGGAATTTATTAAAAGGAAAAAAACTTTCCAGGAATAGCTTGGTGTTATAATTTTCTCATTAAGTGAAGATCTTATGCAGGAAACCCCTTTGTTTCTACTCTTTTAAAACCCTTCTTAGTAGGTTTCCACTCTTTCCTATCTACCTGAGGCCATACAAGTAAGCATAGCTGAATCTTTCCTCTAAAATTGGGCATGCTATTGTCTCTGATAACTTTATCTTGTGTAGGTACAAAGATGCAGAAGTTATACAAAACTGAGCTGACTGGATATGACTTCTGAGCATTAAAACAAAAAAATTTACAAAACCAAAGAAGCCAACCATAGAACACACAAAAATCTCCAATATTTAGCCTGTGCATATGTGGGACTGTTGAATAACAGGGGAAATGCAGGCTAACTGGGTATTCTAATTAACTGACATTCTGCTGTTTTAGTGATACTGAAAATGTACTCATTCATTCATTTATTCAACAAGTATTTACAGAATTCCCAGGATTTTCCCAGGCATTTGAGATACACCAGTGGGCAGACAAAAAAAACCCTCCTACCCTCATGGAGCTTACATTCTAGCAGGGGAGAAGCGGAGGAGGGTGAGGGGAATCAGAGCTTAGAGGAAGAGGAATTACAGTTTTAAACAGGGTGGTCAGGGAAGGCCTTATTGAAAAGATGACATTTGAGCAAAGGAAGGACAGAGATGAGATAAATCAGGTGGTCACCAGGGAGGACACAGGAGGCAGAAGGGACAGCAAAAGCAAAGGGCTAGGGTGGAGTGATACCTAGCCAGAGGAGCCAAAGTAGGAAGATGGAGGGTAGGTCAGGGTGGTAGGGACTGGGGTGTGTGTGTGTGTGTGTGTGTGTGTGAGAGAGAGAGAGAGAGAGAGAGAGAAAGTATGTACTAGAGGGTACTGTGACTGTTACCCTCCCTTGACCTTGATTCCCCGTCAAGAGCGGAAAATGCCACTAGGCTGAAACACCATGGTGGTGCAGCCACACATCAAAACAAGGATGAGATCATTAGAGTAGAGACGGTTTTAAAAAGGTAACCACTTCTCGGCCTTTTGGCTAAGATCAAGTGTAAAAAGCAAAGGTAACATTTTGCTTTACAATCGCTGATCTGATTTCCAAGTGCTTTGACCATCCAGGTCTCTGAGATAAGACAATGTAGTTGACTCCACCTTACGGTTGGTCTAACAGAGTGAACTTCTTAGAGCCAGCCTCCAAAATAACCCTTCTTGTTCCTGGCAGCCAGACCAGTTTTCAGGGAATCCTGATACATCACAGGAGTTTTAATTTTCAAAGCTTTCATGTAACTATGTTAAGTTAAACTTCTTGTACTCATTTAAAAAAACTAGGTTTAATCATAAATGAACGAAGTGTGGGTGCCTGTCTGGGAAGTGAATAATTACCAGGTACATACACAAAATAACGGGATTCATTTGGATAGTCTAATTATGCATAAGAAACAGATTTTTCAGAAAGGCACTCTTCTTTGCTAAATGACTGTCAATATGAAAATACACAGCATTAGTTATTTCAGCTCAAGAATGTCAAGAACCGAATAATCAAGCATTGGGTTACAAAGTTTAAAAGTTAATAAAGCGGTACCGAGTATTTGTATTAGTGCTTTAAGTAGCTAAATTAAACTGAAATGTGTCTCTTAAGCAGTCATTGAACAAGCAAGACGAGAAATAAATTGAGCTTCACTTAGGCCTTTATGGCATCTAACAACTGTGTCTGTCAACACACGGATCCTTTTCACTGTCAATTCAACACACATTTTGCAGACCTTGGGCCTGCAATTATTTCATTTCCTTTCTTGGAAATGTAATTTCCACTTACTTTTGGAGAATAAAAGACAGACAAAAGGAGGAAGGAGTTGCAGTATTTTCTGATTAAGATTATCTGTATAAAATGGTAAAGGGAAAAAAATCTATACGCGCACACTGAAGCATTTCTCAACAACTAACCTGTCTCAGCCAAATTGCTTTTGTGTCTGGATATTGGTTCAGATGTAGCCAGACTGTTGATGTCAAATTAGGTGTTAAACAAATTTAATAGGAAAGATGAAGAATGAATATAGATCATCTTTCTGTTAGAATTGTTCAAATGACTCCAGTCAAAAGAAAGGAAACGCATGACCACAGGGGAAGTGTGCTTTTAATTAAACACAATGAAATGAGATAAAACTGTAAATCAGCAAAGAAGGCCATTCATTCCAAAAGAGGGGGAAAAAAAGTTAATAGGGCCAGGGAGAGAAATGCAAGAGCGGAAGAAAATACCAGTTGGCAAAAAGAGATCTAAATTGAATTGCAACTTCGTTTGTCCAGGCTTCACCTTTTAAACTAAGACAGAGCTACAAAAAAAAAAGGGTTCTTTCTCTCCTGAGAGAACAGGAAGTCAGAGGTTTTAATTAACCATGATTACAATATTCAGCTGATCTGATTTGTCTCACCTCTTCCTTTTCTTCAAGCGGCAAACCAGCTGATACCCTGGCAAGAGAACTTCAGTAAAACTAATTTCAAAAAGAGCTTGCCTCTGTTATAAAACAAATTGACCCTCCACCAGATCTGTCTGAAACACATTCAACAGCAAGATTAACTCTTGGACAAAGTGCCACTCTCCCAAAGCAAGTCTTCGGCGAGAACTCTTTTTAAGTAGCATCTCTTCACTCTCAGGAGAGAGCAGTATTAAGGCACATCTTTCACTGAGGACCAGAAAACAAGGTTCTAAAAATGTCCCCTTCAAAGTACGTTGGAAGATCTAGCATCTTCTGGAAGATCTGGCATCTTCCTCGACTGCTCATAAATCATTAAGAGGGATGATCCAAGCATTTAATCCTGAAAAGAATGATTAAGTGTCTTGTGATGCTGAGTAATTATCATCCAGGTGAATTGTGTGCGTGGAAGAAGAATCTGATTACCAAACCAGTTTAGGGGAAGGAATTCTCTTTACCCGTATCTGCTCTGGATCAGAATAAGAGCTCTAAACTAGGAGCCTAGAATCACAAGCTGGCTCGTCAAACAAAGGAAGAAGAGTAGTTATTAGCTAACCCGATCAAAATCTCTCTGAAGAGGAAGAAAGCAAAGCAACACACAGTTTAGTCATCACAGATTCTTCTACACACTTACTTAGTAAAGAGCATCATTACTTACTGAAATGTAACCTTGGAACTTGTGCATCCTTCCAATTTACACGACCCTTCACCTGGCTCAGGTGTTGGGGGGGACGGGCTGTTGAATTCTGCCTCCAGAGTTTTCTTGTTCAAGGCTGTTTTTGTTACACTGGATACAGAACCCAACACTGGCATGGATTTGGACTCTGAGGTGGCTAATATCCCGGTTGGACCTTAAAACCAAACACATACCTCAAGTTTAATAATTCCGTGCAATGCTTATTAATATGGTACTGAAAAACAGATTAGCTGAAAATCTCTCAGGAAGTGAGAAGGCCAAGTTTTGTTAAAATTTCGAGAGCATGCTAGAAAATGTTCCTGTTAGAAATATGCTCTGTTTGGGGGGGTACTACCGCTTTTCAGTGCACCAGGACCAAGCTGAGAAATTATGGACAGACCTTTCAGAAAGCACAAAAACCCAGGCCATGGTTCCCTCGCTGACCAGAGTCCTTATTAATACCAGAATTGTGAAAACTCTTTTCTTCTCAGAGCATGGCTTTCTGACAGCCCTACTTGAACCATTTGGCCTCTCAAGAGTTAATTCTTCCCAAAACTCAGCTCTGCGTTTTAAACAGCAAATGGAACAATGTCAAAAGGCTCTTTTTAAAAAGGCTCCTGAAGGCTTCTTAAGCATTAAACAGCTTTTATGAACATTTTCATTTTAATGTGATTGAGAAGTAAGTGGATTTATTTCCTGTTAAAATACAGACACAGGATTCTAAAAATTAAGTGGCAAAGAGTTTGGCTGTTTATCTTTTGGACCTTTCTGCTCTTTGGGATCAGTCTAAATGACTGTAATAGGGCTCGGTACTGAAATTATTGGCGTACCAATCCAAAAATCCCGGGCCCTGAAGCGAAGTTCTTCCGTTACTTGTTTTCTATCTTTAGTCAGAAAGACCTTACCCTAGCCAGCTTTTTCCAAAGCAAGATTCCAATATGTCTTCCTTGAAACCTCAGAAGAAATCTTTGTAAAACATATTTACGTACTAAGTCGTAAATGTGTATGGATAAAATTAAGCTGGGGGACAACCTTGAGAGGTACCACTGTAAAGAGGACAAAACTTGGGAGTCATTCCTTCACAAGTGGCAAATCATCTCCTAAAATGGAAAGCACTAGGGGGCACAATCCAAAATGCTAGCTGATCCTTGGTCGTTAATGTTAAACTCTGGCCTGTTCTCCTCACATCTGCATGTGAATGTGTCTGACGTATCCCAACAGTATAACCTATCAGCTCCCAAACTGAAGTTCTGTGATGTGCAAAACCTCCCGAAAGAGGGGCTGGGAAACCGTTCTGCCGCTCTGTGGTCCCACCTCCCGTGGCCTCACTCCCTGGGGGAGACACAGACCCCCGCCTCTGGCTCCAGCGGGAAGCAACAGCTCCCAAAACGTCAGTTGCCTTCCTCCTTTATTTCACTTCTAGCAGCTGGGCCGACGAGCCTGTGACATCACTGCATGTCCTGATTCAAAAGACCTTTCCCCTCCCACCTAGGACAAGCCTCCTGGTGCATGGGATGTGGGAATGAAGACAGAAGAGCTGGAAGATCAAGAAAGATGCTGAAAAAATACGAAGTCGAATTCAATAGTTGAATTCAATATTTGCTTCTGAGTCGCTCTAGTCTGCCCTTGGGCAGTTGCTGACTACAAAGCTAGACAGCTTTAAGCAATCCGTCCTTGTAGGAAAGTGGATCTGCTTCTGAAAACACCAACGCCCACTGCCTCTTCTGTAAATGAGGCCCGCTACCAAGGACAGAGAGTGGGTGAGCTGAGCCGAACTCGGATTTTTCTTTCTTTTTCTTTTTTTTTTAAATTTATTTATTTGACAGACACAGACACAGCGAGAGCAGGAACAGAAGCACGGGGAGGGGGAGAGGGAGAAGCAGGCCTCCCGCTGAGCGGGGAGCCCAATGTGGGACTCGATCCCAGGACTCTGGGATCATGACCTGAGCAGAAGGCAGACGCTTAACGACAGAGCCACCCAGGCGCCCCTATTTCTTTTCGTATGTAAGAAAAATCAGAGTTCGGGGGCACCTGGGTGGCTCAGTCGTTAAGCGTCTGCCTTCTGCTCAGGTCATGATCCCAGGGTCCTGGGATCGAGCCCCGCATCGGGCTCCCTGCTCGGCGGGAGGCCTGCTTCTTCCTCTCCCACTCACCGTGCTTCTGTTCCTGCTCTCGCTGTGTCTGTCAAATAAATAAATAAAATCTTTAAAAAATAAATAAAAATACATAATATTTAAGATTATTATTATTATTGCATCCTGTTTAAGCTGTCCAGTGTTTTCCAAGAGGTACCTGCTGCTCTTTGAAATGTCAGCTTGGTAGGCCACCAGCCGAAAGTATCAGATAGGTCTGATAAGAGAAACTAAAGAGAAAGGTGCTTCACTGGCCCCGGAGGGAGATAGCAACTATCCTGGGATCTGCTGTCTGCAAAGCTCAGGCTGCCCCCGCCTCTCTTACCATGCTTCCTTTCTCCACTCTGTGACCTCACATTAGCTTCCCCATAAGCCTTTGTGTGCAAAAGGAAAAAAATCTCAAGAGACTCAAGTGTACCTGAAGCCATAAACCTATCAAATTCATCTCTGTAATTTGCTCCCACCATGCAGTGCGCAGCTGTGCTAACTTTAGCTTCTTACTCCTTTCCCCTACCCCCCCAACGCTTTCTGGATTTTCATTTTGTCATTCCATGACCCTTATAAAAAGGTTTATTTGGCAAATACCTCTAATAGTTTGATGCTAGAAAAACAGTGGTACCATCTAAAAAAAAAAAAGTATGATTTCTTTTTCTAGATGATAGAGTTTGTAAATTTGTTTCCTCCTCTCACCCTCCCCCCCCCTTTTTTTTTGCTTTGGCTACTAGGGAGCTCAAAAGAAAATTTCTACTCAGTTACAAGTCACTCTCCCCAATACGGTTCCTCTCTACTTTGCCAGAGTTCTTGTTTCTCTATCCAAATACTGATGATTCTATTGACTATATACCTTATTGTAATATCCCTCAAACGATACATTGAATATTTATATATTGTGGGGTATAATAAATAAAATGAAAGATTCTCAACCATGCCTGTACAGTGCGTTCCTTTCTTTCTCCATTCTCTGAAATATTCAAATTCCCATCTTGACTAAAATGAAAATGTTTCCTGGTTTCTCCCATTGAACACCAACTCTGAAATAGTGCTGTACATCTGACCGAGTTCACGAGTGAAGTCAGAATGCTTCCACAGGAACAAAATACAAAATGTAAATGACAGAACAAAAATGGGATCCACCCAGTCCTAAACAATAATGATGGCTATATGAAAACTCCAAGGATGAAATGTTGGAAGAAGTGATTGTCACAACAGGGATTCATTGTGGGGGCTGGTAAATGCTTATAAAGCAATTCTAAGAAAAAAAAATCTCTTACAGCACAGCTTAATTTTCCTGAGAGGTGGTTATTTTGGGGGGGAAGGAATTCTTCTATGATATTAACAGCAGAACTTCCAGACCAAACTAAAACCTGAATGGCTGATTTTTTTTTTTTTAAGAAGAAAACAAAAGTTTCAACTTTTTATAATAAAGGTTTGGCTGCTATTCTGCTGCTTCCAGTATAAAGAACCAATTTACTAAATTGTCTGAGTAAAATCCCTACATGGAAACTAGAGCTTGATTAACAAAAACCCAAATCCCTCCTATTCTAGCAACTTAAACTTGGTAAACATGACTCAGTGCAAATTTAAATGGACCAACTGGAGTTGACTGAACCGAGTCTAAAAGATTCATCCCATTAGCTACGGTTGCTGGTTAATTTTACTTTGGAGTAGTTTTTCAAAGCCAGCCTCCTGGCCACAAGGGAAAAAGCTCATATGGGTTTCTGCTAATTCCTGTGACCAAGCTGATGGGGAAAAAAACAAAAACCAAAACAGAAGACATACAAAGTTAGTTTTGAGGTCTCATACATGCACATCACGACCCAGTCTCTGAGCTCCAGACTTGCTCAGATGGTTGCTTCTAGCTGGTAACGGAGCTGACATTTCTCATATGCAGAGACAATGAACAGAGTGCACATGAAGGATAAAGACGATGCCTCTGCATTTGTAACTGATGCGTATTCCTACTCTGACTCCTGATCCCTGTGCACTCACTTGGTGCCATGCACACCACTAAGCACTCTCCATACACTGACTTACTCGATCCTTAGAATAATCCAATGAGGCAGTGCTTCGATTACCCTCGTTTCACAGATAAAGAATCTGAGGCACAGAGGGGTTGAGCAATTGAAGGGCAAGCCGCTCGTAAATGGCAGAGCAAGGACTCAAACTCACGCGGTCTGGATCCAGAGCCTGTTCTCGTTGCTACACTATTGTCAGAGCCCATCCTAAGTATCTGTACATGGGGGCATCTTGCCTTAAGCAAGCCCAATCTCTAAAACCTTGATTACCTGCAAATAAATAAACATATCAATAAGCAAAAATATATAATTTCTAATGAGCTACCTATCCATAAGTACCTTTGCCAATCCAATACTTCTCACTCACATTAAAAAAAATTAATAATTATAAAAGATCATTTCATGTTAGAAAGGGACTGAAAGGCAGATGTTTCGGAGAGGAAGAGCAGAACTGCGGAGAATTCAAACCAGCTTACTACTGCTATCTGCTTCTGCTGTCACCTTTCTGCGACGCAAAATCCTTTCTAACTCAGTTTCACTGTTTTCAGTGTCAAGGGATTTTAAGCTTCTTGAACTAGTGGATTTGTTAAGTGTCCCCTAAAGTGAAAACAAAACAAAAACAAAAACAAAAAGGTTAATGTCTTAATACAATATACAAAAGAATATAAAAATCAAACCAGCAAAACATTACCAGAATTTGAATGGAATTAGGAAACAGAATGAATTTGCTATGTATCTATATATATATATATTATTTTTTAATGCGTGTACCTTCAACAACACAGTGTTGGATCTTTTAAGAAGATGCTACTGAGAGTGTCAGATGTTAGCTTTCGCATCCAGAGAACAGTACAAGAACCCCTCTCGATGAGCTAACTGTGAAACTCAGCAGTGGGAAGGTACCTGCACGTCGATGGTGAAGATCCGGATAGATGCTGATCGATGGTGGGGAGAAGAGAAGCATGTAGTGAACTCACCTTCGAAGGTTTTCTTGACACAGCAGCCAAGAGCTACTGAACCCAAGTCCTCGTGGACTGAAAGTGTGTGGCCGAGTCTTCAGAATGACCCAGCTCCCCACCTGGTGGCACCGTGTGGCGGGTGCCACGGGAGGCACAGGGCGCTCTCGTGCAGCCTGGCCAGAGAAGGGCTGCCCCGAGCATCCCCTGACTTCACTGTGAAGGAGGAAGGGTTACGATGACCCAGGGAAGCAAGGAAGGGCCGGCATCGTAATTCCATATTCCTAACAGAGGAGGCAGTGAATGTATTATCCAGGGCCCGGAAGATACTGAAGGAAACAAGAGATGGCATACAGCTGTGCACCTGCTGAATTTGGTACTGACTTTCAAGACAATGGAGGAAGACCCAGGCGGTGGCTCCCGGCCCTGGCTCCTCTGGGAAGCCTGTTATGGAGGGAGAACTATGGCTTTCTATCTCCCAGGACCAGTCAAGGGTGTGTATAGAACGCTGGGTGACACACTTCTCATCCTGTATGTGAGGATTCAGCACTGCACCATTACCAGGGGTCCAGTTTTCTTTCATAAGAAATGCCCACTATTTCTTTGAAATGGCCTTCCTTAGCTGGGCTACGTGCTTGGGGAGGGGGGAAGCCAGGAGATCCACAATCTCTGGATCTCAGCAAATCAGAACCTCAAGTCTGGCATAACTTGCCAGACTTCATGCCACAGTCAGAGGCAGCTTCTGTCCCCCAAGGCCAACAACCAGGCCAGCCTTCCCACCTCAGCTCACTATGGGTTTGCCTTAATCCTGCTCCTGCCTCCCCTGCCAACTTCCTGAAGGACTCTAAGAATTCTACTGGCTAAAAATGGTAACTCATGTTTCTTCTTTAGCCTATAAAACAAAAAAAAAATAGCTTGTAATATTAGGTAGTTACAAATCTCACATGATATAGGTTATTATGTTTTGTTTAGAAAGGCTTCTTCCCTAACTGGGTAAAGGCTTTGAGAAACAGCCTGTGGGGATGGGGCAGGGGAGGGGATTGACTAACAAGATTAGGAGATTTTATTCTTTTGCTATTAGCTACCCAGCTAAGATCAATGTGTAAAATAGGTAGATAAGGCTCATACTGTAATCAAGCATATGATACTCCACCCCCCAAGTATCTCTTTCTGCTTTTCATTTATTGCAAAAATTCATAAAATATATTCAAAGGAAAATCACATTACATGTAACATATGTAAAATAATAGCTTATTTTATAACTTAAAAAATTGGATGATGTGGTTTATTTGACAGTTAATGCAGATCCTTACCTACTCTTCAAGGACTTAAATACTAAAATAGGATCAAGACTGATAAGATAAAGAAAATAGAACTAAGCCAATTAAGACAAATTTGAAAAAATGTATTAGAAAAACTATTCCCCAAATCATGTGTTTGCAATTTTTAAAACTTACCAGCTGTATCATTTGTAAACAGATATTTGAAAAATGTAAGGCCACTGCTGTTACCTGAAACTATTACATCGCTTGAATGTCAAGAACGTTCTTTGATTTTTCCCAACGGCTGGAGTTAATTCAAGAAAGAGATCTGTGTCTGTACACATACACCTTGCAAGGATATCTTTTAAGGAAGAATTTCTCTCTCACCATAACCTCAACTTTTCACTTGAATAACAGCATTCATTCCCCCACATTCTGAGGGTGCTGAGCCACCCTCTCATCACACCTGATACTGAACGATTCCGTTTTCCAAGTTCTAATCTTTGAATCTCAAACTTTTTTTCTCCAACCACTGACTGATGTGACCGATTCAGCTAATACATGAGTAAACTTTAAATATGCAGGCACTTACGGAGAAAAAGAAAGATTTCTACATGACGCTCAGTTGAAATGATCAAGGAGCTCAGCTGATAAAGTACCAAGACTGTCTAAATTGTCTATTTATGTATTAGTCATAAAGTCTGAGGATCAGAAATTCACTTAGAAGGCATGCGGTACACAGAATTCCTTCACTTTACAGAGAAGAGAATTCAAACTCAGTGAACCTTGGGGTTTGGGCTGGGCCCCACAGTAAGTCAGTGACAGGGCTGGACTTGAACATAGCTCTTCTGATTCCCAAACCACTGTTCAATCTCAGTCCCCATGGCGGTTAAATGTTCGTAACACCAACTGATCTAATTGTCGGTGGCAAAACCAACTATTCGATGATTCCCTCTGAAAAACTGAAGATGTTCGGGAAAAACCTAAAAGAGAATTTCTTAGAGGTTGTTTTTATTTGATTTAGAGGCAAATGAACTTTAAAGAGACTTCTAGATTAATTCGTATGGATTTATTCTTCAGAAATCGCTGTTCCCACTTAGAGTGACTTTACATGACTGGGGTGATTTGGGAAGTCTCCAAAACCTCCAAAAAAACCCTTGTGTGACTATGAGAAATAAACTGTAAGTTTGTTAAATCTACAAAACTTACAGCTTCTAAAAATTCAGTGTACACAGGCTTGGAAAAATAAGTTCAGTTGACACTGAAACTACAGCAATTGGCTTGGAAAGTGTCCACATTCAAACAGAGCGAGATTTTCCAAACCCCAAGCCAGAGATGTGTTTCTACTTGTGGGCTAACTTTCAGCAAAAGGCCCAGTCTCCAAGTGGTGACGTCCCTACAACTCAGGTCACATCTGACTTCAGCAAAAACACCAGTTTCTGCTTGTTTTCCTGGTTTCTGTTCTACAGTCGAACTGACCATGAGGTTTCTTGGGTTTCTTGGCCTCTCTCAGCACAGATGCTGGCTCTCCATCACAGTGCACCTCTGGCAGGCTGTCCATGCTCATGTGCTCTGCTGGGACTAACTCTGACAACCCTAACAGTCTGCGTGCCAGCAAGAAGCACCAATAAAGGCCCACCGAAGAGGGGCTTCCTTTCTCTCTCTCACAAGGAGTTGTATGGCTTCTTGGCCCCAAGTGACTGGGGGTTCCAAATGATCCATCATCCCTCAAAGGGTACTTCTACGGGGGTACTGGAGAGTTGCCATTTGGCAAAGAAGAGCAGGGGACAGCACCATGAGTTCCACTTTTTAAAAACACTTAATGCAAAGATATAATATTGCCAGAATAATAGCTATTAGGAATACCTTAATGCCAGACAAGGTACAGAAATCTAATGATAAATCCAGAGTGAGGAGGATGGGGGCAATTTGCAGAAAAGAAAGAAATTCTGACAATTTTTTAAATTTGTAAACTATTTCCCAAAAATCCACGCTGCAAATTTCTCTCCTTGAAGTGGCACAAAATTATACTGAATATGACTGGATAGTGAACGTGATCTTTAAGAACAACACTATAATTCAGTAAACTTGTTACCATCCAGCATTATCAGGGAGTGGGATATCTTGGCTAATCAAGTATCATCTGTATCTTAGACAGATGTCCGATTGTTCAAGTAAGCCTAATTTTAAATAGTCAACCTCAGTGTACTCTTTCACTAATGATCAGAACTCTACTCTGGGGCATCTTCATGAAGAGGAATTAGCATCCTGATGTGCAAGACGACGAAAGAACCCTGCACAGGGAGTTCTCACTGGATAACAAGGTTTTCTCTTCAAAGAATCCATTAGATAATAACGACATACTTTTTCAATGGTCATCATCCTTTATTCCGTAGGTGGACCACCACTGTGAGCCAGGCTATACCTCTCTTTAGGACTAATTCCACTCACCTAAACCTAAAGCAAACTAATTAAGCCACTCTGAGTTCAGTCTGCTGTTTCATGCTTGATGAAAATAATTTTGTTTACCACAATTATGTGGATGTCTACATGCAATGCATAATTAACACCGTAACAACAAACACGAGGATACTAGTTCTGTACCTCCGCCTCCACATTTGGTGACTTACTGTGCATAATAACTGGTATTGAGACCGTAACAGGATCTGAGACTAGAGCTCTTAGTACCTGAAACATTTTCTAAGTGAGGCATTTGTCTCTGACGGCAACTGTCGGACAGGCCAGGACCCACTCATTCTGTTGGCAAAAGCTCATAGTTTGCAAGGAGAAAAAAATAGCTGGAGACGGGCATTAGGCCTGTTCTGCAACGGACAGGAGTTACCTTTAGAAAATGAAATGAGTAATGGGGCGCCTGGGTGGCGCCGTCGGTTGAGCACCTGACTCTTAGTTTTGGCTCTGGTCCGTGATCTCAGGGTCGTGGGATGGAGCCCCACCTTGCGTTCCGTGCTCAGCAGGGAGCATGCTTGACATTCTCTCTCTCTCCTTCTCCCTCTGCTCCTCCCCCTCCCCATGCTCGCTCCCTCTCTCTAAAATAAATGAATAAATCTTTAAGAAAAAAGAAAATGAAATCAGTAACATAAAGACAGGGACTTTTATCTTATTCTCCAATTTATCATCAAATAATTTTTTAAACTATGAGGAGAAGCAGACTGTGACCCTGATTCCTGATACTAACATATTTGGGTGGGAGCTCAGATGGACATTTTGGCACCAAGAGTTCTACTTTTGCACCCCCAAATCAAGCACTATCCGTGTAATATACTCTACTGTGTTTCCATTCTGGCCAAGCACGCCCTCATCCTCAGATCTGGTCACTCTGTCTTGAAGTTGTCAGGCAAGGACTGGAGGGCAGGAATAGGAAATAGCGAATTTTATGAAAGTGTAACCATCTTCTAGAATAGAAACAGCAGAGTATTGATGCATGACGCATATTAACATGCCCGATGGAGGAGTCCACGGCACAATCAAGAGGAACTACCCAAAGAACTGAGGATTATTGTGAACAAAAATAAAACCTATCAAAACCAATTATTCATAAAAATAGATTTTAAAATATTCTCCTTTCAGTTTCCCATAAACTAAATAATAAAACCGAGATCCATTCTTACCAGTATGCCTTTGAGCTCATTCACAGCACTCTCAGAGCCTTTTGAAGATTCTGGCTACAATTTTAAAAAGAAAGCACAATTACTAATACTAATAATACTAAACAGAGATATTTACATGGCAAAGTATTGGCAGCTTCTGGTGACTATTTTTTTAAAAAATCAGGTCTATGTCTTACAGTTAGGAAAAAAGATTAGACAGGTCAGTGCTCCTAAGCAGTGGCAATAGAGAAATTAGGGGAAGTAGTCAAAGCAAGAGGACTCAAGCTCCCATCTTCTAAAGGCCATTTTGTCACCTCTTGTTATCATCATACAGAGAAAAGGTTTGGTAAACACCAGACTTCAAGGATTCAATTTCAAATATTCAGAACTTTTTACAATAAGCATGGCTGGCCTGGCGTCCGCGAGCGAGGGGTGGGAGGGAAGGCAGCAGCATGGGGCAGGTGGCAAGCGACCGGCAGAAACCTCTCTCAGCTCCGGTAGCTCCAGGGGACTGGCGCGTCTGGTTTCAGGAATTTCACAACAGCACCGAGTCGGGAGCAGGGGTCAGCAAAGAGCCTGGCTTCACAGGAGAACGTTAGCATCACTGGCCACCGAAGCGGTAAGAGATGCCTCAGAGGGCGCACAGCGCAATCCCTCCGTCTTACTTGTGAGGAAAGGTACACCTTGAGAAAGGTTGTAGTTGAGTCTTGATGACAAGCCCAGTTGGCGTCTGGCTATGCCATGAACAAAATAACTTGAAATGAAGTTCTGGGGAATACTCGCCTACCCCACGATACCTGAGAGTCTCTATGGATCCCTCGGCTAACTTAGTGGAGGAAAAATCTAGCACGAGGTTCTCAAAGACCTCTGATCTCCCCCATACCACCTCCTTTCACAAAGGACATAGATGGAGGGAGAACCTGCAGGGAACTCCCTGGCCTCTCATTCCTGGAAGAGGTAAAGCTAATTTCTCTCTCATCGAGAGACGGGAAGTGATCAATAGCGACCTATAACCCTTTCCTCTCAAAAGCTAATGAAAGAATAAGATCCCGTTCCCATTTTTTTTTTAATGGACGTGAGAGAAAGAGGGAGAAAGGGAGCAAGAGAGGGAGAGAGGCAGAGAGAGAGGGGGTTGGGGAGGAAGAGAGATCTGCTGCTCAGGTACAAACTGGACGGAGACATTCCACTTTCATAGTCTATGCTTTCTGGGAAACACACGTGCCATCTGCGCCAGTCACAGGTGCCCATCACAGGTGCCAGTCCAAAGCTCCAAGACACTAATCTCAACCACAACAGTAGCCACGACGACATCCAGGAATTTAGAAAATATGCGGTTAAATTAGTGTTCTTCAGGCAGGTCTGACTTGTGCAGGTACGCGGTGCGGGGGACGAGCTGTGACATTTGAGCAAGCGCCCAGGCTCCAGGCCACTCAGTGCCACCACACCACCGCCTCCGGACTGCAGGCGCCTCCTACAGGCCGGAGCCTGTGACCTCGGCAGGAAAGCACCACTGTCCTGTGCCGGGGAGTCTGGTAGCGCATGCAGTGACCACTTGTTCCAAGGTTACTGAGCGGGTCCATTCAGCACTACCTCTACATGGTTGCATGGTTACCCGTGAAACACCCAGTCGTCCACTGCTCCTTGTTCAGCTGTTCTCCAGCTCTGAACTGACATTAAATAACGTGTAACTGTTGGAAGAGTCATGGCAAGAAGGAAAAAGGACAAAGTGATCCTCTGAAAAGGAAAGTACATACAGAACACTGATTGCTTAGGATTTAACAGGTTTTCAACACTTTTCTCTCTAAACTAATTTTGCTTCTCCGTGACGTTGCATTTTTCTCTAGTCTGTTGGTTTGGTTGACTCATTCCGAAAGAGCTGTGACACGAGAGTCTTAAAAATGTATTCACGTCAAAGATTCCACTGAGACCCCCCGTTTTTAAGTGTTCTCACACTATTGTCCACTTGAGCCTGACAACAACCCTGTGAGTGGGAGAGGGCCGGCACTCTGCCCATTCTGGGGAGAGAAGAGCCTGGGATGCGGGGGAGTGAGGGGGGTAGCATCTGGCCCCAGCTCCATCAGCAGGGAGCTTCAGGTGCCAGACACGGACAACACGCGGGCCAGACTGAGGGTGCTCCGTCCCTCACCTGGAAAACTGCTCCCTGAGCACTCGCGCCGACCAGCACTCCATGCGGCCGTGAGAGCTTCCATTTCACTGTACATCAATCTACTCTTGCAGCTGGGTATTCTTTCCCTCGTTCCAACCCCCTTTCCACGGGCAGCCCCCGCCCACGACAACTCCTGCCCTGCCCGGCCACCTCGCCTGCCGGTGACCAAGTGGTGACTTTTAAAGTCCAGCAAAATTTGTACTTAATAGTCATGATACTTGGGGCCCCTGAAGCAGGTGAAGAGGAGCATCCATGAGAGTAAGAAAGAACATTAAAGTTTGGTTCAGAAAAAGAAGAAAGAGGACCCCTCCGCTGAGGCTTTAAGACAGGGAGAAAACAAACAAAAAAACCCATTTTTCAAGACAAATATCAAAAACCCTATTGTTGGTCTATTTCAATGTGACACACCTACGAGATAAGGGAGAACTAGGCTCTAGGCGCTTCGCTAGATCTTGGTGCTCACTGCCGCGGCAGCTGATGATGTATATATACAAAACGTTCTCCTTGAAGTGGCCTGGACCAGGTTTGTAAAATTAATGAGATCAGACGAACCTATTTTTCAAAAGTTGTCTTCAGTCCGTTCTGACACTATCAGGCGATGCCACCTGCCCACCCGGCCCCCCTCGCCTCACACGGAAACAGAAGCCTCAGGAAGGGCAAGGATTTGTTGCCTCTTTTGTTTCCTGCTTTATCCCCAGGGCCTAATACAGTACCAGGCACACAGGAGATACTCAATCCATACTTGTTGAATTACACAAAAGGAATTAAAGAAAAGAAAGGGTATGATCATTCTTTGTTCGGTGTAGCAGTTCATATCAAGCAGAGGACAGCGCCTGCAACAACAGGACTTTCTATAGGGATTTAGGTTAACTGCGGCTCAAACAGGAGTCCTGAAACATGCCTGTATAAGAGTAGAGGCTTTTATGGCACATTAGCCTTATCCTAAGATTTCACAGTCAGCCCTGATGTCGCTTTCATCAAATTTCAAACTTTTACACTTGAAAAAGGAAGCATCACAGGAGGGGCGACATTTAGTCATTCCATACCTTTGCCTTCGGTCTAGCTGTCTGATTAACGGGCCTAAGATGAACTCCCTTTTTAATTCTATCCATCATCTCTTCAACTGCTTGCCTCTTCAGATCCGTGACTTCTTCAGCTATCAAAGAACACACACAGAAATCATCTTATGTTACAAGAAAACAGCTACTTTCTATTCCGATGCACTTTGTAATTAGGCACAGCCGCTTTTCAGACAGAATCGTACGACATCGAGAAACAATTTACTGAGGTTAACAGCTACCAGGTAGCCACAATTTTTTTTATTAAAAGAATCTTTTAATAAAAGACCTGTTTTTTTAAAAAATTAGAGTTACAGGGGTGCCCAGGTGGCTCAGTCGGTGAAGCGTCCTACTCTTAATCTCAGCTGAGGTCCTGAGTTCAAGCTCCATGTTGGGCTCCACTTAAATAAAATAAAATAAAATAAAAATAAAAATTAGAGTCATAAAATTTAAGCTCTAATTTGTAGCCTGGAAATCAATATTGGCTCATCTCTGTTAAACAATTAAAGTGGATTCGGTTCCATTTGTCAGCATAATGATAGACCTGAATTTCTCCAGCTTTCTACCTAACCCCAAATATTCATTCGTCTTTGCCTCAGAGATGTTTTTATAACATCCTATGTCAAAGAAATCATCCCAAAGAAGGCATAACTATCAAAAAGCCCATTTGAAAATAAAAGATAAAAAAGATCTGTTAACATGTTGGAAGAAATACACAGACAGAAGATGAACAGCGGATACGTGAAATCTATTTTTAAATTGCCATCTTTTGTTTAGGAATCACAATGGAAGGAAACATTTAAGTAAATCTTTTTCAAGTCTTTTTAAATTGTCAATGTTAAAAGAAAACATACACCCAGAAATGATTGCAATTAAGTAATTAAATTTGATTAAAAAAATTTCAACTGTCTATTGTTTAACCTTTGCACTAATTTTGCCACAAAAACAATAATGCTGTTGAAATATACATGAATTAGATGAATGTAGCTGAGATGGGCTTAAAGCTATTGATCAGAATAATGAAATTTGTCTACTGCACAATAGCTTGACCAAAGGCCCTCAATCGTTTCTGGAACGTTGATCACCATTAATGCCATTCTAGATCTCATGTTTACATCCGTCTCATTCACTGCAACCAATATATTTAAGTTTAAATACCTCATGAAGACCTTCCTCTTAGGCCGTTTAGCGTACTCTACAATGTGGGGCATATGGTAGGCACTCAGCAAGCATCCACCTGCTGACTGACTTGTTAAACTTTTGGCTTTATATGGCTGTTAATATTTTTGCTATTTGAGCAGAAATAGCTGAAGTCCAAAAGGACAGTTTCTAAATGGAGGCCATCACAACAATGTCCCCAAGCCAAGGGACAGGAGTGTCAGGCTTTGCACTAATGAGGCTTATGACATCGTGGCTTCTTTTTCTGCCACGTGGACGTCACGCTAACACTGAGTAGCTATTCCTCTTACGTTATGCCTCAGGGAGCAACCAGAAGAATCCAGAAGGTTCCACCATCCTCACCTTGACAACACCACAGTGATGGGATCACTGCTATACTCACTGTACAACCCAAGTCTTCCGATACAGTCTTAACTTCAGATAGGGTCCTGTCATCTTCATGGGCCATTGAAATGTGGGGAATGAGAAGTTCTCAATACCCAAACAGCACTTTTCAGATCCAGATGGCAAGAAAGCATCTTTTGCCAGGCAACGTGGGAAACATGGCACCGAAGTCAGAACTCACCCACCAGTAAATGAAAGAAAGCAAAACTGTGGGTTGATCAACTCTGTGCCCTTAAGTAGCATTTTCTTGGGTAGCTTCTGCAGATGGCTCCCAAACATCAACGAGGAGACAGACAAGAAAACTACTATGGAGAGATATTCATTCATTCATTCATTCACTCACTCAATCGCTCACTCACTCATTCAATATCTGAATACCTATTATGCACAACGTGGTGCTTG
Source organism: Mirounga leonina (assembly GCF_011800145.1). Classification (NCBI taxonomy): domain Eukaryota; kingdom Metazoa; phylum Chordata; class Mammalia; order Carnivora; family Phocidae; genus Mirounga; species Mirounga leonina. The sequence continues at coordinate 40,355,283 of NW_023270265.1, forward strand.
TGCTGACCCTACTCAAAGTCAGGGGAGATAAAACCCAGATCTGCCAGGTGCAGGTATGGTAAGGGTATGGAATCCGTTCCTGAGAATTTTTTTTTTTTAAATAAAAAAAAAAAAAAAAAAAAACATTTGATTTTTCAGAAAGCCTGCCATTTTGAGTGAGACTTGAGAAGAGCTGCATGGCAACAGGAACAAGGCCGACAAACAGATTAGCGCTCTGTAAGGAAGGACTGAAACCCAATTAAATGCACCATACAAAAACTAATTAAGGCAGACAGATGGAGAATTATGGTCGACACCATTCAAATCTGCTGCAGCATCTAACATAACAGGAATTTAAAGTAGTTTCTTATTTTTGCTTGCCAGAATCATCGTGATAATTCAGAGAAGTACCACTATCTGTATTGTGTACAGATTATAAACCAGGCTCTAATTTCTTAGTCTTTTCCAAATGTAAAGGCTTAATTGGTCTTAAGGAAAAGAAATCGCTCTTATCAGATTCCCTACGTGGGCACAATACAAGGGCAATGCTAGGTTAGCTACACAAGCTTTCGCTCTCACCGACCCTGTTTTTGAACTAGCAAAAAGCAATCTGTGCGAACTTCTAAACTATTAAGCAGCTCTAATAAATCTGCAAGGATCACCTACAGAGAGCTCATGGCATGTTTTGTAATTCTTTTTGCGATCACGCAGTTAGTAATTGTCTCACAAAAGCCTGTAATCAGGAGGACAATGGAAATATGCAGGATACTGGAGATTAAAGAAAAGGGACAAATGAAGACAACAGGTCTAATGTCACTGAACTGCCACAGGAAAATCAAATCAAATGTTCTTTGAGTTAGTGCTTCAAGGTCAGTCTTAGATCAGAAAGCTACATGTAATTAATTGAGGCTTAAATTTTAAGACCCACTTGAAAAGTAAGCTCGTTCCTCAAAGACCCACAGACAAAACCATCACCTTGTTGCTCAATAAAGCCTTTTGTTATTACCTAGAAGAAACGAAAATGAATTTCTAAGTTCCACAGGATTACTTTTCTCTTTCATTAACATTTTTAAAAAGGCGTTTAAAAAGAATCTTATGCCACCATGATGTACAAAATTTCTAAAGAACGCATCATGGTTGAGTAAGTTTGAATTTGACCTAAGGTCATAAAGTTAAGGATATTTCCTTAACTACAATGATCACAAGAGCCTGCTGAATGAGGACTTCTGCCCCTCAAGGGGTGGTTGGAACCCTGTCTTTCTTTTGTTTTTTTTTTTAAGCTAACATTTTGAGTATCTGAGTATATGCTGGGTACTAAGCTAAATACTTCACATGTTAGGAGACTCATTAATTCTCACAACCACCCTATGAAATAGGGATTATGGTTATCCCCACTCAGCAGGTTAGCAAACTGAGGTAAGAAAATGTCAACATATTAATGACCTAAATATTCGATAAGCAGCAAGCATATCTCTAAAATCTCAGAACTTGGGGCGCCTGGGTGGCTCAGTCGGTTAAGCGACTGCCTTCGGCTCAGGTCATGATCCTGGAGTCCCTGGATCGAGTCCCGCATCGGGCTCCCTGCTCGGCGGGGAGTCTGCTTCTCCCTCTGACTCTCCCCCCTCTCATGTGCTCTCTCTCTCTCTCATTCTCTCTGTCTCAAATAAATAAATAAAATCTTAAAAAAAATAAATAAAATAAAATAAAATCTCAGAACTTGTCCAATACATGCATGTTTATCAAAATTAGAGTTGTTAATTTAAAATTTGTTAATTATTTCTTACATTTAGACCTTAAAACTATGTCTAAAATATTCCAGACCTTCCCCTACAATGACGCTTTTTAAGAGCCACACCCTAGCAATGAAAGTTTCTTCGTTCATCAGCTCTGAGAAGCACACCAACTGGCTAGTGAAAGCCATCATAAGGTGCTAACAAAAAATAATACTGGGATAGCAAGACTGATCCCTACTTAGAAATGTAAACTCTGAAGTGTCACAGACAACCCCAATGTTTGATGCTCTGCCTTCATTCATCATGCATTTAATCACTGTTGATTTATTCATTCAACAACTATTTTTAGTGTGAACTGTTAATAAGACACTATAAACAACTACCCTGCCAGACAGAGAGAGGCTGCAACCATGTCTGTCTACGGTCCCTATCATTTAAGGCAGTATAGTTTTAGGGTGGCTTCAGTTTCCAGTCTCATGAGTGACTTCTGTACCAGCAACTCTACTTAAACATCCCAGGTAACAACCCAATAGCTCAGGAATGAGGGCGAGAACACTGCCCCGTATCATGAATCGTAAATGAAACATCACTTTCATAAGGAAAACTATATGGTTTCTAACACTGGGGTTAATAAGCTTAGAATATTTTTTTTTAAAACTTAAGGGTGCTGTCAAGGTTGACAAGCTAATAATGTCATTTACTTAGAAGGGGATATCATTTTATTTTGACTGCCCTCCTGACCCTCTGAGCTTTACCAATTGTCCCAAAACAAGATTGAAACAAACAAAATTTTAAGTTTAATTAGAGTGTCAGGAAGGCTTATAGCCAGTAACACAGGCTCAGGGCTACCCTGCCAATCGCCAAAGACAAGACTTCTGAATCCTGCAACGCCTTGTGACAAGCAGAATGGCCCTTTCAGCAGTACTATGAGAGGAATAGGTTCCAAAGGGTTGTAGGAGGCAGGCACCAAAAGTCAATTTATACAGATGAAATCAACTAGCTTTCATCTGTAACGGTGCTGCGAGTTTCTGGCAAAGAAGGATAGGGCTAGGTCTAAACCTGGATTTACTGAAGGTGCATGCAGCTGCAGGAGACTTGCAGGCAGGAGTAAGCCCTCAAAGAGCTTGCAGTCGGTTCCAGCGGAGAGACATGGAAATAACCCCAAACACCACATCAGAGGCTGGGGGGATGGAACATTATAAAATCTGAAGCAAAATGCTACCGCAACACACAGCAATGAGCCAATACTAAGGAGCTAACCCTCAGAAACAAGAGGAAGTGGAGGGCAGAGCCTGGAACCTACACAGGAGCCGTGGAATCAGAGCCCCCTGCCCGGGAAAGCTCTGAGCAGAGGAAAGGCAGCAGAGCAATTCTGGAATGAGGACACACAGAGCAAGTGCATAGGGGGCTTTGAGGTCATGGTCCAGCCACAAGGTAGAGCAGACGTACAGAACTGAGGCGGAAGTAACATCAGAAAACCACCGCTAAGCAGCCTACAGGGTTTGGACTCTATTGTGATGCAGTGAGAACACAGCAATGTCACGAGACGTGGGACATCGATCTGAGAACGTCACCCTGCCAATGGTAGGAAAGTGGCTGGACCGTATCGATGAACCTGGGGCAGGAAAAGGGGGCCAAGAAGTCCACACCAGACTGGGCTTGAACCAGGCAAATCCGCCATGCTTTGTAACTAACAGGTGCTGAGCAAACATGTTGAGTTGAATGTGGGTTCTACTGGTCTATCCGCAGCTCTGTGAGCCAGCCCTACTCCTGGCTGCCAATGCCTCTGCTCAGTGTAAAGCCTTCTCCCTCCACTTCCATCAGTTCACGTTATCCTCAACTTCTCCCCTCTCCAGCGAGTCAGACTCCTGTGAATTGCACCTCCCGGAGCTGCTCCTGGATTTATCCACTTTTTTCTGTCTCCACTGCTACCACCCTCGTCTGAGCAATGTGCATCTGAACGACGGACAGCCACCCCCATCCTCTCATTCCTCTGCAGTCTACTCCCTGGCCTCTCCCTGCAAACAGTGTGATTGCTTTAAAAAGACAAACCTCACCATGTCACACCCCTACTTAAAACTTCTCCTGCCCTTAGGACACATTTCAAAATCTTGACCACAGCCTTCAGAATCTGGCTCAGACTTCCTCCCTTGTACCCCATGTTCCAGTAAATACCAACCTCTGTTCAGTTTCCTAATGTGCCAAGCTCCTTCCCCACTCGGGACCTTTGATTCGGTTGCGCCTCTATGGGAACTACTTTTATTCTGAATACCCCCATCCTGACTTCCCAAATCCAAACTATTCGGCTTAAGCATCTCTTCCTGATACCAGCAGTCCCTCTCCTTCCTCTCTTAGAAACGTGTGCTCTTCCTCCAGGTAATCGTCCTTATTTACTTCCTGCCTCCCCCTCTCATGTCACTTCTATGTCTTCTGTCTCCAGCACGCAGCATGAGACCAGTACATAGCAGGTGCTTGATCAAGTCTCAGTTCACTTGCTATCAACTCTAAAAAGTCTTTCCCCAAACCCCTCACCTGGAATCACTCCCTCTCTTTCCTTTACACCTCCTCCTGGAGAGAACCTCAACCTGTAAAGAAGACATATCCCAGCAGACCGCACATTACAGGTGACCTGCTGTAGACAAGGAGCCACACGAAGGCAGGGACCGTTACCTTGTTCCTTCTGATCAGCTGCTAGGTTCACATTTCTCCCCAGATAATCTGTTCACAGTCAAAGAACTCAAAGACTATGTGTGTTGTTGAAAACCTGGGATGAAACCACTGAAAGTAAACCAAAGGGGGTGAAAATTACTTGTTTCTGGTTGAGCTGCCTTTTCTTTCTTAGCACCACCGCCGCTGGGATGGGATCGCTTCCGGATCATGGACATGAGGGATCTTTGGGAGAAAGAAAAAGAATGACAGGAGATTACTGGACACCTGACGATTCAAGAAATAAAATGTACTGATTCAAAATAATCAGTAAAAATCCAATTCTTCTCTAGGTGCATAAATGGATAGCTAGAATTTAGGAGTCTACTTTCCACTTTTAATAAATTATTGAACTTTTCAGCACTTTAATGAAGAGAAAGAGGTCTCATCCCTTTCTGCGTGGAACCAAACTCATTACTCTAAGAAGGGAGCCACTATAATTACCATTACAATACTGGGCAAAGTAAAACAGAAAAAAAAGCCAATATTCATACCTACAATTCAGAAACAGCTATCTATGTAATACTTTTGAGGGAGAGGGAAAAATCAAAGAATTAGGGGATGTTTTCACCTGTGAAATATGGGCATAAAACATCTGAATCTGAGTGACACAGAACAGATACTTAAGGGATAAAATACATTTAGACCACAGTCTCTCTGGTCCATGTTTACAAAATCTGTACAAAATCCAAATCATGAAAAATTTGACCACATTAAAATTTTAAGACCTCCACATATTAAAAGACACCATAAAGAATAAAAAGAAGTCAGAGGAGCATGTGACTCTTGATCTCAGAGTTGTGAGTTTGAGCCCCACGTTGGGTGTAGAGACTACTTAACTTAAAAAAATTGAAAAAAAAAAAAAAAACTTAAAAAAAGAATAAAAAGAAACTCAAAGATCAACAAGAAAAAGCATACAACCAACAGAAAAAATGGACAAAAGCCTTGAAACTCCATAAAAGAGTAGTCCAAATCTCCAAAACATGTACCCAAAAGAGTGCTTGACTTCACTAGCTACTAGAAAAAACAAATGAAACCCACATTGAGATACTACTACATAATCATCATCAAACAGGCAAGAAATTGCAAGTCTGATAATATCAAGTGCCCGTAGGTCTGTGGAATAACAAGAAGACAGTGGATGAACTTCAAACTGAAGATGGTAGATGAGCCGATGGTGCCACTTTGGAAAACCTGTCTGGCATTATCCAGTGGAGCTGAAGACAGACAGATCCTAGGAGCCAGGGATTTCACTTCTGTCTTCTGTCTATCTTACAGAAATGCAAGCCCTTGTGCACAAGGATTCATTTGCCAGAATGTGTAGAATTCCAGAACTTCCCTGAACTGGTAATAACTCAAATGTACAATGGATAAACACACTTTCAGACGTTTATAAAACAGATTATGTATCCATGAATATGGATGAACTTCAGCTACCCAACAGAACATGGATGAACCTCACAAAATAACATAGAGTAAAAAGAACAAGACCCAAATGAATACAGTAAAATTCCAATTATATAGTTAGAAAAAAAATATGTATATTTATAGGAGTTCAGGGATCTATATGTAAGCAAAATTTGTTTCTTTAAAAACAGGCTACCAGTATTTTTATTTCTTGATTTGGATGGTGAACACACGATGTTCACTTCATACTACTTTTAAACTGTATGTAAGTTGGTGTATGTTCCTACATATATGTTATCAGTCTCTCCTCAAAAAAGTTTACAAAAAAAAAACAAATGCACCAAGGATTCTTGGACTATATTATAAAAACGTTCATTATAAATATTCTCGGTGTGGTAAATGGGATTTGACAAAATACAGTCATGAGGAAGCCAAGCTGGGAAGGCATAATGCTACATCTGGAAAAAGGGGCATCTGGATGCACACGGCAATACCTGGCTGAGGACAGAACAACTCCGTGTTTCTTAATCACCATAATTTTTAGATTTTTTCTTTTTAAATTTCTTACTTCTGCCTTGAGATCTATTATTAATCTCCTCTCTAACTGCCTTTTCTTAAAATTCCCAAATACACTGAACAATCTCTCGCAAAGCACAGGAAAAAGAAAGCATTACACTCAGCTCTACACTACCCTGTGAGGTTTCTAGAACCTACCAACAAGCATATTTTATTCCTGAAGTTGGGAGAAATGAAATCATGCAAACTTTATTTGTGCATGTTCCCCACTCCGTCACTCAAGGCAGGACTACTCAATGTCTACAGGCTAACATTCCATGGTAGCGTGGGGCTTGGACAGGGTTCTCCCCAGGCACGGCCTCATCTTATCCTCTCCCAACACTCTGCAGTGAATCCACCGCTGACTCTGAAATTTTCAAGATTACAAAGCAGGAAGATATTTGTACTGCTTGGAATATTTGTATATGTTTACATAAATGATGTCAAAATCGATGTTCATCACCGTAAACCACCTAAATAGATGAGAGGAAGTGCTAACTTTCACTGTTGGGAATTAAAGTATAAGCTGGAGCCTCCTATGGTGCCCAGAGGAAAATCATCTGTAATATTTTTAAAAAGAGCCCTCTGTCAAGATGGGGCTTAGATTACAATAAAGCAGGTCTCACAGGACAGATGAGAAGATCAGGATAAGACATCTGGGACCTATAATCCAACCTCTGGCTAAAATTGCCCCATTTCACAGTCAGTTCAATTGAATGCGTAAAAGCTTCAAGCAAGAGCCCCCAAAGATGGCACAGTTTGGTGGAAAATATTTACCTTGAAATTCTTTAATCAGTGTTTCTCAGGCCACTGTGATGGTTAATGTTATAAGTCAGCCTGGCTGGGTCATGGGATACTCAGATATGTGGTCCAACATTATTCTGGGTATTTCTGTGAGGGTTTGGGGTAAGATTAACATTTAAATTGGTAGCCTGAGTAAAGCAGACTACTCCCTAATGTGGGTGGGCCTCACACAATCAGTGGAAGGCCTGAATAAAACAAAAGGATGACCCTTCCCTAAGTAAAACAGAATTCCTCCTGCCTGCCTACCTTTTGAAAGATGAAATTAGGACATCTGCTTTTCCCTGCTTCCAGACTTGAAACACTGCCTCTTCCTGGGTCTGGAGCCTGCTGACCAGCAGACTGAGACCACACCATAGGCTCTCCTTGGGCTCCAGCTTTCTGACTCACCCTGCAACTTGCCAGAGTCCATAATCATGGGAACTAATTCCTTAGAATAAACCCATGTGAATGGACATGATGTATACACATGTACATACACACCCCCCTACTGGTTCTGTTTCTCTGGAGAACACTGACTAGTACACCAATGAACCTGCCTTTCCCCCTTGGGCCACACCTGCCCAGGACCTCTCCTGTGTTCACCACTGCTAATACAACATGACCAAGGTCTACTTTCTTCCTCGACTTCCTCTCTCCCACCTGTCCCCTGGGTCAAATGAGCAGGCCCTAGTCTTCTTTTTTTTTTCCCCCCACTTTCATTTCTATCTATGATCTCTGTCAGGGTGAAATAAATGAGGCTCAGGAACAAAGTTAGAAAACCTTGACTGGTGGATTTAAAGTCCATTGAAACTCAATACATATGCAAATATATTTCTTTGACAAGAAAGTACTCCTTACCAAAAAAAAAAAAAAAAAAATCTTTCTACTGAGAAATTACATCTTCTACTACTTAAATTCATCTTAAAATAAAAATCATTCATGTTATTCAATGAAAATTTTCTTTAAAGGGCCTTATAAAAGAGTTCATGCTTTAGACATACATAGTCTGAATCCTACCTTTATTTCTCAGTAAAACTGTAAAGTGCTCTTTGGGAAAATATTCTATTTAGGTTATACTTTACTTTTAATTCCAAGGGCTTCCAGATTTGTGAGACTAAAAACTAAAGGCCAACAGCAAGACTATAATCATGTTTTTAATATTCTCCCTCCTCATAGACAGAAGTGACCTTTCTTATCAGCTCAAAATTCTACACCTTAGAGAAAGATGAAAGTGATGAATCTCCTATTTTAAGTGTCAAATTCAGGATATCTCCAACAGATTTTAGCTACCCAGGACAGAAGGAATTTAAAATATCTGAAATTCTTTCAATGGACTCTTGGATCAATCATGTGTAAAAATTATTTTGCCTTGACTACTTCACTGGCTCAAAGTAGATTATGTCATACCCTCCTCAGTAAGAAAAACTAATGAGAACCTTTTTAAAAGGCAAAGTCTCATTTTCATCATCGTGTGGGAGGAACACGCTACACATTCTATTCACACAGATCAGCAAAGGTGCAAAGTAGGAATAAATGGCCTCTCTGTGTGAAAGGATTAAACAAATCACATGAGTTAATGAAAGGTAAAAAATCTAGGAAAAGTTTAAATTCCATTTGTTCAAGAATAAATTATACAGAAGCAGCGAACATCATGACATGAGGAGGTAAGCTGTCACCATGCAAGGAGGTTGTGTCTTGCGTAACTCTGGATGGTGGAATGAAGAACCACAAAGGAGGCAAAACTTGCCTCTAGGTTTCCCGGGGTGTACTGTGCTTAATTCAGTCACTCAATACCACCAAATCACCTCAGGCTCCAGAAGAAGTGAATTCTTGTCTGCATATATGATTCCCTGTCACAAGAATGTAAACCCAATTTCTTCTTCTTATGGAAGGTTCTTCTCTCGGCATTATTAAAGGTTTAAATATGAGGTTAGGGATAAAACATAATTAGCACTCTGAGCTTAATTACTAGTGTGTAACAATTAGTACTGATAAGTTTTTGTTTTGTTTAGTACTTTTATTTTTAAAGTAAATGAACAAACCAGAGCTTTTCAAATTCAAATTAGGGCAAGAAAAGATTAAAAAAAAAAAAAATTCTGGAAAAGCTTAAAATTCCTTGCTCTTCCAGTTAAAGGAAATCCTAACGTCATGGGCTGAAATCTTAACACTGAAGTATCAAACTTCTTAAATGAATGTCCAGCTTCTGGGTTTGGAACATCCAAATGGGATCTGAACATCTATAGCAGCGGAAAGTGGCAGGCCACAAGAATGTTTCTGCCAGGTGTTTCTTAGGGCCTTTCTACAAATATTACAAGAAGGGAGTGATATATTGGTCTTTAGAAAATTTTCTGAGAGGGGCGCCTGGGTGGTTCAGTCAGCTGAGCGGCTGCCTTGGGCTCAGGGTCCTGGGATGGAGCCCCACATGGGACTCCCTGCTCAACAGGGAACCTGCTTCTCCCTCTCCTCCCTGCTTGTGCTCTCTCTCATGATCTTTCTCTCTCAAATAAATAAAATCTTAAAAAAATAAAAATTAAAAATTAAAAAAAAAAAAAATTTTTTCTGAGAGAAATACCAGCTGGTTTGTTTCAGAGTTTTTACCACCCATCCCTCTGAGGGCGCAATCTAAGACAGTAAGTTTGGGTTCTGTTTTTAAGGAGGGGATCCCACTAGCATACACTTCAGGTTCTCTGACGAGGAACGACACGATGCAGAGCAGTCTCCCTGCACAGCCTTACCGGATGGGATTGGGGGGAGGCGGGGGGAGCGGCGGTGGAGGTGGAGGTGGTGGAGGTACGCAATTCTCAGACTGGTTCACCCGTTTCTGGAGTTCATCAACTGCATAGAGAACAAGCATTCAGAAAGAAGCTGAAACAAGCCACTTAGCACCTTTTACACACATAAAGGGAAAAAAAAAAGTAACCTCTCTCAAAATCAAGTTCATGGTATTAAGGCAAAGTTAGAAATCTCAGGATGAAACTGCAGAACATCTCAGCCTTTTCATCATCCAGGCTGCGACCACTAATGCAAGAGGGGCCTGACATAGGTTACAAGAAAACGTTACTGTCTTGTGGCTGCATGTACAACTATGGAAAAGAAAAATAATTCAGGACAACGGCTGGTTGGGTGGGAGGTAAGGATTGAGTAGGCTGAAGAAATATTTGTTAACAATGGCATGTATTACTCAAAACACTAAGAAATTGTGAATACTTGACTTTTAAAGGGTATAGACAAGGAATTAATTTTTAAAGATGACATTTAGTAATGAATTTTAATAACATACTTTCCTCCTCCACCTAATTTCCTTCAAAAATTGCAAATCCTGGAGTTCTTGGTTTTAACCAGACTCAGACTCTCAAATGTCTGTAACTTCAGAAACCTTTTGCTCTTCTGAAGGAGCATTCTGGAAACAGAATTTATCCATTCAATTCATTCATGTCCTTAATGAAGCAGGTATTTTGGCACCAATAATGGGAAAGGGTCCATGCTTGGTGCTGTTCAAGACACAGTTTCTGAGTTCAAGGAGCTCGATTTCAATGTTTATTGCAGATGCGAATACCTCTAAGACGGGCTCCAATAGGCTCTAGGTACTGAACACTGTGTGTACTCAGGAATGGCTCCCCCTTCCCCAGCCACTCCTCTCTCCATGAATGACTGCACCCCCAATGATCTGCCTGTTTATTTCTACTCTCAACACTTAAATAAGCAGTGTGGGCTCTCTCTCTGAGGGCCAAGAGTCCTCTAGTTATTCATATGTATGGGTCTGTCTCTCCAAAGAGAGTTTGAGTTCCTCAAGGACAAAAGGCATGGTTTCTTTTCTTCTAGATTTCTTATAGTATCCTAGGGTATGGCTGGCTATGCACACAGCAGATACTAAATAAAACATACTCAACACTAAATCTCAGGTTCTCTTTTGTGTCTGCCCCCTCCGTAAATAAAAAAGATGGCTTTGGCCACAGGCTGCCTGGATATTCACTTAAAAAGAATGGAACACTTCTTAATTTTAGATGAGTTTTTTAAAAAGTAAATTGCAAGTCATTTTCATTGTGGGTTAGAAAGCACTGAATGTTTTTTTAAAGGGAAAAAAAAGCCTGCTTGGTTCTTCTATACAGATTTCAAAATTCTAGTATAAAATTAACCAAAAATACCTCAAGTGAATATTGAAGCTGTTATAAAAGGGAACAACCTGCCTCCTTAAATCACCTACCTTCCAACAGAAACTTATTACTTATCCCTGTGTAATAATCTAATTCACACATTCCTGTCAAGCCTTCTGGAACTGAATGAATAAATCCTTTGATCTAAATATCCCCTGGTGTTTTAAAAGTTTTTCCACTTAATATACATATTGTTGCCCATTTTATTGTTAGGTGTGACATTGAAAGTATTAGTTCATGCGTGTAATTATACCACAGATGAGGGTTGTATGAACCTTAAAAGTTTAATTCTTTTTAAAAACGCACCCTAAGGGTCGCCTGGGTGGCTCAGTTGGGCAAGCAACAGACTCTTAATTTTGGCTCAGGTCATGATCTCAGGGTCATGAGCTCAAGCCCCACATCGGGATCTGCATTGGGTGTGGAGCCTGCTTAGGATTCTCTCTCTCTCCTGCCCCTCCCCTACAGCCCCATTGGCTCGCATGCTCTCTCTCTCTAAAAAAGGAAAGGGGGAAAAAAACACCCTCCCTAAAATGAACAAAATAAGTACTCAATGAATACACCTATCTGTCCTATCAGAAGCCCTGAGAAATGCTGAAATGTTGGTCTTCTCAGATTAGCAATATCTTTGTCTCTTCATTCTGTATGGGAAGCTCACACATGCTCTGACTCCACAAAGAAGTCGAAGTGCTTGTGAATCCCTGGAGTACAGTGGCCATTCTACTGAACTGATCTTGGTATTTCTGTATAGCATTCAGCAAGTGTTCTGGACTAGCTACGGGCCAGGCGGGCATGCGGAATTCACAGATGACTCAGATGCAGCAGCCCACTGGACACTTACTGGAATGCTTTAAATCTCTGGCTTTCTCCTCCGAATTCTGGTATTTCAATTCCAATTCTCTTTTATCCTCTTCCAGAAGCCCCAGCTGCTGTTTGAGGCTGCGAATCTCTCTGTGGAGTGCCGCATTTTCTAGCTGCTCTTCTAAGTCTTTCACCTGTAATTCACAAACAGACTTCTGTAGCTTTTCCTTTGTCAAGGAAAAATAAAGCGGGGAAAATCAGTTTCCCTTTACTTTGCATTTCATAGCAAAGAGATACCAATCCATCTTAAAAACCACACAAATTCTGGAGTATAGACGATACTTAAAATACCAGCTATTTAAGTCAATATAAATTTATTGCAGACTTAATGTCTCAGATAATTAGGTGTTGAAACATGGGTCAAAAAGGTAAAATAATATCTAAGAAATTCATGTAAAACAGATTATTAGCTTCGTACCTGTTTTTAAGAGAAAATTCAGGTAGCATGATAAAGAACCCTTGGGGCGGACAATTTGGTAACAAGTCAAAGACCTTAAAAACAAGAAAGAAGAAAGAAAAGGGAAAGGAAAAGGAAAAGAAAGACCGCTTGATTTAGAAATACTACTTTTAGAACTTGCTTTAAAGAAATAGTAAAGGGGTGCCTAGGTGGCTCAGTTGGTTAAGCAACCGATGTTTCTTGATTTCATCTCAGGGTCGTGAGATCGAGCCCGTATGGAGCCTGCTTAAGATTCTCTCTTTCCCTCACCCTCTGCCCCTCCTCCACTATGCTCAAACACTTGCTCTCTCCAAAAAAAGAAAGAAATAGTAAGACAAGTATTCACATATATTCATACAGTATTCTTCATAACAGGAAAGAACTGAAAATAACTTAAATATTCACCAATATTATGTATTTAATAAATCATGCTGTGTTCACTAACTGAAATACTATACAACCATTTAAAATCACATAGTTGGGATGCCCGGGTGGTGTAGTTGGTTGAGAATTCGACTCAGTTCATGATCTCAGGGTTGTGAGACTGAGCCCCACATAGGGCTTCAGGCTCAGCATGGAGTCTGCTTGAGATTCTCCCTCTGCCCCTCCACCTGTGCTCTCTTTCTCTAAAATAAATAAGTCTTTTTAAAAAATTAAAATAAAATCACAAAGCTCACTACATGCTGACATGGAACAAGATATTACCAACTGAAAACAAATCAGGCTATAGAATAGTATGCATGGTATGATCCCGTTTAAACTACATTCATAAAATTATCCACTTGCGTAAAGTTTGCATAGGTACCAAGATATGGAATTCTTGGATAATCTTAATTTCTTCTTTAACTTGTACTGTATTTTAAAACATTTGTTTATTAGAAGAAGCATATGTTGCTTTTATCACCATGGAAACAACATAGTGTTTATTTTTTTTTTTTTTTAAGATTTATTTATTTATTTGAGAGAAAGGGTGAGAGAGAGAGAGCACAAGAGGGGGTAGGGTCAGAGGGAGAAGCAGACTCCCCGCCGAGCAGGGAGCCCGATGCGGGACTCGATCCCAGGACTCCGGGATCATGACCTGAGCCGAAGACAGTTGCTTAACCAACTGAGGCACCCAGGCGCCCCAACGCAGTGTTTAAAAGACAGAGAATCTGCAGGGGAATTTACAGATAGGTAAGAATTATTTAGGACTACACACATGAAAGATTACACAGAACAACTGTATAGTACAGTAGAACAGTCTTAGAAGTACTGAGTAGCAATCCGTGAAGTTTAGCTAATCTTCAGTATCAGCTTCTCTCTCCTACCCCAACAAGGTCCATATCCAATAACTGAGTCCCACACCTCAGTGCAATTCAGTAGGTTCTAGGCCTATGTTATTTACTAAACGGGTTAACCATACAACTAATAAGACTTTTCAGAACTGAAAAATTCTAGCATGAGCTAAATAAAAATAAATATTCCTTTATTCTCTCTTTTTTGAAATGGTAATTCTTGCATGTGGGGAAGGAAGGAAGGAAGGAAGGAAGGGAGGAAGGGAGGGAGGGAGGGAGGGAGGGAGGGAGGGAGGGAGGAAGGAAGGAAGGAAGGAAGGAAGGAAGGAAGGGAGGAAGGGAGGGAGGGAGGGAGGAAGGAAGGAGAAATTCTCTCCTCCCTAGTCTATTCCCCTAGTCCTCCTTCCAGGGGCAATCACTGCTACCATTTACTCATCTGGAGGTTCTGAACATACACCAACATTTCTTATAGAGGATTAAAAAAAAAAAAAATCAGCTCTGCCTCAGGACCAGCTTTGTAAAAACTTCAGAAACTTCCAAGGACTAAATGTCAATATTATTGTTTAAAGAGACTTTGACAGGTGATAATAAATAGCAGCTAACAGCCTTTTCTTCACAAATGAGGTACACTGTAAGTAGTATAAACATTGATGTAATTTTTCTTAAGTGGTTTCTTTAACTTCAAAGTCTTTGTTCAACCTCTTTGCCCCCCCCCCCCCTTCCCGCCTCCTCTCTCTCACCTACTGTGATGACTATCTTTTCTGCCTGGCACACAAAGGTGGGCTGTGTCAGCTGGAATAGCTCCACTCAAACAAAATAAAATAACCACTTAAGAAGTCTTTAAACATATACATTTGTGCAAGTTTACAAAATCACAAATTTTCTCTAAGCAAAGAATTACTACTAACATGGACTTCTCCTCCCTCTTTGAATAAAACCTGTGCCTTCCAGTAAGTTCTCTGAGACTAATGTACTCTCCCAGTGTATGCGGTCTCCAAAAATACAATCAACTCACAGGTGTCCCACCTGCGCATTATGTGCACGTATACAAGCTCTTTTTGAGTTCTCGCTCTTACCTTTGCTTTTTCCGGCCTTTGGACAGGTTAAAGATCATTATGACTTCTACGACAGTGTGCTATAAATTTTACTTGGGCACGAAATTAAGTTCATTCAGTAGTTACTTTTTACTAAAAAGTAAAAAGACAGGAAAGACTTACTAAGGCCAACTAGGGAGCTGTAAGTGACCGGATTGAGCCCTCTCATGTTTGTGTGTATGTATTAAGACGCCAGAAGAAAATCTGTTACCTTTTTCTGATGCTGAATTCGCTCTTCTTCAAGTTGCTGGATGAGTTTTGCATTTTCTTCTAAAGCTTTCAAAAGCTGCTGGTCAGGAGCAGAGCTCTGCAGCAGAAGGTGGCTTTGTCTCTTTAGCTTGTTCTGTTCAATGAACATCTGCAAGAGTTAATTACAAAAATGTACATACCAATCAATCTCACGTATCTCCTCAACTGAAAGTGGAGCAACAGGAAAGTACGTGAAGTTTTTATTGAAAAGTTAAGGGCAGTTTCTGAATTGTACAGTATTACAGTTTTAGAAGTAATGATTGCTATGATTTCATCCGTAACTTTCATGCACTCTTCCAAGAATCTTCACCCTTGCCCCAACGAGGTATATATGCAATAATTGAGTCCTATACCTCAGTTTTTAATGTTTTATTATTGCTTTAAAATACACGAATACTAATAGTACTGGTTAATATTGATCAAGAACTTATCTTATGCCAGGTACTCTACTAAATATTTTATATGTATTATTTTAATCCATACATCAATCCTGTGAATTCTTCTGCTTTGAATAGCTAAAATTGACTAACACTATGTGATAGTGCTGATGATTTTCCATATATCACATCATCTAATCCCTAGAATAACACTGTCAAGTAGATATTATTATTATCCCATTTTTATTAATAAGGTAAGTGAGGTCCAAAGCGGTTAAGCAACTTTCCCAAGAACACATGAAAGTGGCGAGACCAGGAATATAAACCAAGATCTGATTTAGAAGCCCAAGCTCTTAACCACCTGGCTAATCTCCTTCCTCTGGTATTTACTAAACCTAGTGTTTTGTTTTATACCAACTAGCTTTTCCCCAGTGATGAAAGTAGTTAACAGCCAGGAGGGTAAAGAAGAGAGGGGAAAAGGTACATCAATATTTATTGGCCACTTTATTAAGCAACTTACATATATTATTTATTTAGTCTTTCCAAGTTCACATTTTTTAATACAACATTATTTTCTATTAACCTGTTACTTCTTTTCCTTAATACCCTACACAAGTTAGCCAGTGGGTGATTCTACACATGAAATGTTTTATAAACTCTGACATTAGGCCCATTTTATATTAGACCTTCACAGTTTCAGATTCTTAACAGCATTTTAAAGGAAGATTTACATTCTTCTTCCACCTGACAGCTCATTTCTGTGTAAGAATGAAAGGTGCTGCGAAAGCACGAGGGAATGAGTGTGCGTGTGCGTGCACAGCTGCTGAGCTCGAGGACAGTGAGAATGCAAGCAACAACATGCTAGGGAAGAGTCATCCATACCTCACGCATATCTCATCTAGTCTCTGACATCTGAAACCAATGGCATAACTGAAATGAGCCATTCTGAGTTACTATTATTATTACGGTCATTTTTTTAAATACCTTTTCCCCCTCTTACAACTTAACTTGGTTGGGGTCCCTTGCCAATGTCTTAGCAAATGCCTTAGGGAGCCAACAAGAAGACCTGCAAAGAGCAGCTGGACTCAGTGAGTCCTTTGGCTTCCTGGCAAGTGAGGCCTTTCCCCAAGAGTGCTCGGAGGCCAGGAGCAGGGAGAGAGGCAGCCGTCAGTGTGGCGACCAGGTCAGACTGTGAACTCAGCGGTCAAGCAGTGTGGGGCACAGGCCACCGTCAGTCAGGGTGCGGCTGTGTCCCTCACTGCACTGCTTCTCCGAGCTTCGGTTCGCTCTTGGGAAAAAGCAACAGTTCTCCTTCTCTACAAAGCACTCGGGAAAACTTGTTCAACTTTACATGATTATGAATTATCTCAACTTGGTTATTTTTTTTTTTTTAAAGATTTTATTTATTTATTTGACAGAGAGAGACACAGTGAGAGAAGAACACAAGCACGGGGAGTGGGAAAGGGAGAAGCAGGCTTCCTGCGGAGCAGGGAGCCCGATGTGGGGCTCGATCCCAGGACCCCGGGATCATGACCTGAGCCGAAGGCAGACACTTAACGATTGAGCCACCCAGGCGCCCCTCAACTTGGTTATTTTAGAAAGAAAAAGAGTGAACATTATGTCTTGGGGATGTTAGTCATGTGAATTTCTTTTGCAAAACCTTGTAACAATTCCTAAATAGTAATAGAATAAGATGAAAAGAACATATAGGAAAGAAATTCCTCTAGATAACCATGTAACTTGAAAAACTTATTCATTAGACTACGTTTTCTAGACCTTAAGACACTAACATGAAATATTCTATATAGTGCCTTCTAAAGATGTGCTTAAAAAAAAATTTAGTGACCAAACACTGATGAATTTGGCTTTGAACTATGATAAGAACCTGACAGCTAGGGTTAGGGAGGTGGTCTCTTATCACACAAATGACATCATGGGTGTCAGACTTTCCAAGGATTATCATAAATCTTTTCAAAGAATGAAAAAGAGAAGAAAAGCTTATGTCACTTCTATAGGATTCATTCTTTCCAAAAGAATATTAAAATGTCATCTGTGTTGTCTGAGAAGAAAACAGAACTCATTACAAAACAGTCTCACAGTATATCCAGACTACACATTGAATGAGGCAGCCACGCCTTTAAACAAAGAACTACACTGACCAACAAGAAAAAAATATTCTAAAAGTGTAGGAAAATTTGTCATTGAAAATTGAAGTTACATTGAAGAACTACAAAAAGTTAACACAGGAAGACAACTGGCTGTTTCCTCCTTATTGAGGGAGGAGGAGTACAGTTTTTGTTTTGTTTTTCATGGTGCCTTTTTTTTTTTCCACCCATTTTTCCCGTCCCCTTACCCTCCCCTCTGCTCCCCTCTGGCAACCACCAGTTTGTTTTCCGTTTTGGTGGGTCTGTTTCTGCTTTTTGTTTGATCTAGTTTGTTTTTTAGATTCCACAGACAGGCAAAATCATACGGTATTTGTCTTTCTCGGACTTATTTCACTTAGCCTAATACCCTCTAGGTCTACCCATGCTATCGCAAAAGGGAAAGATCTCATTCTTCTTTATGGCTGAGTAATATTCCTGTGTGTGTGTGTGTGTGTGTACTTGCGCATGCATGTGTTTTTGCTTTTTATTTTTTTTTAAAGATTTTATTTATTTATTTGACAGAGAGAGACATAGCGAGAGAGGGAACACAAGCAGGGGGAGTGGGAGAGAGAAGCAGGCTTCCCGCGGAGCAGAGAGCCCAATGCGGGGCTTGATCCCAGGACCCTAGGATCATGACCCGAGCCAAAGGCACACGCTGAATGACTGAACCACCCAGATGCCCCACGTTTTCGCTTTTTAAATTTTTTTTTTTTTAAGATTTTATTTATTTGTGAGAGAGAGAATGAGAGACAGAGAGCATGAGAGGGAGGAGGGTCAGAGGGAGAAGCAGACTCCCCACCGAGCAGGGAGCCCGATGCGGGACTCGATCCAGGGACTCCAGGATCATGACCTGAGCCGAAGGCAGTCACTTAACCAACTGAGCCACCCAGGTGCCCACGTTTTCGCTTTTTAAATGGACAAGTGGAAGCAGGAGTGTGGGAGAAACTTTCCATGTTTCCCTTTACACATTTGAGAACTGTTTGTATTTTTTACAAGGTATAAACATTCCTTTTGTAATTAAAAATATAAAGTAAATTAACTTTATTGAATTCTAAGGCTCCAGACTCTAAGCTCCAAAGAGGCAGGGATCATGGTTGCATTCTTCACCATTATATTCCCGCCAACAGCACAGTGTCTGGCTAACGAAGATGTCTGCCCAACACATGAAAAACCAAAATGCAGAAGACTGGCACTTCTCTTGTTAAGCCAAGACCTACACCTTTAAGCAGCAGTTCTCTGTTGGAAAGCTCAGAGTCGGGGCACCTGGGCGGCTCAGACGGTTAAGCACCTGACGCTTCTTGGTTTCCACTCAGGTCATGATCTCATCCGCCAGGAGGCGGCGGGAGTTTCCCTGTGCCCCTCCCCCCCACTCACGCGCATGCTCTCTCTCTCTCTCTCTCAAATACATAAATAAAAAGCTAAGAATCTGTAAACCACGCAAAGGGGAAAGTATATGGGTTCTACTCTAACTTTATTCGAAAGAACAGTTTCTGGGGTGCCTGGCTGGCACAGTCTGTAGAATATGCAACTCCAGATCTTGGGGTTGTAGGTTCAAGCTCCACACTGAGTGTTGCGATTACTTAAAAAAAAAAGAAAAAAAAATCTTAAAAAAAAACCCAAACCAACAGTTTCCTTCTATTGAGTAGATGGCATCTAGATACTGTAAAACCATCCAGCACGGCTGCAAACCCCGATGCTCCCGGTAGGAGGAGTGCGAGCGGCTGCCCTGGCTTCCCCTCCTCAAGCCGCCTCTGTCGCCTCAGGCGGGGTCACGTGTCCGCCTCGTCCGGTCGGGCGGGGTCACGTGTCC
>NW_023270265.1:40974851-41231207 GCF_011800145.1 Mirounga leonina
CCAGAAAGATGATGGTGTAGATGGCAGTTCCGGCTTGAGGGCCTGAGCACCAGGAGTCCTGAAGATAAATCAATGTTCCAGCTCAATAGGCAGATAGAGAGAGAGAAAAAGAGAGAGCGCAGATCCTCCTTCCTCCACCTTTTTTCCTCTTTAGGCCCTCAAAGGATGGGATGATTCGCATCCACCCTGAGGAGGGCAATCCACTTTCCTCAGTGTGTCTGTTCAAATGCTAACCTCTTCTGAATCAGCCTCACGGACACACCCAGAAATAATGTTTAACCAGATATTTGGGCATCCCGTGATCCCGTCAGGTTGACACATAAAAATAACTATCACTGTCCCCCTCCCCCAGATATCTTCTGGGGGTGTTGAGAGTGAGGCTCTACATCTTGCTGTACCGAATCATTTTACTCTCCTCTGTGAATTTTGTTTCTTTCGTTGGCTGACACTTTCGAAGTTTCAGGCTTTGGGCTGAGCCTTTTTCCTTGATCACTGTGTGTGTGTGTGTGTGTGTGTGGTTTTTTTGAAATCAGTTTCTTCAGGTATTAGGGGAGGACGGTTCCATATGCTTCTACGAGCTATCCTAGCTCAGAAGTCTCTGTTAACTATTAAAAATCATGCAGATCTTTTTGACTTGTATTTCCATGTCCTAACCTTTCCTCTGGCCTCATCCTACCATTCAAGTTGGATTTTCCTGCCTGTGGATTTCCATTGTAAAATTTTATTGTGCTAAATGTATGCTTACAAGTTATCTCAAATGCTTTTGGGAATGTAGTGGGATTTAAATAAGTCTAAAAGATTAAGAAAATATCAGAATCAGTCAAGGGTGACCTAAAACCCACAGAGCCTGGCAGCTGTTGGCAGATTGGTATTTTGGATCTGGTGGTGAGTTTACTAAACTTACCAGTATTTCTCTTCAGGAAGCAGTTCCATGTTATGACAGCTGAGACAGTGTTGAGCAGGAGTCACAAATGTAGATGCCTCTGGGGCCAGGCAGGTCCAACTAATTAGTGAAACAGTCTGGTAGAAGACAATAGGGAGCAGTGGGGACTGTAGCGAACTAGGGAGCATCTGGCCCATCCAATGAGGGCCGCTTCTCCTCAACTTCAATGGATAGGCAAGCATGTTGGCTAATTTTATCAGAACTTTTAGATATGAGCCAGCTGGCTAGGCACTAGTTTTGAACACCCACCCAGCCCCTTTTGCTGTGAAATCCTTCCTTCAGGCAAAATCTTCGATGGAAATCAAGTACCTATGAGAGTAAATGTGGGGCAGCTTAGTTGGTTTGAGTGTGGCAGCCTGAAGCAGTGACTTTCTGAGGCCCCTCCTTAAAGGCCTCATGGCTCTGGGAATAATTTGGTGACCTTCAGACTAGATCATGGGCAAGGTCTTTCCTCCCTCCTCTGATCTTGTCTTGTGCCTTATGTACCCATGGGAGTAGTCACTCCCTGCCCTCCCCCCCCGGACATGGGTGACTTTGCACATTACATATTGACCCTGAACTAACTTTATGGCATATGTGTGCTTTGTAAATGTGGAAATTATTTTCAAGGAGTGTTTTTTGTCTAATGAACAAAACGCTGAGTGTGTGTGTGTGTATCTTTCTGTGAATGTGTGTGTGTGTGAGGATGGGAGCACATCTGTTCTCTGTGCATTTATAGCTCCATGAAGACCAAGTTGATCTTAAAGAGAATGACTGGATTTAGTGATAATTCTAGAACAAAGATCAGCAGACTACGACCCGTGTACCAAATTCAGCTTCTAGCCTGTGTTTGTACATGACATGAGCTAAGAATGGTTTTCATATTTTTAAAAGGTTGCAAAAAATAAATAAATAAAAGAATATGTGACACAGACTTTATGTGGTCTACAAAGTCTAAAATATTTCTATTGGGCCCTTTACTGATAAAGTTTGCAGAGCCCTGTTCTGGAATACCTCCTATGTTTTTATTTAGTCTGAACCAACCAGTCCCAAGCCTTTAAATACACATCCTCTATAGAAGCTGTATGTGCATGCTCCTTTTTTCTGCCCTGAGAAGCTTGCTGCCGTTGACTTGCTCACCGCCTCTCTACTGACCAGAGCGATCCTCCCCAGTGCAGATCAAGGCAGACCAGGGCTTGACCAGCCTCGTGAACAGGGGCTGCACCCCTGCAAAGCCTCTGGCCAGGTTGAACTGCTCGCATGTCTCTCTCCGGGCCCGGCCCCCTAAGAGCTGGATTCCCCAAATGGCTGAAGCTGCCACAGCGTGTTTGGGAAACTGCTGGCCTCCAGCTGCCCGAGTGGGAGCCATATGATCCACTTGCGTGAGGGGCTCCGCAGAGCTGAGAATGCTTGGCTTCACTTTTGAGCTCAGATGGTCCAGGCCTCTCTGAGCTCACATGGGTCCCACTGATGTTCTTTGGGGGTAAGTAGGGGCTTTTGGTGCTGTGGGGGTCCCACTGATGTTGTTATCACTTCTAAAACTCTGGGAGGTGCTCTCAGAAGCCCTTCCAGCCAGCCATCCGGCCTGTGGGCCCCCGTGGGCGCCTTCCAGTTGCTGGCCTCAAATGTTGCTCGTGGCGTCTGGAGGGCAGAGCCCCCACCCCCACTCCAGAGAAAGTCATGCACATCACAGCTGGTGGCCTCAAATGTTGCTCGTGGCGTCTGGAGGGCAGAGCCCCCACCCCCACTCCAGAGAAAGTCATGCACATCACAGCTGGTGGCCACCCCTTCTGGGTCCCAGTGGACAAAACTCTGCTCTGGTCAGCTGAGAAGCCAGGCACATCCTTGTTCAAACCTGGCTTCGGCTCCAACTCCCACCCTGATCTTGGCAAGTCACATCCCTTCTGGGGGGACTCCGTTTCTCCATTTGGAACAGCTGAAGGGTGAGCTAGATCTCTGCTTTTCATATTGAAGTTCTCAGACCAGTGGAAAAAATCTTTAAGAGATATTTTAAAATATTCTATTTTTATTTTCCTTGTAAGTTAAGATAATGAGTGTAAAAATCTGGTTCGTCTGGCTGGTCACCTTATATGTGGGTATGGCCAGAAGATTTTCGTGCCCACGTTTTAACTGTGTTCAGGAGGATGTTGGGTGAATCAGGACTACGCACTTTAATTCTCATGGGCTAATGAGAGAAAGAGCGGATGTGGCTGAGTATCCACCGAAGGCCCGTGATGTCATGGCTTTCTGTGTGAATGAAAGTGTTTGCAACAGTGAGAAGAGAAAACTGAGCGGGAACATTGAGTCATGACATGGCACTCTTCACAGCAGACTTGCCAAGGGCAGCCCGTCCTGCTGTGAGCTGTGCCTCTTCAGCAGAAACAGCGGCAGCTGCAGTATTTTAATGCCATTCGTTATCATTTTACCGTTTTTGTCATTTTGTTGGCATTTACTCCAAGAATGTTGTTTTTCTGGTTGTACAAAAGCTAGAAGCCTAAGATGTTCATATGTAACTATGTGTGTGTGTGTTTAAGTAATACTATAATCAAAATAATTTAGGTCAAAGTTGGGGCCCTGTGGATATTTTTTTCCCTTTCGAAGTGATATGCACTTCACCTAAGAATCAAGAGTCTAGCACAGGGGTGGCAAACTGTCTGTGAAGGACCCGAGGTAAACAGGATTTGCCAATCATATTAGCTTTGTTGTGAGGACTCAGCTTCGAAGTCGTAGTGCACAAGAAGGCACAGATAATAAATACATGGTTGGGCATGGCTGTCTTCCAATAAAACTTTATTTACAAAAATAGGTGGCGGGCCGGATGTAGCCATCAGGACATGGTTTGCTGACGCCGGTGTACAAGATGGTTGAGGCGCCTTCCTTCTCAGATATTTGGCAAAGTAGTCTTACTGGGGAGACAGGTTTTGTCCTCTGGTTTCTCGAAAGAAACCTGATTTCTGCTGCATAAACTCCCTGAGGTGCTCAAAGGTGAGTGGCTGACTGCCGCAGGGAGGAGGTAAGGTTCTTCCTCCATGCTTTGGCCCTGGGCCCCTGTTGTAGGGCAGGACCACGACCCCAATGAGATTTTTTGCATCTCTCCTGGTGCCGCCCTCTGCACCTTTGCTGGGGAATCACCCCGTTCCCCTGGAACATACACCTTGCCAACATTTGGATGCTGTTACAGAAATAATCCTGCAGCCAGCCTTAGGAAGCTGGGCCCTTTTATCTTGCTCTAGAAATCACCCTCTCCCTCCACTTAATCCTGCCTGGCCCACTCCTCGAACTCCCTCCAATCTGTCCCTGGTGAGCAGGGTCTGAGCCCTGGGGGCCACAGGCAGCCAGGTGTGGCCTTGCTGAGACCTTGCGTTGCGGAAAGGTCGGGTCTCTCTTCCATCCACAGGGATGGGGCTTTGCCTGCAAATCTCCACACCTTTGCTCTGCTCTTCCTGAATGGGGCCCACGTAGGTTGTTTATTCAACATTCACTCAATATTTATTTATTGAGGGGCTCCTGGGTGGCTCAGTCGGTTAAGCCTCTGACTTCGGCTCAGATCATGACCTTGGGATCCTGGGATCGAGCCCTGTGTTGGGCTCCTCGCTCTGCAGGGAGTCTGCTGGTCCCACCCCTTCTGCCCCTCCCCCCACTCGTGCTCTCTCTCTCTCTCTCAAATAAATAAATAAAATCTTTAAAAAATTTTTCTTTATCATGCTCCCCACCAGGTGTCAGGTGTGTGGCGGGCACTGAGGGCACAGCAGTGAAGGTGATGGGAGCGCTATGCCATCTCGGGGCTAACATGAAATGGATGAACAAATGCACAGAATACCTACACATTTTCAAAGTACTGTGGAAGAAACCGGTAAGAGTGGAGATGGACAAAGGGGAGGGGTAGAGAGCCCAGGGATGTCTCCTCAGGCAGAGGGGTTGGGGAGACTCTGCAAGTTGGTGACATCCATGCCTAGGCCTAAAAGATCAGCTGGAGCCAACTGTGAGAACAGTGGAGGGAAAAAAAATCCCATTCAGAGGAATAGCATGTGCAAAGGCCTGTGGTGGGAAAGGGCTTCTGGGCTTGATTGTGTGAGGAGTGGAAAGGAGAGTGTCTGTTCAGAGACTCCTGCCTAGGAATTTTTAGGGCTGTTAGGGAAAAGGGGCTCAGTAGTGGTCTGGGGGGTGCACATGCACAAGCAGATGTGGATAGCATGTGAATACTATTCACATAATAGCCTAATAATCACATAATGAGCTAATGATCATCATTATAATAGCTTCTACATAATGGCAAAGACCATATGCTCGATGCTTTATTAAATTTATTGCATTTGATATTTAGGGCAACCCTTGGAAGCAGTTGTGCTGTCTCCTGCATTTTACAGATAAGGAAACTGAGACTCAGAGAGGTCAAGTATTTGCACGATGTCACACAGCTAGTAAGTGAGGGAGCTGGGATTCTAATCCACAGCAGCTGGACTAAAAGCTGCGGTTTTATTATCACTTCGATTCAAATGTTGTTTTTTTTTTTCTATTACATTTGGAAATAGATAAAGTCTCCTGTTCATTCGTTCATACTCTATGCAAGATGCAGGCAATACAGAGATTTAAAAACACAATATTTGCTCTTGAAAGCTCATGGTTTAATGGAGGAGACAGGTGAAGAGACGATTGCAAGACAGCGTTCAGGGTGGGATGCTGGGGTCAGCACAAGGGACCGTGCATGGAGGTGCGTTGCCAGGTCAAGGAAGGTTTTCTAAAGCTGAGTCTTAAAGGGACAGAATGGGAGTCGGAAAGGTAATTTGAGGCAGAGGGAACAGCAAACACAAAGGCTCAGAGGTATGGAAGCATCTACTTTGTTCAGCTGTGGTCTTTATATCATCTGGCCTGACCATAGCTCTTGGCGTGGGAAGAGCGATGAGAGTACTTTTGGGGAGGTTGGTTGCACTAGGTTGGGAAGACCATGCTCTCATGCCAAGTTTATCCTGCTATGGAGGGTATTTGGTAGGGGAGGCCGGAGTCGGTTGGCCTGAGTTCAGACCTCAGCTTTGCTCTCCACTCCGTGTGGCTCTGCATGCTCCATAGCCACCCTGTGCCTCAGTTTTCTCATCTGCAAAATAGGGAGAGGGATAGTACTTCCTTGACAGAGCTGCTGGGAGGCCTCAATGAGCTAATTTGAGGCAAAGGACTTGGGACAGACCTGGGCACAAAGTAAGCACTGGAGAGTTGGCAAGTTGGGAGAAGGTGCTGCCAATCCCCAGATTTGGGGGCACGGGGGGAGCTGGGGGAGGTGGTGAGTTCAGTTCTGAGTACACAGCTTGTGACAGGGTGTCTGGGGGACACCCATGTGTCCTGTACTCAAAGAGGTGAGACAGCCCGCACCAGATCTCATGGCTGGTATGTGGTAGACCAGGGGTCTGGCCCAGTCTTCCTACTGCCCCAGAGGGCCTGGAATGGGCCCCCCTCCACCAACTCTTCTCAGGGTGGGCAGGCAGACGTCTCAGACTGTCACACGCCTGTGAGTGTGGCCCCCACCCCTGCTCCCACCCCCAGACCACCTGGTTAGAGCTGGGTTCCTGGCTCCTGAGAAGGTGGAGCCACCAGGAGAAAGGAAGTCGACTTCACAGGCCCTCGAAAGGGCCCCTTCCCATCACTGCTGGGCCTGCAAGGCACTGGGAGGAGAACAAGTGGGCCTAGAGCTCAAGCCAACTGAAATGTGGAGTGGGAAGGGAGTTAGTTCCCAGGGACTTGGGAATGTTCTGGTTTGTCGGGCTCCAAGGGTTATATTTAACAGGTTGGACCATGGACACTCAAGGGACCACAGACTTCCCCGAGCCCCAGGTTCGCCGTGTCTCCCTTGATAGAGTCCAGATGCACTGGGGACAGTGGGAGCTGAGGGCGTGAGGACAGCGGGCGTTTCTCACTCCCACCTTTCACTGCCAAGCACTGTGCTCGGGGCTTTGCCATGAGGTACCTGCTACAGCACCTGCTTTGTGGGTGAGGCAACAGGCTCCGAGAGTTCAGGTGACTGGCCTAAGGTCACACAGCCGATGAGCCCTAAGAGGTGGCCTCTCTGACTTGAAAACCTGTTCTTTTTCTACCTCACGGGTTTTGCTTTTATACTTCATCTACTGCTTCCCCCAGTGGCTGACTCTGCCCGCCGTGCCCCCGCGACTTCCCGGGCCTGACGCATAGTAGGTGCTCCCCTGCCCCTACAACTCCGCGCTGCCTGTTTTCTGCTTCTGACAGCCCGTGAACACTGGTGCCTTGAACATACCTTTGCCAGGGACCTGCTTAGTGGGAGGGCCCAGAGTCTGTGGATTATGGTTAATATTATTTTGAATTTGAACCCCAAATGGCCGAGGGCGTTGTGCTAAGTCCTTGGGGCCGACATCTTCAATCTCTCAGTCCTGAGCTGAGTGGGGGGGAAGTGGGGAAGAGATGCTTATTCTGTGTGCAGGTTCAAACCCACCAGGAACTTGCCAGAAAATGTGCTGTCGTGGGGCAGCCCAGAGAGGATGGGCCTGGGTCTTCTCGTGGCCTTGGCGGGAGGAACCGGGCCTCCCTGCCCAGTCTCCCACCTGTCTCCCCAGCTCAGCGGAGGTGCTGGGAATGGGAGCCCCAGGAGGGCTGGGAGCTGAGCTGCAAATGTCCGGCCTAGGCTGGCCTCTCTCAGCACGTGTGATGCATTAGGCCCCGAGGATTCCCCTGGGATGCTGTTCCCATCATCTCCTCGGCAGCAGCTCCGAGGTGGTGGGAAGATCAAAATGAGCACATTTTCGGATCACGTGCTGAAGGCTTGTTGGATTTGGGCCGTTCTGGCTGGGGCGCAGGGAAGGAGGTAACAGTTGAGGTCTGAGTGAGAAGAGAGGTGAGTGCAGCAGAGTGGGGCTTGCAGAGGCCGAGCGAGGGGGCAGGGACCGAGCAGCCCAGCATGCACACTCCCAGGCCTGAGCAAGGTCTGTGGATCTTTTCTCCAGGAGGCAAGAGCCTGCCCGGCTGGGGCAGCCAAAGCCAGCTCACCAGGGATTTGGAACAAACTGTGGAATCTCTGGCATCGTTGGGCTCGGAGGGGCCACGAAAGACCTCCCCCATTCCAGACTCCATTCTGCCCGGGGTGCAGCCAGGCTTTTCCTGGGGATGGAGACCACGGGGCCATGGGGGACACCCTGGCCACCAGTTTTAGCTCATGCCTGACCCCAGGCTGGACACTGGCAAGTTTTTCTCTGAGTGATTAATTCTTTCACTCATTCATGTTAAAAATGTATCAACCATCCAGTTCATGCTAAGTGCTGAGGAAACAGGCAAATAAGTTGCAATTCTTGCCCTTGAAAGAAGACAGATGCATACATCCCTATAAAATAATGAGCTAGTTACAGCATATCTTTGTGTTAGGCAATGTTTGGTAACCCCAAATTCAAGAACTCTCCCCCCACGGCAGACAATATCCCTGACAAAATGCAGTCAGATTTGCTGGATCCCTCCTGATCCCGAGGAGTCTGTAAGGATAAGGATGGTGCTAAATGCATTTTGAAACTCCTCTGAGTTTCCTCTCAGCATGGCATGGCACCCCCAGAATCCTTAGCTCTGGGAGATGCCAAGGAGCACAGAATGCTGGCTGGGGTGAGAGGTGGGTGCTGGCCGGGAGGCTGGGTGCACTTCATGTAAAGGGAGTGTTCTCACCATCCAGCCCTGGAAAAATGACAAACTAGACCCAAGCTTCCTAGACTGCTTGCTCCCAGCTCCAAACAACCGCTCTAAAAAGCCCTGCATAATCAGCTCTCTCTGAAGAGCTCAGCCTAGTATTCCATGGTGTCTCTGTCCCCAGGGCCTGGGCACGCACGCCAGCTCTAGGGTACTTCTTGATCCCAAAGACCACAACCTGTCCCAGACCAGGAGAATTCACATTTGAGGGGAGTTATGGCCAGACAGGTGCCCTTAGGAGAACCTCGCTCAGTGGGGTCACTAATAGGCCTTGGCCTCTTGGCTTCTAGGCTCGGGGAAGCTGTGTTTATACGGGTTCAAGGACTGCAGGTCTCATGATGGCCAGGAGACCACCCGCCTCCACTTGCTCAAGGTTAGGCAGGAGCCAGGAGGGCTGGCTTGACCCGCAGAGTCAGGACTATCTACTTCCGGTCAGGTCACCAGGCCCTTCTGCTGTGATCATGATCGAGGGGAAGGCCCAGAGGAGGGCTGAACTCATCTTCATAGAGAGTGGAGAGGGCAAGCTTTGTGAAAAACCCCACATTGGGGCCACCCTTAGAAGAGAAAGCCAAGGTCCCCTCTCTGCAAACCAGCCCCATTCAGACATGGTGCTCACTCCCAATGGCTGCCCTGTCTGGGATTGTCTGCTTGCACCTTTTCCCCAAGCAAATGCCAGGCTTGTTAGAACCCTCATTTACATTTCATTAGGAGGTGTCAGGCCGGGTGTGAAAGAACAGAGCTGTTCCATTCCTGAATCCAGAGTTTTCAGGGCAGGTCTCAGCCATAGTTCCCCAGCAACCACCTCAGTGGACTTGGCTCCCCTGCCCAAATCAGAGCCCAGGCTCCAGTGTCAGGTTCGGCACCGGGCCCTTTGCCCATGCTTTTTCCCATTCTGAGAATAAACCTGAAAAGTAGGTATTATCATCTCCATCTTGCATGAGAGAAAATCAAGGCCCAGAGAGGCTAAGTGACTCATCCCAGGCCACACAGCTAGGCAGAGCTGAGTTGCAAACCTAAGTCAGCCTGCCTCCAAAGTTCACGTTCTTTCATTTCTCCCAGCTGACTCCCATCTACCTAGGTGACAGGAGCTCAGGTGTGATACTTACCTGCACCAAAGGATCTTAGTGTGGATAGGGTGGACTCTTTAAAAAATGTGAGAGAGAGCAAGAATGGAAGAGAGAGGGAGGGAGGCTGTGTGTGCGTCTGTGTGTGTTTGGGAGATGTTCCCACAGCTTTCATCAACTTCTTAATATTCCCCAAATCATGGAGCCCAGTGGTGGGGTTTCTGTCCTCGGAGGCACCAGGTGAAATTGTCAAGGTGTCCCACATCATTCTGTGGGAACACAGAGGCCTCTGATCTATGCTTTCTAGAAGGAAACTGTCACACAGCTAGTCTTCCATCCTGGCACGTAGGGCATAAATAGTTTGGAATCTCGTGGAGAAGATATGCCTGTGGCTTTACGTCAAAGACAGAGGCCAGGGGCTCAGAGCGGAGTGGGAAAATCCTTTTCTCTCCCCTTCATTCCCGGGGGCTTGCAGAGACAGAACAGTGAGCTGACTCTGAAGAACAGAGCTGTGCCCCCTTCCCGCCCCCCCCCCCCCCCGCCGAAAGCCAGTTTTTCCTCAGGTTCGTAACAATTTGTGTTTTATCACATTTCCACATGCAAAATGTGTTTCGGCATTTTTCATTAGATTTTTAGGGCTCAGATGGATGAGGGCGAGGTGAGAGCCAGACACGGGGCATAAGAGACAAAGGTTTAGTAATGAGTTCGAAATTTACAAAACACAGAAGCAAATATGGCTTCAATACACGATGTGACCCTTTATAAGGCTGGAAATTACTCTTCAAAAATCATTCTGGCCTGACTTCAGAGTCGAGTGGATGCTGGGATACCACAGATTGACTTTGAGAAGTGGGTTGGTATTGCAGGAATTTTTTAATTTCCTGTAACTCACAACAATTTTCTCCCAGTGAGACTCTAGAGTCACTCCTGCAATGGTGCATTGACTGCGCTTTCTGAACGATCCGCTGCACCAACGGGCTTGTGTTGAAAAAGAAAACCCAAGCAAGGAAGCACACAAATGGGATTACCTTCAGAAAATCATT
The DNA here is from genome assembly GCF_011800145.1 of Mirounga leonina. Lineage (NCBI taxonomy): Eukaryota > Metazoa > Chordata > Mammalia > Carnivora > Phocidae > Mirounga > Mirounga leonina. The sequence continues at coordinate 40,985,567 of NW_023270265.1, forward strand.
AAAAGTTTAGAAAAAATATTTCCAGGTAAATGAAGGACCGGCTACTTCGGCTTCTATGTTTTCAAAAGCGAAATAAAAATGGCATCGCTTACACTTCTCAACTGAAAAGAGTTTGGGAGAAGAAGATTATTATTAATTATTTTTAATAGCTTCTTAATTAGCCCTTCAAACAAGTTTCTCAAAATCCCTCAAGGTGTCCAATTTGCATGACATGTTTTTACTTTTCTATGCATTTCATTAGCAACCTCCTCGCCCTCCCCTTTAAACCTGAGAGCAAGACAGTATTGCAGTGCTTTCAGAAGGTGGACCAAAAAAAAAAAAAGGAAAGCACTTGAATTATTCCTGTAAAAAAAAGTCTTGTGTTTCTTCTTCCATTTCAGCGGCGTCTTGCCTGTATCTCAGGGCACTCATTAGAGCTTATCTGTCTTTCGGAAATTGCTAAACAAATCCGTGAGAGGGAAAATCGCTGTGGAGGATGGACTGCTGAAACAGGTCCGCTGGGGCGGGGATTTATTAGGCTGACGACCCCTTCTTCTTCCCAACAGCAAATCCATTACAATAATGGGCTCCGGAGCCATCAGCGGGCGAACGGCGGGTCAGGAGGAGCCCGATGTGTGGACACTGAGCAATCCGCACTCGGCGGCTTTTTACAATGTGTGAAGCCAGGCAGAAAAGCGGCACATTTGATTGAGAACAGAGGCGAGTGGCCGAAACCAGCCTCGCCTATGCCCTAGCTTCCGGGGGGATTCAGGGCCGGGGAGCCCGAGACCACACTTGGCAGCTGGGGGCATCGGGCTAAACGGTGGGCCTGAGACCCGGAAAGAGAGGAGGGGGAGCTAATTAATGTTTGGCCCTGTCTGCCCTGCACTCCCCCTTCCCCCACCCCTGCTGCCAACACAACGGACATAAGAATAAATAGCAACGTTGGCTAGAGCTTACCATGTGCAAGGTCTTGTGCTAAGTGCTTGGCTTGAATTTTCTCCTCCTTACCTTGGCAGCAAAATAAGCCCCATTATTAGCCCCGTTGAACAGATAATGACAATTTTTTTTAAAAAGATTTTATTTATTTATTTGAGACGGAGAGAATGAGAGAGACAGAGAGCACATGAGAGGGGGGAGGGTCAGAGGGAGAAGCAGACCCCCTGCCGAGCAGGGAGCCCGATGCGGGACTCGATCCCGGGACTCCAGGATCATGACCTGAGCCGAAGGCAGTCGCTTAACCGACTGAGCCACCCAGGTGCCCCGATAATGACAATTTAATAGCTAACGTTTATTAAGCACTTACTACATGGAGCGCACTGTACTCTATGTGTGTTAACTCAATGAATCATCGGAACACCCAGTGGGATCGGTGCTATTTTTGTGTCCCTTTTACAAATACGGAGGGAGGCCCGGACAAGTTAACTTGCCTTGGTCACACCGCTGGTGATGGCAGAGATGGCATTTGAGCCCAGGCAGTGGGACACCATCTGCAGCCCTTCAAGACCCATCCTAATTGCCTCTTTCCTCCTTCCCATGGATCTGCATTTCTCTTTTTTTGTGGCCAGATTTTATTATATGTACTGTCTTTGGAGATAATAAAGCCCCAGGAAAGCAGGGGCCAAGTCTTTTCCCCGATGTATTCTCAGCATCATCCAGCCCAATGTCTGGCACATAGTAGGTGCCCAAGACACATTTGTTTAATCGTGCATATAATCAAAAAGCAACTCTAGTTCTGAACTTGAGCATTGGGTAGAATTGTACCTTAGCATATACAACATTGTTAGGAGGTAAGGGACTGATGATCGGTTTGTTGGTGTCAAGTTGATTGGGCTAAGGGATGTCCAGATAGCTGGTAAAACATTATTTCTGGGTGCGTCTGTGAGGGTGTTTCCAGAAGAGATGGGCGTTCGAATTAGTAGATGAATAAACGAGATTGCCCTCATCAATGTGGTGGACACCATCAATCAGTGGAGGGTGGGAATAGAATAAAAAGTGGAGGAGGGATGAATTGGCTCTCTTGCTTGAGCTGGGACATCCATCTTCTCCTGCCCTTGGACATCAGTGCTTCTGGTTCTCAGGCCTTTGGACTCAGATTGGGGTTTACACCGTGGGCTCCCCTTGTTCTCAATCCTTCGGGTTTGTGCTGGATCTACACCACTGATTTCCCTGGGTCTCCATCTGCAGATGGCAGATCATGGGACTTCTCAGCCTCCAAAATCACGTGAACAAATTCCTATAATAAATCTCTTGCTCTCCGCACCCCCCATACACACACACACACATACACACACATTGATATATACTATTGGTTCTGTCTCTCTGGAGAACCCTAATATAGGGCGCCCATATTGCTTATTAGATTTCAAGGTGATTTGTCTTTTTTTCTTACCTACTAATGGAAAATTCTCTTCTGAAATCACACTCATTAGCACTCAGAGTCTGCTGTGGCAAAATCTTTCCAAAATAGCCCCAAGTATATTTGTGGGACAGAAAGAAGCTAAGTGAGGTACAAATGTATTAAGGCTCAGCATGTGGGAAAAGTTTGAAATAAGGGGGCTGGCAGCCTCTAGCCTCTGTCCTGGAGTGAGGATGAGACACTGCCAGACGCTAGAGGGGTTGGGTTGATTTTGTGTTTAGTGAGAGAGCAGCAAGGAGAACCGAAGAGGAACATGCCAAAGCCAGGTGGAAATGACGTGGTGTTGGTTTAACACCAACACACCCATACCTTTTCAACATACCTAGTTTCCAGCAACACAGAACAAATCAATGGCAGTAAAAGGCTTGTGATTGGCACCTCTTTTCTTATCAGGCATGTAAATCCAGAGAGAGTCTCTTCCCATTTGGAATAGGGGCTCAGTGAAATTGGTGCAGGGCTCTGCATTAGGAGAAGTGTTCTCTTTCCTTCAGGGCTCTCTCTTTTTCATTTTATTTCACTATGTGCATGTTTTCTTCAATATCCCTCTTTACTTTGTCCACCAACCTTTGAGGTAGATACTATCCCCATGGCACAGATGAATGGGGATAGTGAGACCCAGGAAGTCGCATTCAGAACTACAGTCACACAGGAGGCTGGGATTTGAATCCAGACTTCCTCATGCAGAACCCGCGGACCTAAGGATGCTGCTGCCGTTGCCTTCGGCCTGTCAGTGCTACCCATTCTTCTGGAAGAGGAAGGGATGCTGGAAGCTTCTGAGTGGGTCCAAAATGTCACAAATTCCCCAACTGGGCTGGCTGCCTAAATACCTATCATGTATCTGACATTTCACTACTAAGGAGATGCCTTTGGGTTAAAATGTTGTCCACAGTAGTTTCTTGCTACAAGACCCAAGAGCAGTTCTCTGGACTCTGTAGGGAGATATAGTTAGAAGCCTGAAGAGAAGGGTAATAGAATCTACCTCATAGGATTGTGTGATAAATGAAATACTGAATGTACAACTCTGGCACGTGCCATCATCGTCACTGTCATCATCATCATCACCATTGTCATCACCACCGTCATCATCACTGTCATCATCGTCATCGTTATCATTATCATAATCATCATCATCACCATCATCACCATTACCACTGTCGTTATTATCATCATCATTGACATCACCACCATCATGATCACTGTTGTCGTCATTGTCATTATCATCATCACTGTCATCATCATCGTCATCGTTATCATCATCATCATCATCACCATCATCACCATTACCACTGTCGTTATCATCATCATCATCATCGACATCACCACCATCATGATCACTGTCGTCGTCATTATCATCATCATCATTGTCATCATCACTATTAGCATCATCATCATTGTCATCACCATCACTATCATCATCATCGTCATTATCATCATCACCATCACACTGTCGTCATCATTCTCATCATTCTCATCATCATCACTGTCATCATCATTGTCATCATCCTCATTCATAGCTCCACAAAGTTGTTGTGGAGCCTAAATGCTCATTTTTGTTTCCATTTCATTTTAACCAGGTTTATCTAGGGCTTTCCAGGGTGTCTAGCAAGAGACTTTCACATGCTCCTCTGCACACTCCCCTCACTGAATCCTCCCAAGGAGAAAGAACTGAAATCCAGGCACACAGTAGGTGTCCTCGAATTGCTTCTTCTTCCTGAAAACAGACTGATTTATGTGGACCAGGTGTGGGACTCCCAGGAGCTGCTAAGGATGAAGGGTGGGAGTTCCACATGCTGAGTCTCTCTGGGGTGGCAGGCTGGTGGGCTTGGTGCTGGGCTCCTGCCAGGAGAATGGAGTGGCATGTCCAGGACCCAGCAAGCTGCTCTAGGAGTGCTCAACACACAGTGAGATGCCCCTTTGGGATTTGTAAGGGTCGTCCATGTGAAGGGGAGGGGCTGCAAGCCCTTCCTGATTCAGGCTGTAGGTAGAGACTTCTGAGGTTCACCTCTATCTGGTTCTTCCCTCCTGAGCACATGAGAGAGTTATGTTTCCCAGTCCTCTGCTGCTTGGTGAACTTTATGAATAGTTTTAGCCGATGAATTACCAATGGAAGTCGTGCATTTGGGATCTCAGCTGAAGTGATCCCAGCCAAAGTATTTAATTGCCAGCCTGGGGACACTGCTCTGTTCTGCCCCCATTGTAGCAAAGCCCCTGAACGTTGTATTGAGATGGTCGCCCCATAAAATGTGGAGAAAGATTACAGAACATTCTGTAATCAACAGAATTTCCCTCCTTCTCCATTAGCCCACATTGGGCTTGTAGTACAAGCAATAAATAAGCTTTTATTAGTTGACATTAAGATCTGGGGGGCTGTTTGTTACAGCATCTTAACTTAGCCAATCCTGACTGATACATTTCCCCATTTTGGAAGGTATCCCATCCCCGACTCCGACCCCCAAGAGTTCATGGCTGGCCTTTGCTCTTTTTCCTCTCATCAGTTTAGAATGCCACCTTCTACAACCAGATCTCCTGACCACTCCACAAAGTCCCTCCCGTATGCTTTCCCATGTCACCCATGTCTCCCTCATTCGCTTATGTATTTGTTTGCTAGCTGTGTCTCACATCAAACTGTGAATTCCATGAGGGCAGAGACCACGCTGTTTTGCCCATAGCCTGTGCCTAGCACTTGCTCCATGTTTGAAAGAAGGTTGCGGTGAGGGTGAGGAAATGAGCTCAGAGAGGAGAAGTGACTTGCTTAAGCCCACAGAACAAGCAGGCAAGGGAAGCCTGGCCCCTGGTCTCCACCCTCCCCAATAATTACACCTACATCTGAGGGCCATTTGGGTGGTTGTGGAAACTAAATAAAATAATCACATAGAAAGCTCAACACAGTGTCTCATTACTGGGGCTCAGTGACTATTGGTGGTAATGACCGTTAGCATTATTGTTATGTTATAGATGCCCTACTCTTTTGTGAAGAAACTCTGAGGTCACAGTTGGGTCCTCCATGGGGCCAGACTGGGAAGATGGTGGTTTCATGATCTGGGATCTCCTATTCCCCCCCCTTCCTTCCCATGCCTCCTGCCTACTGAGTCCCCAACATCTTCCCCACCCTGATAAAACTGCTTCTGGAAAAAGGACTCAGCACCAGCTGAAGAAGCCCTACAGGGCGGCTCATCTTGTGCCCCCTTTTCACAGACAATATACTGAGGCCCACAGAGGTTAGGGACTTGGCTACACTCACACAGCTCACTAGAAGCAGAACATTTGGTGTCAGTTGGAACCACTGTGCCCCTTCTCTCCATAAAATCCATCATGTCTAAGGGCAACAATGGGTCTTACTAAAGTAGTGGTTCTTGACCAGGGATGATTTTTCTCCCCAGGGGACACTAGGCGACATCTGGGACATTTTTGGCTGTCACAACCCCGGGGATGGGGGTCGATCTGCTACTGGCATCTGGAGGGTAGAGGCAAAGTGTGACGTGAAACATCCTATAATGCTCAGGAAAGCCCCATAACGAGGGGTTATCGTACCCCAAATGTCAATAGAGCTGAAGTTGAGAAATCCTGTACAAAAGGAATCTCAGAGATCAGAAGGGAAATGAGTTTGGGGATCCAGGGGCAACCATTCTGCTCTCCCTGGAGGAGACAGAATAATAACACAGAATAATAACTCACACCTGGAAATCAATTTTACAAAGGCAAAGGGCTTTCACAAGCATTGTTTGATTCAAGACTCACAATCACCCCGAGAAGGTAGGTGTGATGACCCTGTAGAACAGATATGGCAACAGAGTCTCTGAGAGTAGGTATGACTTGCCCAGGGTCACAAAGGCAGGAAGGGGCAGTGGCAGGCAAGGCCAGAAGCCAGATCTTCTGACCGCAGGCTCTTTTCATTGACACTCCAGCTTCTCTCCATTCTCGGGCCGGGCCCTGAACCACAGCTGCTTGAGTCTGGGGAAGGAGGCACCCATGACTCTTTAGAAGAGAGACAACTTCCCAGCTACCTAAAAGAAATTATGCAGTAAATTCCACTTCACCGAGTCTCGCTGATCAAAGAAAAGGATCATCAGGAGAAACCAACCCAGGTCTTGGGAACGACTTTAGGGTGAGTGTGAAATTTTAACCAAGAGTGTTCAGCTGGGCAGGTTTGCAGCGGGGAGCGAGGGCGGTCAGCCCACTGCTGACAGCAGCTGACAGGTTTGTGCACCCTGGGGAGACGAAGCAACTGCTCGGAATAGAGACTGGATTCAGTTTCTCTTTGAGGAATAAACAGTCTTCTTGCTTCCTGTCCCCAGTCACCTGCAGGCAACCCCCAGGAGCTGCTTCCTCCCAGCTCCCGGCACTGGGGCTACCAGGCCCAGAAGTGCCTCACTTAGCCAGAAGGTTTTCAGCATCCCATTCTGGGAGGCCTTCTGTGGGAGCAAAGGGTCACTCTTATGTCACCCACTCTTCTCCTTCACCCTCCTGCCTGCCAAAATGCATGCACAAGTGTGCAAATGAACTTTGAATGTAATCATAACTAGTCTCCAGTCTTATGATGTTAATGGACTCATTATTTACTGAACACCTTCAATGTGCTAGAGATTCAATGGTGAGCAAACCACACAGGCCCCGGAGCTCATGAAGGGTATTATTTGAGATGTGGAGAGGTGGGGGTAGATACACAACCAACACATCAGATCAAATGGGGTGCATGTGACAATGGCATCATGGAAGATAGATCTGCTGGTGGTTGGAGCATCAGGGAAGGCTTCCTAGAGGAAGGGATACCTGAGCTAACATTTGAAGGATGTCTATGAGTTTGTCAGTTGGAGTAACTTATCCTACTCTTAGAACCTCTTCATTCAAACCCCATCAGTAAGTTTCTCAGAGCACAGGACAGGGAACCCCTGGGTGGTGTGGGCAGAATGGCTTCCCCAGATGAACTGACGTTTCCTGCCATTTCTCCTGGAGGCCTGGTTTGGATTTGGGGCAAGGATGCCAACAGAAGTAAGATTTTGTTCATTTTATCCACCAGTCCGTACAAATAAACTGAGTATCTGTTGTGTTCCAGGCACCATGCCAGGCCCTGGGTGTGCAGAATGCGGAGCTCGAGTGCAGGTACGGAGACAGACCTCAGGATGATCACAGGACAGAGAGGTGAGGCACCCCTATTGTCTACCTGGGCACTCTTCTTGCTCCGAAATACTTGCATGTAGTAAAAGGGAGCACATTTATTAAGAAATGAAAACAGAAGTAGTAAATGTAGATGTACTACTAGTAGGAACCAGTAAATGTTGTTCCCTGAGCCTAGATTGTCCCGCCAACTCCCTACCGAGTGGCCTGCTTCTCTTTTCTTTAGTTTAGCTCCTGGCGAAGCTTCCTAAGTCCCCCAGCCCACGCCCTGGCCCTCGCCTAGCCTCCATGGCACATATCACAGATGGCAATCACATGCTTGTGTCCTTACTGATTGATGTCCACTCCCTCACTAATCTGCAAGGTTCTCGAGGGTAGGGAGCATTTCTGTTTTGTATTCTCAGGGATGCCTGGCAAACAGTAGGTGCTCAGTACATGTTTGCTGGGTGAATGAATAATACGTAGACACTGTTGATATGACCACAGGGAGGATGTTGGGTTGTTCATCCTCCTTCTCCCTCGGAAACCATTTAGTGTCTTGTCAGATTCCTCTTGTCTTTAAATCCCCTAAACATTCCTATGGGGCTGATTTGAATGGCTCCCACCATCAGGTGAGGAAATCGAAGTGTGACTCCAGGTTCTCCTGTCAGTGGGGCTCAGCTGGGTTGAAGATGTGATTTTCCTCTAGTTTACGATATCTGTGTGTTTCTGGAGCCTTGTGGGGGAAAAGGCCACACTTTGCAGCCCATGGAAGCAAGGAGAGGCCTCAGTTATCTGCCTCAGCATACCCATTCCTGGTGGAGGATTAGAACGCTCTCACCCAAATAGGACTCCATGATGGATGTGGAGAAGCAACCAAATGTCCCTCATTAATCACCAGCTCCATCTGGCTCCCCGCCTGATGGTTTTCAGCTGACTTGAAAAAGACCCAATTAGATGAAAACATTTTGACAATTTATCTTGTGGCATGAACAGGTCCAGATTGAGGCTATGATTTCGTCATCAGGGAGGGAGGAAGGGATCGGGATGTAGGTCACGCACAGAGCTTGGGGAGACGTGGGGGTCTCCCCCAGGAGCCTTCCCGTGAAACCAGAATGCAGCCTGCCTCCCGCTGACCCCTGACCCTGTCAGTCCCAGGGCCGGCGGGAACCACAGGATAAAAACGGTTTGGGTGCATAAAGCCTGAGAAGATGGACATCCAGAGCGGACCAAAGAGTCGAGCAGCGTAGCATGCGGGTGTTGAATGGGAACCAGAATTAGACGTCAGGATGTGACAAAAGCCAGGCCTGTTCCAGCTGTCACACTAGCAAGGTGCCTGGGGACCTCGTGACTCGGCTTTTCTGGTGGGGGTGGCCTCCGTGAGATGGGCCTGGCCGATGCCGAGAGATTCGCACACTCTCCTTGCAGAGCTGGGAACACGCCAGTGTCTCCGGAATGGCCCGTCCATGGTGGGTAGTTGTTTCCATGAGGTCACAGCTCTTCCTTCTTAAACACCATGTTTTTAGCTGCCGCCTGGAAGGTCCTTATGGGTTGCTCACCAGGAGAGCCCCCAGCGGACAGAGACCGCCACCACCTAGGATTTGTTCGCCCCCATCTCTCCTCTGCATCTGGAAGCTGCCCTAGGACTTGAAGAGCAAATTAGGGTGTCTCTCCCACCAAGTTCATTTCCACAACCTGCAGGCTAACATGAGGTGTGCTGGCACACGGGATGGGGGGGATTTGCCTCTCTGGGCAGGACTTCTCATGTGGGCAGCCTGCCAGGCCAGGGAGGGCCTCAGGTGGGCCAGCCTGCCGCTGTCCTTTCTGGTTGCCTGAGCTCAGGCCCCGGGAGGGGAGGGCCTGCCCGCTGTCTCCCCGGGAAGGGCTGGTAGGGAGGTGGGCTTCTCCCCAGGAGCCGCTCAGCCCGCTCAGCCCTCACATCTCCCCACCCCAGGGACAGCCGGCAGAGAGAAGCTCCAGCCCCTCCCATACACGGGTTGAGTGGGCCTCCTTTTTCACAGCTCATGCTGTTGCATGTGGGCACACACACAGTGTTCGCACATCCTCTTACCACCCTTTACCCGCTTCCTGCTACTCTTCAAGTATCTCTTGCTCACGTTCCCTCTGCTACCCTGTTCACGGGCATGCTCGCTCACCCACGTACGCCCACCATATTTACAAACATCATGCCCCCTTCCCTCTTCCTCCTACCTCACACACACACACACACACACACACACACACACACACACGCACAGAATAGCAGGTCATCCAGTGACCCCATCTCAGATGCCTCTCAATTCCTGTGCATGCACACACTCCCGTTTGCACATGCGTGCCCACACACACATGTACCGAACATACACGTACCCCTCATTCAGACACACAGCTGGTTGGGGGCCAAGCCTGGCAGGTGACCAGGCCCAGCTGGTGTCCCAGAGAGAGCCCTGTGTGTGCAGGGCAGGGTACCAGAAGTCTGACCTCTGGAGCTTTAGCTCCCAAACAGATCTGCCAAGTCCCCCCTTGACTCTAGGCTCACTCCTATTGGCCTGTCTTCCTGGGGCTTTCGGCAATGCTTTTTTCCCCTCCATTTCCATTTTGTTCTATGGGATCTTGTTTCTTTCCTGTATCTCTCTGGCTGGAGTCTGTCTTTGTCCCTAGGATTCAGTTCCTCAGGGGACTTTTATGCCTGTCCTGAGCCCAGCTCTGAGCCTGAGGGTCCTTCTCCCCAGAGGCCCCCTTCAGGAACCGAGTAGATGCTGGCACTCAGCAAGTTTCCCATCCAGAGTGCTGGTAGGAAGGCATGACCTGTTGCCAAGGGCAGATGGGTCTGGTTCTTGTCTGGGGTGGAACAAGCCTCCATCTTTGACAAATGATGATGATCTTTGAGGAACTCTGGCTTGCGTGATCAGCAAGAAGTCTTCCGGAGCTCCTGTTCTACGAGCCTTACTTAGGTGTAAGGACCGTGTCTTCACTAGTCGGTTCAGGCGTCAGCTGGGCACAGAACACTCCTGTCTTCCTTTTTTTTTTTTTTAATCTCCGTGCACACCCATCGGTCAAGGCTCCCCATGGAGGCTGCCACTTCTGTGTTGGGGTTGGAAAGTGGTCCACATTAAACCCACCTTAGAAACATGAACCTCTCCATCCCCCAGGATCCTGATGAGTGACCTTCCCGTTGAGTCAGTTCATGCAGGGAAAGTGTTACAAGTCTTTGGATGTGGGGTAGTGCACCATTTGACCCACTTTTCCCATAGGATTTTTGATAGCATTTCTGGGTGAATTGGCTTGGGTAGACTGCTGACTAATTGGATTAGTAACAATAATACAGATGATGATGATGATATGTTGTAATGATGCGTGGTAATAATACCAGTAAATCCTGCCACTTTTAAACACTTCCTACGTGCAAGCTACTACATTTATCCCTTTTTATACAATGTCATTGAAAACTGAAACACTAGTCCTGTGAGGTTCCCATTTGACAGACAAGGGATCCAAGGTTCAGAGAGGTTGAGGAACTCCTTGGAGTTCACGCAGCCGGTCCAAAATTCAAATCCAGATTTGTTTGAGTCCCAAGCCTCTGCTTTTGACTCCGGTACCATACCTATACTTCAGAGAGTTGAAAACTGGAAACCACCTAAAGGTCCATCAATAGGGGAGTGATGATATCCAAACCCATGAAATATTAAGTAGCTCCTTAAAAACGACGTATGCCTGCATGTCCTGAAATGGGATGATTTTGAAGACAGTGAGCAAGTTGAATAAGGTAAGTAGAGAACAGTTTCATTTGCAGAGGTTCCAGCCACACAACAGGCCTGTGGAGCTTTATGCCTTCATGCTCCTGGAGAGAAATCGACCAAGGAACAGGCTGGTGGAGAGAAATAGACAAGGAACTCACACCACCTGGGGAGTGAGCACTGCTCTGGGGAGGGAAGTGAGTTTGGGTGAGGGCCAAGGTTCTTTGGCTTGATCTGCATTTCTGGGACTTTTTAGATGAACTTGGCTTCCTGCATTCCCTGCATAATTCGAGAGGAAACTTGCGTCCTGGCTGGGAGTTTGACTGTCTGGCTTGACATGCTTAGCCCTGCCGTTACCAGCTGTGTGACCCCAGGCAAGTAAGTCACTTATCTCTGTTTCTACATCTGCAACGTGAGAGTAATGGCCGGGACCACCACCATCAAAACGACAACTACTACCACTACGATAATAATAATACATCTACATATCTCATAGGATTAATACAGGGCTTCCCAATCATAGCACGGCTGACATTTTATGCTGGATGATTCTTTGTTTTGAGGGGCTGTCCTGCCCATTGTTGAATGTTTAGCAGCATCCCTGGCCTCTACCCACTAGATGTTAATAGCAACCCCTCACCCTAAAAATGTCCCCTGGGGGGCAAAATCCCCACAGTTGAGAACCACTGGGTTAATGTGATGGTAAGATGAGTTAATGCAGTGCTGAGGACAGTGCCTGGCACAGAGTAAGGCCCGGATAACTGGAAGCTCCTGTTATTCAAGGGAGGACGAAGAAGCATGGGGTGACTTTCTCATCCAGACAAACATGAATGTAGGGGAAGAATTCTGGGCTGGAATTCGAGGCGCCTGGGGTCTGCTTCCGCCCCTGCCCCTCAGTGTTGGGGAACTTCAGGTTCACTCTTCGGGCTTCGGTTTCCTTACGTGTGATAAATTCAGGTCCCCAGGGAGCCCTCCTCCGTCTCTCAGGGCAGGAGGCAGCGGGGGATCTGGCCCCTACCTGCTTCCCTCCATGGCGGCCTGGGCTGCTGGCTTGGCTGGCTGGGAATCCCGCTCAGACGTGGCCCCCTCCCTCCCTCCACAACTGGGGAGCAGATGCTGTCCATGAGACTCTTGCCCAGACACAGGTGGTACCACCTGCCACAAGTTCCTTGATTCTTGATCATCCTACAATCACTTTTGGCCCCGAAACAATTTGCTGGGTGAAGGGAGAGAAGGGTCTGGAGGGAAGGGAGGAAGAAAGGGAGGGAGTGGGGGGTGGCTCAGGGTTAAGAGGGGCCTTTGAAGTTTGCAACCACCTTATATAAAACATCCTCAGTCATTCTCCATTTGGATGATGTCAGGAGAGCACATTACCATCCCGAGATCAAATGCAACAGCAAGAATCACTTGTTGCTCACCAGGCTACAATCATATATCAAGTATTCCAGGCACACGCAATTCGTAACTTTCCCCGAAACAGATTGATATTTTCCTCTTCCACTTTCTGGGAAGAAGACATCTGACTTTGCTTTGAGCACAGTTTGGGAGGCGGTGGGGAAATTAATCCAGTGCCCATTGTCTTTGCACGATGCTGGCCATGCAGCTGACAGCGTGATTCTATTTCTTCTCTCCGTTGTGTTCCCTTGGCGATCGGCGGTTTGCTATCAGAGCCTGCAGGGGACGAGAAATCCAAATTATTTGCTTAGGCTCTCAGAATTTGACCCAAGTGATAAATAGAGCAGGAAGAGTTGTTTATTATTTTTTTTGAGAAAAATCTCCTTCTTGTATGTTCTTGTCTTTTCCTTTTCCTTTTTGGTTATTCGGAACTTGTATCTTCCTAGTGCAGGGATACTGGAGTAATTCACTCCTTGTGAAGAAACAGTAAAACTGGGGGGATGGTTTTTTTTTTTTTTCTTGGCTTGGCCCCCCTGAGAACGGGGGATTGTCAGAACTGGAAGACCCCTTATGAATCATCAGGGTCAACCCTTCTGTTTTATAGGTGAGGAAGTCGAAGCCCAGAGAGGGAAAATGACCAGCCAAGGTCACACAGCCTTGACTTTGAGCACTTTGCTTACCCTCTCTGGGTGCCACTTGTCTTTATTTGCAAACAGGGCTAGCTCTTTCCGCTCCTTTCACCGAGGCGAGTGTCGGAAAGCCCCCAGAGAGTGGAAGGCCTTGCAGTGATCGCGATGTGCTGTCCAAAAGCAAGGCGCTCAGACTCCTGGTTAGGAATGGTTAGGAGCCGAAACGATGAACTGAAATTGAGCTGGATTTACCTACTTTTCTGCTTTCTGGCTCTCTTCTTTGTTCTACAAATCTGTGATAACTGCCTGGAGTCTGAACTTGAAGCAAGTGAAGGTAGGTTTCTGCGAGTCCTTTGTGAGCTGGGGTCACCGTATGTCCCGTGGCACGAGGCAGGCGGAGACTCAGAGGCAGATTGCAGTCCCTGATCGCAGCGTGAGCAAGAGCGCAGGCCAGCGCTGACCTCGCCCCGAGGGCTTCCGGCCTCAGGTGTCCACAGCGTCTCCTTATGGAGAGGGATGGGTCATTACTACCAGTCCCCCTGTGCCCTGCAGTCACACGTGGGGACAATATCCGTCGCGGCTGTTGACGTCTTGCACACAGCAAGCAGCAGAGCTCAGGGCTTTGCGTGGGCTCAGCAGCCAATTGCTTGGGTTCAAACCCCAGCACGACCAGTTACTCGCTGTGTAAACCTGGCTAAGCTAGTCAGCCTCTCTGAGCCCTGGCTTTCAGCACTGAAAGGTTTTTTGGAAATTATAATTTAATGCACCTATAAAAGAAGACCTGTGACGTGCAAGTCAGTGATGAATCCCTGGGAACTCACTGCCCAACCTAAAAAGTATGCCTTTCCCTGTATCTTTATATCATCGATGGCCCTCTTTCCTTCAGTCCCCTGCCTCCACCAGAGAAATAACCAGGATCCTGAAACATATCTACAGTTCCAGTCCTTAAAAACAAAACCAACTTTTTAATTATTTACATATGCATCCCTAAATAATGGATAGCTTATTTTTGCTTGTGGGGTTTTTTTTTGGAGAGGGGGAGGTGCTTTAGGAAGGTTGTATCATACTCTAGGAGGTCTGTGTGACTTTTTTTTTTCCTGTTTAAGATTATATTTCTTTTTGTTTTTTTACGATTTTATTTGTTTATTTGACAGAGAGAGACACAGTGAGAGAGGGAACACAAGGAGGGGGAGTGGGAGAGGGAGAAGCAGGCTTCCCGCGGAGCAGGGAGCCCGATGCGGGGCTCGATCCCAGGACCCTGGGATCATGACCTGAGCCGAACGCAGACGCTTAATGACTGAGCCACCCAGGAACTCCTAAAATTGTATTTCTAAGATTCATCCTTGTGTCTGTGTGAGCCTGTGTTTCATCTATTTTCTCTGCTAGACACATCCCATCATCTGAATATACCACAATTTATTTACCCAGTCTCCTGATGGGCATTTGAGTTTTATCCAGTTTTTTTCCCACAATTATTAATAGTGCTTCTATGAACATTTTAGTGCATGCCTTCTGCACATGTGTATGAGCTTCTACAGGACAGAGCCGTAAAAGTGGAATTGCTGGGTCTTAGGGAATAGAGATACTCAACTTTATGGGATGGCATCAAATTGTTTTTCAGAATGCTTGTACCCAAATGCTCTGTTTTTCATTTGTAATGCAGAGGCCGATCTCATAGGGCTGCTGCCAGAATTAAATGCATGCAAAACACAGAACATTTAGCACAGTGCCGGTACCTGGACAGGAGACGTTCAGGACGCGGGGACCTATGACTGGCTGGCTCCAATCTCCAGCTGAGTTTGGGAAAGAACTTACCATCTTTGGTAGTACGTGTTCCTGCTGCTCAGTCTGAACATTTTGCCGGAGGGTGCGCTGTGACTCTTAACTCTAGGGCTCGTCGAGCACTGTGAGTTTTTTCTGTCCACACGGCGTTTTGGTGGTGGGTGCTACAGCCCGCTGTTTATCCCACGGGGCCCTCTCTCCCACTGTGCCTCAGTTAGAACAGCCCCTGAAGGTAACTTCCAGTAGACCAGTGCTTCTCAAATTTTAATGGGGATCCTGCAAAGAGGTAGATCATGATTCAGCAGGTGTAGGGCGGCTTGGAGATGTTTGTATTTCTAACTCCTACCAATGTAGGCTGACACAGCTGGTCATGGGCAGTGGGGGGGTGGGGGAAGAGTGACAGCCAAGCTGAGCCCTGGTGGAAGGCCCGGGTCCACCAGCTGTGGCGCGGTGAGACACGGCCTGGCCAAGGAGCAAGGTCTTGCAAAGGGAGCAGCCTGTGAGTTGGGAACACCCATTACATTATGTAGCGTCCGCTGTTCCTCCAGGAATCCTTTCAATGACTTTATGAAGAGTTGTTCCAGGTCTTATTAGGAGGTCATCCGAACTGGGTCGCCCCAACTGCTTGGTGTGGTCCCAACCAGGACATTCCAAAGAAAGATATAGGGAAGAAGCTTCCCATTGCTGGTCAGGACCCTGGTTTTGGGTGAGACTCCCATTTTTTCTCATCCATTTGGTCCCCAGGAAAGCACGGACCAGACTCAGCTTCACCTCCCATGTCCTGCCCAGGAGTTCCAAAGCTGACTGGCAGGGAGCGAGCACAGGGATTGTGCAAATTTATGACTAGGAATGCACCTCTTCTCTTACCCTGAAACTGCCCCCTGCCCCGTCTCCAGGTAAAGCAGTCACGTTGCTTTTCAAAGCCAAGAGCTTCTTGGGATATTCTAAGCACAGGGCATGTCTTCAGAATGTACATGGGAACAAACTCTTGTTCTCCTCTGAGCTCAGCATGTTGGGCTTTAGGAGATTTAATTCTTTTCATTTTTTTTTTTTTTAAGTGGAGGCTGATGCTTTTCCCTCATCTCCATCTTTGCTGTTGACAGCCAGACACCCAGGGAAGTGTGCAAACACAGTTAGCCACGGCTTGTTGCCAGAGATATTGATCACTTCTCAGCACTCCACGTGACTCCTAAATGAGACACTCAGATGCACCTAAATGGGGTGCTTTTTTCTTCTCGTTTGAAGTGAAAATT
Organism: Mirounga leonina; assembly: GCF_011800145.1. Lineage (NCBI taxonomy): Eukaryota > Metazoa > Chordata > Mammalia > Carnivora > Phocidae > Mirounga > Mirounga leonina. The sequence continues at coordinate 41,001,855 of NW_023270265.1, forward strand.
TCCAAGCAACATCTGACGTCAGGATAATGATGACTCAGATTTTCCGACACTTAAGCCCAGATCCACATGTCCAAACATCTTAGATGATGCTACATGATATGTGAGTGCAATTCTGCATCAGACTCCCAACAGGATGCTCACCCCGTGGCATCACCGAAGTCTCATATGATGTCACGGTTCTCGAGGTCTTGTGTAAATGCCACGTCAGCAAGGACGAGTGGAAATGGCTCTAAACCAGATTGGAAGAGCTCAGCTCTACCCCAGCCATGCCGACAAGCGGCTGTCCTATCCCAGGCACTCTCCTCACCTCTCTGCATTGCAGTCTGGCCATTTGAAAAATAATCAGCAATTTCCAAACATTCTGTAAAACAAAGAACCCTTTGGTCAAACAAAATCTTAGATGAAGCAAGTATAGGAGTCCCAGATTTCCACTTGCTCTTCTCCCTCCCAAATACACCCCTAAGGTCACTTTAGGAACCACAAGGGTTCTAAGGAATAGAATTTGAAAACCGCGAAACTAGTTAAACCCCAAAAGTCCTTTTACCTTTGACGGTCGACAAACCTTGCTCTCGGACTTCTAACCTCCAGAGCAATGAGAAAATAAGTTCGAAGCCACCCAGTCTGAGGTCCTTTGTCAAGGCAGCCCTATGAACTAATATATTGAAGGTGGGGGGAACAGCTTCCCATAGAGGTCACCATTTTAAGGAATTCTGTTTATCCCACTCTACAATGCCTAAGGAACATTGTATATCTCCTTTCAGAGGGTCTGAGCCCATGCTCTTTACAGGGGAGATGCACCTGCTCTCCCAAGGAATGTTTCCCTGTTTTTGGGAGGATAAGCAGCATGTTCTTGAGTTTGGCCATGTCTAGTGGGGGGTCTGGGTTCAGCAGGCATCCACAGGCATGGTGATGGTGGGCCTGGTGACCAGAGCCTCTGGAAGACCTCTGCCTGGCTCTTGGTCTGTGAAAGTCTGGCCACAGGAACATTTAAGGCCTGCTGGGAATATAACCCAGGCTTTATTTTTTCCTGATCAAATTGTGCTAACCTAGTGCCCACAGTAATAATAGTCATCAATGGTAGAGCTGTGTGAAACTAGCAATTTTCACTTCGCAGGAATTTGTCTGGGAAAATAACAGTTTTTCACCTTTGGAAACTGCCATTTGGTTTCATGAAAAATTCAAGGTGAAAAGAAGTGTAGGAGAATATTTCCCATTTTTTATGAACTGGGTTTTGGCAGAGGTGGGAAGTCTCTTCAATCTCAGCGGTGAGAGGGCCCACCATGGCATTGGACTGGAAAAGAAGTGGGGGCTGGTGGAAGATGAAAGGGGCGTGGAGAGTCCACATGGTGCCACTGATGGCCTCCGAGAGCCTCTCTGGGGAAGGGGCAAGGCAGGAGAGGCACCAAACTCTGGGAAAGCAAAGAGGGACGTAGGGCTTTGGGACAAGTCACTGTCTTCTTTGGCATTTTGCCATGAGTCATCTGGGAAAGGGTTAGGCCTATTTGTCACCTAGTTTACAAAGGTCCCCTACATTCAAATCTCACTGATTGGCCATTTGTATCTGGTTCATGCTTCCCTGGGGTCTTAAACGTGTGGGGTTCATTCATTCGGCCACTTACTGGCCTGCTGTCACACAATACCATAGACTGGGTGGGTTATAAACGAAGGAAACTTATTTCTCATAGTTTCCCTTGTACATCACATGTGTGCAGTCATGATAGACATTGCACAGCTGTGTGTGTGTGTGTGTGTGTGTGTGTGTGTTGGGGATGGGGATGGGAGAGAGATGGCAAAGTGAGGGCAAGGCATATAGTGGTAGAATGAGATGTCACATCCTTATACTTGTGGAATTGGAAGTCTGCTAGAAGAGACAGAGTTCCTGCTCAGGAAATAGCTGGAAAACAGTGCTGGGGCAGGCAAAGATACAGGTCAAAGTTCAAAGCGTGGTTTAAAAAAAATGATGCCTACTGAATTTGTGAATATGACTCAAGAGCCTTAAAATTGCTCTTCTGAGAAACTGTCCTAAGGAAATAATCAGAAATGCCGTTGAGGACACTGGTTCCAAGATCTTCTCTGCAGACTTATCTATAGAGATTTGGTACCAGCCTAAGCTGTAACAGCGAGAGGGATTGTTTCAATAAGTGATGACCCAGCCCAGGGGCCAGTAATCTATGGCCCTTGGGCCAATCCACAGTTTTTTTTATTTATTTATTTTTTATTTATTTATTTATTTATTTATTTATTTATTTATTTATTTATTTGAGAGAGAGAGAATGAGAGACAGAGAGCACGAGAGGGAAGAGGGTCAGAGGGAGAAGCAGACCCCCCGCTGAGCAGGGAGCCCGATGCGGGACTCGATCCCGGGACTCCAGGATCATGACCCGAGCCGAAGGCAGTTGCTTAACCAACTGAGCCACCCAGGCGCCCCAATCCACAGTTGTTGTAAATCAAGTTTTATTGGCACACAGCCATGACCATTACATTACGCAGTGTCTGGGGCTGCTCTGGCCTGCAGTGCAGAGGTGAGTGCTTACCACAGGGACCACATCACCTGCAAAGCCTAAAATATTGTTATCTGGACCTTTAATAAAACATTGTCTGACTGCTGATTGAGCCATATGAAAAAATGCCAGGCAAACATTAAAAATGATATTAATAAGGACTTTTTTTATTGTCATGGAAAAATGCATATGTCATAATGTTAAGTAAAAAAGTAGGATGTGGGGACATCTGGTTGGTTCAGTCAGTTAAGCATCTGCCTTCGGCTCAGGTCATAATCCCAGGGTCCTGGGATCGAGTCCCGCATCGGGCTCCCTGCTCAGCGGGGAGCCTGCTTCTCCCTCCGCCTGCCGCTCCCCCTGCTTGTGCGCTCTCTCTCTCTGACAAATACATAAATAAAATCTTTAAAAAAAAAAAGTAGGATGTGAAATTTTGATATTAATAATAGTAACTAACATTTGCAAGTGTATATGAAGTTCTCAGTACTGCTAAAAATGGTGTTTACAAGGACTTCTTACTAACAGGAGAAAATGCATATGGTATAATACCACGCAAAGAAAAGCAGGATATAAAATGTTGATATTAGTAAGAATCATATTTATTAAGGACATATTAAACTCTAGGCACGGTACTCATCACTTTATGTATTATTTCATTGAACCTTCAAAGAACTCCACTTGGAGCTTACTGTTATTTACAAATCAAGAACGGAGATACAGAGAGGTTAAGTAGTTTAGGTTCGGGACCTACCTGGTTAGTGAAGGAGCCTGAATTCAAAGATAGGGAGTGTGCCTCTACACAGAGAAAGGCCTAGAAGGAAATGGGGCAAAATATTAGCATGTGTATGTGGGTGGTGGGAGGAGAGCTATAGAGTTAAGGTTCTGTGGCTGGAAGTAACTGAGAACTTGGAAAATCACCGCTTAGGCAAGTGAGGTGCTTCCTTCTCATATAGTGGGAGATCAAGGGGAGGCAGCCAGTGCTGGATTGGAGGTTCTCTGACCCCACGGGAGACTTGCCTATGACCAGCCTGAACATGTGAGTTTTATCTTCAGGCTTGTCACTTGGATCTCATGGTGATGGCCCCACTTGGTGGGTCATTTCTTGCAGAAAGAGGGGTCCAGGCAAACGGCTAAAGGTGTAAGTTGACTGAGTGGTGCCTTTATCAAAGGACTTTCCTCTGACTTCCAAACAGCAGCTTTCGCTGTGCCTCCTTGGCCGGAATGGGGTCACATGATTATCCGTGGTGGCAAAGGAGGCTGGGAAGTAAAGTTTTCTAGCCAGGCACAAGGCGACCCTGAACAAAATTGGGATTCTGTGAGGAAGGAAGAAGGGGAGAATGGATAATTGGGAGTCAACTTGCAGTGCCTGCCACATGGATGGTCACTAAATTATCCTTTATTCTTTCCCTGAATTTTCCTGAATAAATCTTGCTGAATCTGAAGGCATCAGGACTGAGGAGAGGCATGGTGTCTTAGTCCATCTGGCCTGCTGTCACACAATACCATAGACTGGGTGGGTTATAACCTAAGAAAATTTATTTCTCATAGTTCTGGAGGCTGGGAAGTTCAAGATCAAGTGCTGGCAGATTCAGTGTGTGGTGAGACGTTCCTGATTCATCCCATGGCAGAAAGTGTGAAAGAGTTCTATGGGCTCTCTTCTTATAAGGACATTAAACTCATTAGGAAGACTATGCTCTCATGACTGAATCACCTTTCAAAGGCCCTACTTCCAAATACCATCCCATTGGGGGTTAGGTTTCACCACAAGAATTTGGGGGTGGGGGCATACACATTCAATCTGTAGCAGGTAAGGAAATCAGGGGAGGCTTTTTGAGGAGGCATGTTGATATATGGGGTGACTGGTGAACTGGGGAGCCTCCAGCTTTCTTTGTTATGCAGGGGAGCCTCAAGCTTTTTTGGGGGGTGTATAAGAGAAGCCCCAAGACGATCTGCTTGATTGGCTTCTTCCACCTTGTGCAGGAATGTGGAGCACTGGGGTTAGCCCTGCCTCCGGGCAGGGCTGTGGGCAGGGCCACGGCACAGGGACTCAGAAGGCCATTGAGGCCCACTCAGAGAGCCTCGGAGTCCAGGAGTCCACTCTGGCAAAGATGACTTTGGAAACTATAGTGGGTAGAATTTCACATGCATTAAACAACATAGAGGGCCTTGGAATGCGCAAGTTCAGTGCGGGGTCCTCCAGTGGAAGCTTCTGGATGTGAGTCAACTCTAGGTACTTGTTTTGCATGAGTACCTTCAAGACAGCATCCCAGCCCCTTCCTACCAGATTTTGGCCACCTGTGCCCTACAGACCCTTTCGCATTGAAGTGTAAATGGCTGTTATCAGACCCTTTCTTGAAAGCAGGTGCTGAGAGAGCAGACGTGGGGAGGAGGAGGGAGAGCCCAGAGGTCGCTGGCTCTCTGAGGGGTGAGAAGCCTGGCGCTGACACTTTGCCAGCTGCGTGACTTAGTATTCCCACCTGTCAAATGGGAATGATGGTTAAAGAATGACCAGAGGGGGAGACAGCCTGTTACAGCCCGGTAATAGTAGGTGCTAAATAAGCGTCCGCTCCCTTCAATCCTTTGCCTGAAGGGAGCAAGAGTGGAGGGCCTGAATGTGGAGATCAGGGTCACTGGTCCCGAACTCAGCAGACTTCCCAAGGGTTGGCCTCACCGATGGGCCCTGAATTCCTTTTCTTTCTCAAAGCACCAGGTCCTCAGGGCTCACCACTGACTGACTGGGCCACGCAACCCTGTCTGCCAGGACCCGCCCTCCGGAGGGTAAGGGCATCTCACACAGTTCCTGTTACGGTGCCGAGTGGTGGCTTGGGACACGCGGCTGGGGTTTGCTGGGCGAGCCCCGTGGTCCCACAGCTGCCAGCGCAGGTGGGCGAGGCTTCGTGCGCTGTCAACGAAAGCTCAAGGCTTCTTCCCATTGGCTGGGTCGCTCATTCATGCAGAAAATGAGACATGATATCAAAAGCACATGGGGCTCAGCGGTATTAGGCAGCCTTTATGGGCCTGTCAAATCCTGGCTCTGAGGGGCGGAACGTCCTTCATCTGATACCTGTGGTAACTTTCTGATGATTAGGGTTCCTGGGGCCCAGGCCTGACAGCTTTTCCAGGACACAGTAACACCTCCCTTTCTAGACAGGGCTGGGAAGCTAGTTTCTTCTCTGGGGCTGCCGAGGCCGGAGGGCGTCTCATACGGTGCCCTCACCCCCAACTTGGTCATCATCCAAGCGTGTACAAAGTCTCCCAGAGCTTGGATATGTGGAGAGTGTCCGCTCTGCACCGCCCCCAGTGGGGGGTGGGTTTACACCCTGCCAGTCATCTTGCTCCTGGCACATCCCCTGGATACAAATGTATTGATCAGGACAGGTCTCGGGCTCTACTTCATGCTGCTTCTCCATGTGAAACACTGGGGGCCCGGCCTCCCCAGGACCTGAGGTGGAGAAAGAAGAGCCATTAGGAATGGTTTCCATCAGTCCCACTGAACCTGGCAATGCGAGTCAATGCTGAACCTGGCAATGGGAGTCAATGACCACGTGATACAATTGTGAATATATATATATATATATATATAATTGTGAAACATAACTTACGTATAGAAAAGTACACAATACATACATTTACATGCTAACCATTTTAAGTTAACACTCATGCAACTTCTGCTTGGGTTCCATTATGCGTAGCCCAGCGGCCCCCACGCTCCCTCCTGACCACCGCCACAGCCGTCTTGCGCAGCCGTGAACCCTCTTCTCTTACAGAAGTCACTTCCCTGCTTTTCTTTTTGGTTTTATCACCTAAGCGGATGTGCCTAAGCTTAACCCGTTTCGTTTTGCCTGGTCTTTGACCTTTACAGAGCCGGAATCAGACAGCACAGATTCAGCTGTGTCTGGTTTCTTCTGTTCAACAAACCATTTGTGAGACTCATCTAGACTATCAACAGTTTGTTTATTTCATTTTTTATGTGACTATTCCACAATGTTATTTGTCTATTCCTCTCGCGATGGACATTCGCGCCGTTTCCAATTTAGATATTATAATGCTGTCACTATGAACACTCTTACGCAGGTTCCTGAGTCTCTGTTCGGAATAAACCTAGGAGGGAAATCTCAGCATCATGGACATGCAGTCCTGACTTTAGTCGATACTCACCAAAGTCGTCGTGCCCATTTACACACCCGGTGGCAGTATGTGGGAGGTCCAGTTGGTCACGAATTCCCCAACACTTTGTGCGTTCGTCTTTTTAACTGTAGCCATTTTGGTGGGTGTGCAGTGGTTTCATTGTGATCCCAGATACATTTTTTGAGTCTGTTTGTTCTGGAGAAGCAGAGATTATTTTCTTCAAGTAGACGGGATTCCCATGATACTGAGTGAGGCTTCTAGCAAAACCTACCGGTTGGCCAGCATCCGGGGCACTTGGTATCACTGCTGTTTACGCACAGGAGTAGACAGCTGTTGAGGGTTTCCCAGGCCAAGCTGCCTGCGACTCATGGGAAAAGTGGTCCCGAGAAGCTGCCTTGTGGAAAATCATGTGGGTGTTTGGGCTTCAGGATCACCGATCATGGGAGCACCTGGGCATGGACGACACCTGGCTCCTCGGTGGCCCTCTGCCGGCTCTCCACCCTCGCTCCAGCCTTTCCTGTCCTGTTCTTGTCTGGATGCTCTCTGTCACCTGAGATTTCTGGGGGCTGCTACCAGTCGGAGCCGATGCTTCCTGGGCATCTGTCTGGGCTTCGGTTTCCTCAGTGGAGAGAGGGGCTCCTGGGGAGAAGGGAGGCGATGGTGCATGCAAACTCTGGCTCCAGCCGGGCCCAGCACAGGGGCTTGTTGACCGGGCTGAGATGATGGGGTGGCAAGAGACGTAAGTGGGGTGCACAATTTAAGGCACACTCTCCGGTGCCGCCCCTGCACCTGCCCGACCCCGGGAGGGAGTACCTGCTTACATTTCCGCCTCAGGCAGCTCACTCCTCTCCTCCTCGTCTGGGCCCTGCTCAGCGGTGACGTCCTGCCGATCCCCTGAGCTCTGCCTCCTGCAGAACTTACTCTGAAGAGTGCTTTTCAAACTACTCATCATGAAACTTCAGCGGATTCCAAAATGCAGCCCTCATGAAACAGGAAGTGGAATAGGATAGAAAATATTAAAGTTCATCCGATGTAAGAGGGAGAAGCACTGATTCAGGAACTAGGTCTCAGCTATATGTACGTATGCGCGCACCAGGTCATGGTGTAAAATGCATCCCTCACCACGGGTGACAGTGAAAAGGAGTTTTGAAAACTGCCTCGCTGTCAACTCTACACCATTGACGGTGCCCAGAACACCGCCCACTTCCTCTCTGCCCCCGTTCACCTGCCGGGTTACCCCTGCCCCTCAGACATCCCCGCCTGAGCCCCCTCCCCTCTGAAGTCTGCCTTGACTTCCCCCAAGCAGAGGCCATTTTCCTGCTGCTTGGCATTGCAGCTATGCCTCATGCACGACCAGCCGAGCCGGACCGCCTGGGTTCAGATCCCAGCCTGCCTCGTACTAGGTATGTGACTGGGGCAAGCCATTTGGGCATCCCATGCCTCAGTTTCCCCATTTGTAAAATGAGGTTGGTAATAATAATCCCTATCTCATGGGACTATGTAAGGATCAAGTGAGTTACTACAGGAGGAGTGCCTGTATCAGCCCCGGGTGGGCTCCCAGGGGCTCAGCAAGGGCTCACAGTTCTGGTATTCGCAGCTCGGTCTCTGCCATGGTGGTCCTTGCTCTGCCTTTTGATGACTTGGTGTCCTGTCTGCTTGCCCTCCTGGACTGTGGTTCATTGCGGGGAGGGTCTGTGCCTGGTTAGCGCTCACAGCCCCAAGCACTGGGCCTGACACACAGGGGGTGTAGCCCAAGCCTCAGTCTTCCCCACCTTGAGTTACCCCCACCTGGGACACACGGGGCCCCTCAGTTTGCCTCCTGTCTGCCTCTCCGAGTCCTGTCCTTGGTACCTCTGTGTGCCTCAGTGATGGTCACTGTTGGGCACTCTTGGGCCATGAGCTGAGGGGCCTAGAACCTCTGGGGTGTGAGGGTGAGGCATAGGACACACAGAATTGTATGGCCCTGTTTCTCTGTCCCTTCAACGTTGTCACTTGATGCCACACAGTCGAAGCAGGCTTTATTGGAAAGATGGGAGCGACAGGAATTACAACACCAGAAGGGGAAGACGCCCAACTCATGGCATTCCCACAAAGATTCTCCAAAAGAAAGGCACCAAGATGACCATCCACAGTGGGTGTGAGCTCCTAGCAGGGGTGGCCCTATCCTGGGGTTCTCCCTGTCCTAAGAGCCTGCCTTCTCCTTTAAACCTTCAGCTGAATTTCTACCTGTTCCTAGGGAAGATCCATGCTCTGCTTGGAGGATTGGCTTGGCCTTGGAATTCACTCCCTCCTTTAGGCAGCTGGTCTTTGAGCTTCTGTAATCCCTGAAATTCATTTCCAGAAGCTGGATGATTTGGTCAATACCAAAAAAGACAAGTGTGTATGCGTGTGCATGCATGTGTGTGTAGGTGTGTATATGTGTTTGGGAGAAGACCAGAGGGATTTGGACAGGACAGTTTGGGATGAAGTTGGGCCACACCAACTCAGGTCTTCTTCCAGATTTCCCAGTGGGGGAGTTGTGAAGGGATCGTTCTTCCCAGTCATCCAGTGGACAACCGGTGTATCATTCCACCCACCCACCCCGCCAACCCCGCAAACATAAATACAACTGCAAATGAACACACACTCACACACACTCCAAACATAACCACAACAACACATGTATAATAGATGCACACATCACACACCTATACATACACAGGACCAGACAGATGCAACCACATGTACACACAAATATGACAACATAAGCAAACCGTACACACACACACACACACACACACACCTGTATCTCTTTCAATGACAAATATTAATTCTCAGAGATTAAACAGTCTAGAATATACTAAGAAGTGAAGACATTTTCCCAAATGCAACCTTATCCTCACAGACTCCTGCCCTCCAAGGGCAAAGCCTTTAGAGTCTTAATCAAGATGGTCTATTTCCCTTTAATCCTTCTTTGGCCAGTCCCGGGCTGCCTGCCGAGATCTGTCTGCATAAGGGACTAGTGTCCATCTCAGAGCCATCTGCACATAAAGCTTCACAAAGACCAGGTAGAAGTTTTGAAATGAACTCTAATTTGCATCTCAGAGCAACTCAGTCTCCTGAGCAGGGCATTCTCCTGCGAGTGAAAGGGAAGGAGGCAACCTGTAGATTTATGGTCCTCCTATACAGGCAAAACCCTGGGATTTCTACTTCTATTACCCAGCTAGTCATTAAAGCTTAGATGAATAAATGAGTGAATGAATCATTACAGAGGTTTCGGAATGCAACAGACTTGGGCTTGAATCCTTGCTCTGTATTTGTGTGAACTTGGGCAAGGCACTTAATCTTTAGGAGCCGAAGGTCCCTTGTCTGTAAAACAAACATAATAACACTGCATTAAAGTTGAAGCTGTTGTAATAAAACAAAGACATGTCAAAATACAGTGGCTCAAAAAAAGATAGGGTTACTTTCCTCCCATGTATCAGTCCTGGGTGAATGACCAAGGTTGGCAGGCAGTTCTGTTCACATGGTCATTCTAGGACCTAAACCCCTTCTGTCTTGTTGCTCTGCTTCCCCTGGGCCTTTGTTCTCATCCACATGGTCAAAACCAATATGCAGAGATGAGAACAAGAGAGAGAAAAGTAAGGGGCTTGCCTTCGGAGTGAAAAAAAAAAAGACAAAAATTGCACAAATAACTTGCAGTGACATCCTACTGCTCTAAAAGTAGTCATATGGCCAGATTGGCTGCAAAGGAGCCTGGTAAATGTAGTCTTTAGCTGGACAACCACAAGTTCAGCTACAATTCTCTTTCTATGGAAAGAGGAGAGGTGGATACCTAGCTGTCTTCCCACAAATAGCTATGTCAGATGTCTGTGGTGAGGACTAAAACAGGTAATGTGAATAACTTGCAAAGCACAGAGCCTGACATACAGTCTGCCCTTGAGAAATGGGAGCTATTATTTAATAATTTCAAAGGAATTCTTTTAAAATGAATGTTATAATAATGTAATCGGGATGCCCGTTTTCTTGGTCCTTTGGTGGGACAGGGTGGTATGGAAAAAATAAAAGGGTCCAGCCACAAATGCTTGGATAAGACTCAGGGAGTACACGGCCTAGAAAGCAAAAGCCCTTGTAGGATGAGACACTTGCCTCAGGGACATCGCAAGGTGGAGTCTTCGAAGAGGTATAGACAGCCTAGAGATGTCCTTCAGATATGAGGATATAGGGATTTGCAGGAAGCCATTGTGATGAACATCAGGGAACGTGAATTTGTTCTCATGTCCCCGGGAAGTACTGCTTGACACAATGAGGAAGTAAGTTTTCAGGAGCGTGAGGGAGAAAGCCAGCCGGACACGCGCGTTCATGGGGAAGGCTGCATATGCTGTAGTGGGATTCCTGTGTTCTGGGAGTTTCGTCACAGGGCAAATCACCTCACCTTTCTGAGTCTTGTTTTTGCCCGTGCACAAAACGGGGTCCCAAACAATTCTTACACTAAGGGGTGGTTATGAGGCCAAAGCAAGTTAATGGGTCTGCTGTAAACTCTGGAAGTCTCTACAGATGTGAGCAATTAGGGTAATTAAATAAAAGTGGGGGAAATCCATCACCTGCAGTCAGGTGTGTCCCCAGACCCGCTTGGGCTCTTGCGGTGGGTGGGTGGAGCCCGCTTACCTGTCCAAGAGAAATGCCTTCCAGTCCCCCCCCCCGGGAGTGGCAGCAAAGCTGTCAGTCTTAATCAAGACTTCCTTTCTGGGAGCGGCTTCCTCTGTGTCACAAACCTGGCACAGTTCAAACCGCAGTTTCAAGAGTTATTTTCCTTGGGTTTTGCAAATACTCTTTTACCCGGAGGAGACAGAAAGCTCCACATTTCTTTCCACCTGGAAATCACCACCGTTCTAAGGCTGTCCTTGTTTCCCTGCTAAAGACATATTTGTGCGTCTACACCCCGCAATTTTCCCATGTAACTTTCATTAAAGTTAATTGGCATCACAAGATTAAGGCAGACAGCAAGAGACAAAGAAGTCAGTGCCAAGTTGCGCCTGGCCAGGGTGCCGGGAGAGTGACAGGCTTCTGGGGCGGAGCGGGGAGGGGGCAACTCCACCAAGCGGGAGTCCCAGGCTTTGCTTGGGGGTTTTCTGCAGAAGAGGCTGCAGAAGCGCATTGTGGGAAGAGCCAGGCTGCAGGGTTCTTGGGTAAGGTTAGGACTGGAGACTCCTTCTCTCTAATGCAAAGTAGCCTGGATGGTGTTTTGACCCCTTTCTCTTTTTTATGGTGATTGGCAATAGTAATGTATCCTATAGTCGTGATAACAACCGTTCACTGGGTGTCTAATGTGCTCCTCTCTGGGGCGGAGCCTGCTCTTGCACTTGGATTCTCTCCACCACTTTATGAAAGGCATGTTTCTCTGTGTGTTATGGATGAGAAAGTTGAGGCTCAGAGAGATTTCACGAGTAGCCTGAGCTTACACAGAGAGTAAAGAGCAGAACTAGTGTTCAAGTCATTGTCACCTGACTTCATAGCAGGACACTGGACTGGAAATGTGGTGGGTGGGAAAGCTTTCCTGCCACATCACGCGGAGAGACCCTTCCAGGCAATTTTGGGGCTGGCTGGGCATCTGGGACCCATTCTGTGCAGGGCTGACATTTGTGGGGTCTGTGAAAGCTTAGTACCAGCGGACCTGGCGCTCCCAGGCACCCGGGGCTCAGCACCCTCCACCTTCTGCAGCAGGTAGTGGGCTCTCTGGAGCCCAGAGTCCACAAAATGCACTAGTTCTAAACCCTTTTGCATACAAGGACCCATTTAACATAAAAGATGCAAAATATTTTTAGTATCTGTTAATTGAAAAAAACAAAATGATCAAAAATTATGATACTACCGATTTAATAATATTTGGAAATATTTCTGTATTTTATTTATCACACCTATGTAAATTAATAATGATGCAGATAAAATAGACAATTCACAGAGAAAATACAAATGGCCAGTACATATATGAAAAGATGATCAATCTCACTAGTAATCAGGGAAATGCAAATTAAAATGACAATGAGAATCATTTTGCTCATCAGATAGGCAAAATTAAAAGTTTGATGCTATCTAGTGTTGTCTGGGGTGTGGGGAAATGGTTACTGTTATCTATTTTCTGTTCATGGGAGTAGAAATCGATGCAGCTAGTTTGGAGGGGGATGTTAAAATGTAATGAGGGGCACACACATGCACACGTGCACACACACACTAGGTTTTAGCAACTTTACTTCTTGGTGACTCCTCTAGCAACCAAGATGAGATGAACATTGAAGCACTGTATGGAATAGCAAAACATCAGATGTAAGTTAAATGTCTATCAATGGAGGGATGATGGCACAAAAAAATGGAATATTTATACAATGGAATACCATGCAGCTATTAAATGGAGCTAGCAGATCAGTATGTACTGAGGGGGGAAGATCTCAAGACATACTGTGAGTCGAACAAACAAGCATGCTGCACTCCCCATGATATTATATGGTGGTCATGGGAATGTCTAACATATATCCAAGTGGTGTCATTGATGGAGGAGCCGAGTGGTTGCACGTTCAAATCCATCCCTGTGTTTGAATCCTGGTCATGCTCCCCTTGGGGTGCTCCCTTGCAATGACCAGGTGTGGGAAGGATACTAAAGCAAACCTGATCCTGGGAGAGATGAGACCCCTTTGTTGGCCAACTTTACTCAGGGACTCCCCCGCGGCAGTCTAGCCTGCTTCCACCTACCCTTCTCTCCTTTCCGTCCTTGGGGTCAGACTTGCACTGTGGTCTGATGGTCTTCCCAGAATTCCTCCCAGTTCCACTCTATTCCCCTCCTACATCACACCTGCCCTATATCCTTTCATCCAGGGATCTCCCTTACTGAAAATCGTACACACTTAGCCCTGTTTAGGTGTCTACCTCTTGGAATACCCATTGCATACCATGAATGCAGTGGTTCTCAAACTTCAGTGTGACCTAGAATCTCCTGGAGGACTTGCTAAGACACTCATTTCTGGCCCCATCCTTGGAGTTTCTGATTCAGTCGCACTCTAGGGTGGGGTCTGGGAATTCGCACTTGAATGAGTTTTCAGGTGATGCCGATCCATTGGGAAGGACCACACTTTGAGAATCCCTCTGTTAACATAGAACACACACAATTTAAAAAATATTTTTATAGGTTTGCCTATGTTTGTCAACGTGAAGGAAAGTATCTGGGAGGCACCACAGTGAAGTGACACTAGTATCTTTCTCTGGGGAGGTCAACGGGATTGAAATCGGCATGTTGCGGCGGTTAAGAGAAAACACAGCCTGGGTTGAGATCTCAGTCTTACCACAGGATAGCTGTGTAACCTCTGGCAGCTTCTTCTTTTTTTTTTTTTTAATAAAGATTTTATTTATGTATTTGAGAGAGAGAATGCACATGAGAGGGGGGAGAGTCAGAGGGAGAAGCAGACTCCCTGACAAGCAGGGAGCCCGATGCGGGACTCGATCCCGGGACTCCAGGATCATGACCTGAGCCGAAGGCAGTCGCTTAACCAACTGAGCCACCCAGGCGCCCCCTCTGGCAGCTTCTTAACTTCCTTGTGCTTTGGCTTTCTTATTTGTAAAACGCTGGTAGTACAAGCAGCAATCTCCAGGGTTGTCTGAAGGAGAGTATAAGTTAATACATGTAAAGTACTCAGAATGGTGTCTGGGACAAGTAGGTACACAGTGTTATTTTATTCTTTTTCTTTTTATATTTTTAAAGATTTTATTCATTTATTTGACAGAGAGAGACAGCGAGAGAGGGAACACAAGCAGGGGGAGTGGGAGAGGGAGAAGCAGGCTTCCCGCGGAGCAGGGAGCCCGATGCGGGGCTTGATTCCAGGACCCTGGGACCACGACCTGAGCCGAAGGCAGATGCCTAACGACTGAGCCACCCAGGTGCCCCTATTTTATTATTTTTAAATGAAATGAATGGTTAAGGGGTCTTTAATTCTGAACCTTTTGCAACAAGAATTAGGTGCATTACTTGTATAATTAAAATTTTTCCAATAAAAAGAAGGAGAATAGTTGTCGTATATGTGCGTTTGAGGCATATTTTGTATTCAATCTGTATGCAATGTTTTGCTAACAATTAAAGGCAGAGATTTCTTGCAAGATTTTTGCCTATGCTCTGCCTTCTGAGGGCACCAAACCCATAAGTTTTAAACCTTTAAATAAGGCAACCACGAAGGCCTTATTGGCCACGTTTTTAACAATTAGTGTAACCCAAATAGAAGTCCGTCCCTATGTGACCCAGTCTTTATAGGATCATATTTAAAGGAGCACAATCCATCAGCCAAAACTAATTAAAAAGGAATTCCAAATTTGACTTACATCATCACAGAAACATTAAGGGAGATCCACTGAATAACCTCAATGACAGGACTTAAAATGCCCCTTTCTCCCTCTCCCCAGGAAAGCCTGGGACTGCTCGCATGTTAGCAGTTAATAGCATTGGTCCCTGTCACACTGGATTCATCAAGAAATCAGTTTAATTAAGCCTGAGTGTTAACGGCCCTCCTGGTTTTAAAGCAAGCCTCTGCTACCAGAAAAGGTTCCCTCTCCCTGGGCACGTAATCCTATCTGAACATTGAGCTATTGGCCACGAGACCTTCCTGCAGTAGGCAGATTATCAAGCAAATCATTCTACTCAGCAAAAAAAGGGTGGTTGTCAGGGGGGGTGAAAAGTTAGAACAGTTTTCCTTAAAAAATTTTTTTTTCATTCATTTATTTATTTAACACTTATTTTAGACACATTCTATTCTGGATCTGAAGGTGGAGGATGCACCTACATGATCTTATTTGATCCTTGCCACTCCCCTGAGGAAAGTAGTAATTATTTCCATTCTTCAGATGAGTAACCTGAGGCTTAGGGAAGTCAAATAAAAACTCACTGAAGGTCACTGGGCTCATCAGCGGCTGAGCTTCTGTGATATTTTCACTGTAGTAGCTCTTTTGCTGGACTAGAATAAGCTCAGCTGCACCATTCACTCTCTGTACGAGGTCAAGAAAATTTCTTAACACCTCTAAGCGTCAGTTTTCTCCACAGCAGATAAGATCTGCAGATAAGATACCTAGTGGAGGGGAGTTTTGTGAAAATTAAATTAGATTATAGATGTGTTGTACTATCTCAGCACCCAAACACCATAGGTATATTGTGAGCCTTACGGTCTATGGGTTCATTTTTACAGAAGGAAAACCAGAACCGATTTTGTAGATTAGCTCACTTATTATTCATTGCAACTCCCTTCTAGCTTATCTTTGTATTATAGATCCTGTAGAGCTAAAAACAAAACTCCATTTCCCAGATTCCCTTGCAGCTAGGAATCTGCATAGCATCTAAATTCTGCCAAGTGGATGTGCCACCCAGATCCTGGAAGTGAAGAGAGCAACAGAAGTTGATGGCCGTGCCCAGAAAGATCAGATGTGCTGTTGAGTGCAGTGTAGGCATCTGGGTTTGGAGCTGGCTATGGTGGAGTGTATGGAGTTCATTGTTTCATATGGTAGGTTCTGATCAGCGGGTTTGACAGCATAGCAGTCCTATGGTATGGTGGTTTTTCTTCTAGCGAAGCGGTACCTTGGCTACAGTATTTCTTGTAGTATCCAAGTTTGGTTCCCTAGCCCTCCTGGAGGTTCTGTGGACTACTTAATCCTCCTGAATAAGTCCCTTTCTGCTTAAACTAACTAGAGCTGATTCTGTTGTCCAGAAATAATATTCAAAGGCTGACATAGTATCAACCAAGAATAGGGTGTTGTAAATGTCAACTTCAGTGTTCAAGTTGTTCATTGTCATGGGGCCAGCTCTCTGGACGAATATCATTTTAAATACCTAATATGTCTCCAGGTGGCCTTATCAAGGAAAAGAATAAGATTGATGGGGAAGAGAGATAGTTTCTGAATTTTCTCTTGATTTTTTTATATAAATGATTTTGACAATCTGTAGTAATTTCAAACTAATAATACTGGTGCACTAGGAGATGTTGATTGCAAATATGACATGGACATTTTAAAATTTAAAAACCCCCAAGTTATAAAAAAGTAAAATAAAAACCCAAGTTATAATTCCACAAAAGAGTGATGGAGATTTCCATATCCCCAAACTGCAAACCATATGTATAGTTAATCTTTCATATTGTTCTAATGGTTTTCAGTGAAAAACCAAAATATGACACTTGGACAAGATGAAGAGGGATTCTGCATGACAAAGAAATAGTGTGAGACACCTCACGACAAGCCAGGGCAGAGAGAGAGAATGGGGTATGCTGTCAACCAGCCCCAGATCCCAATATGCCACATCCTGGGTGACCCTGGACAAGGACAGAATGTCTACATGACTTACTTTACTGTGCGGTAAGAATTAAGTGAGACAATGTATGGGAATGGGCCCGACGCATAATAAACACCCAACTCATGGCAGGTCCCTCTTCTTGTCTTCCTCTTACCTATTTCTGTACGTTGAGAGATCTAACACAACCAGTTGCTACACTTTTGAAATGTACTATGTGAATTGGATCTTGGAATATCAAATCATCTTGACATATGTATGTGTATATATATGCACACAAACACTCACAGTTGGGTTTTGTTTTGTTTTGTTTTAGCTTCAAGGAATTGAAATAAATACATGAGAAGTAGGAGACCTTCCACCTCTGCATGTCTGGAAAGGGTCCTTGTCACTGTGTTAGTCCCAATCCGTAAACCTTCACATTGACTCCTAATTGGCACCTTTCTGCCCTACTAATCCAGGAGGCCACAGAGAGAATGGATTGCCCACTGGAGTGGCCCCTTGAGCCGATCCCCCCCTCTGGGCCTGGGGGGTGTGGAGGAAGGACCAAGATGCCTACCACTGCTACTCCTCGCACTATATTTCTTCCTTAGATAAATGGAGTTAAGTCTCTGTCATTGTCTCCGCAAGGTATTTTTAACAGCACTGCTTATCAAGGGAATATGTTCTGAAGGGAAGTAAATAAAAGAAAGAGAAAGAGAGAAGGTCAAGGGTGAACGTCGTAGATGACCACATTTTGCCACTTAGAGGTTGCCCCGATTTTGCAAAACTCTTTCTTTCTCATTTAGTGAACTTTTGCTGCACTGGAACACGCAGCTCTTTTTTAAAAAATAAAAGCTGAGTAAGAAGCTTGGCTGGAATCGTAGACCCAAGTTTTCCATGGGTTAGGCTAGCTATAAATTAACCAGTCTGCAAAATATATAAATAAATGAATTGCTTTGTTCCTAGCTATCTCCTGTAGGGCTCTGGCTGGTTGCTATGAAGCCTGGTGGACGTTCCACTGCCCAGTGCTTTTATAAATACTAATGAGTGACATATTGAGAAAAATTGTACCTACAAAAGCAAAGACTTCTTCCATGCAAATCAGGCCCCAATTCCCCACAGATAAGGATCTTTTTGATGGAACACATGCAAAATCTCCAGCTCTTAATTCTTTCATTAGTATTCCAGGCAGATGGCTGCCAAATAACAGAGAAAACTGTCTGAATTGCTGTGTCTGAAACCTAATATTGATTTGTTTAATAGTGTCAGGAAGTCAAAATTCACAAATCTCCTGTCGATTGTTTATGAGGCAGTTAGCAGAGAATTGGTTGCCCCTGCTTAATTAATAACTCATTACTGAAATTTGATTATATGCTTGAATGCTTTAAATGGGTTCTAACACAGCGTCTGCAAAGTGATGTAGGGACAAGGTAAGGCAGCTCGGAAAGCTCCCCTTTTTAGGCTTCTGCCCTTCATTTCGTGTCAGTCCTATGACCCAGGCCTCTTTTGACTTTCCTTCCCCGCTCATCCTCCCTAGGGTTAATATGTTAGTTTAGAAGGTGTTCTGGGGTCGCATGAACTGAATAGAGGGTGGGTTTGAAATTTGAGGTGGAGACATTTCTAGAAAAAACAGCGGACAGGAACGTAATATCGTGGTCCCTTGATCAGAAGAGACGTATATGTGATTATTGTCTGTTAAGTGCACAAATCCTACAGGAAGGAGCAATTCAAGGGCAGATCAACTCGTGGGAAGATCGAAAATGCTCTATCCGTGAGGGGTTGCCGTTTCAGAAAATAAAAATTCAGGGTGGCTAGTGGTTCCAAGGAGACAGCAGGGCAGGGTCAGAGCCCAGGAGGTCCTGGCATCATCTGAGGCTGGGAGTGTGCAGGGAGGCTCTGTTGGCCGGGGCCCCATGCCAGGGACGGAAGGGGGGGAAGATCATAGAGCCAGTTAAGGTAACACCGGAGCCTATGGGGGTCTCTAATATATCTCTGGATTAAAATAATGCCTTTGGGAGAGAACACGTCTGAAGGCTGAGGGAGAGGGGATTCCTAGCCTTGCCCCTTTCTGTACCCTGCCAGTGGCAGGGCGTGGGATGGGGGGGAAGTGTGGGGAAGTGAGTGTACTTCTCACCAAAGCATTTCCCTTTAGTGGAAACGGGGGTCAAGTTCCGAAGCTAGCCCATGAAAAGTTATTTAGCTCACAGTGGATTAACGCCGTTCCCTGGCGTCTGTCTGTTGAATAGCACTGTGGTTAGGTTCCAGACAAAATAGGACTTTGTGGGCTAGCCTGGGGCCTGGCCCCTCCAGAACATTATCGCCTCATTTGCGAACATTGTTACTCTGAAAAAATGAAAGCCTACGTTCTAAATTCCAAACAACTGATTCACAAGTAAACTTTTGGAAGCCAACCCTTTGTCATCAAGGGCTGCCTGTTTGCAAACCTGGTGTGTGGGCGGGGGGAGGGTTAGAAAGGGCCATCTTCAGTCAAGGAACAGGATGTGCTCACAGAAGTCCTGTTCCTACAGGCCGGAGGCTCCTCAGGGAGCTGACAGTCAGTAGGCCAAGAGCTGCTGAAGGCAGATGTCAGTAAAACCCTGAGTGAAGGGACACACAAGACCCCTGCGAGGTTTTGGGGGGCGGGGGGGGAGGGGAGAAAGGTCACCACCAGCTGGTAGGGCCAGGGCAGGCTCCTGGGAGGAGGTGGGCGCCGAAGAGGGCCTGGAAGGGTGGCCAGATTTCGTGGCGGGCTGGTGGTGGAGCATTCCAGGCAGGCGCAGGAGTAGGCTGGTCAAAGGTAGGTCTTGGGGACGGCGACTGGCCAGACCAGCTGGGAAGGAGGGTAATATGACCGGCCTGTCTCCTGCCTGTGATCTTAATTGAACCAGTCAAGCTTTCAAAATGAACAGTTGATCATTTGATTAAGAAGGGCCTTTGACTCTTTCAAGACCCACGGAGGCTGATTTTTATCAGAGTGGATCAGAACGGTCTGCATGGAGGAATGCTGCCCAGATTCAGGAGGGGGTTCTGCGCCGCTCCCAGGGGCCAGCCTCAGCCGCTCCTGCTCCCCGCGCGGCCCTCGGCCCCGTGGGTGCTGGGGCGGAGGCTGGAACCTGCGGGCCGGCTCAGGGTGCCCGGTACCTCCATACCCGCTCCTCCTGCCACCGCAGGAGCTTGATGGAGCCCAGCTTCAAAGGTACAGCCTGGGTTTCTCCCCACAGCCTCCGATCAGGGACGTCTCCAGACAGCTTCGGCTTGGCCTAACCAGCCCCCAGTGCAAGGCGCGTTCGCGGGGGTCTGCCACAAAGCTGATCTGTCAAAGTGCTAGGAGGGATTTTCGGTTATCCAAAAAAAAAAAAAAAAAAATTGGAGTCAACTTTTTTTAAGTTCTAATTTATTATGCTTGATTACGCAGCTGGAATGGGAAGGTAGCTGCTGTTTGTAGTTAAATAACTCCTCACAATTTCTTAAAGAAATGATCTTCAAAGCTTTAACGGGTCAGTGGCTCAAGTACAAAGGAAAGATTGATTTTCATCCTCCCACCCTTTGTTCCCAGAGTTTAAAACAGACACGTTTGGGTAAATTAGTTTGTCTATGTTATTAATGGAAGAAGTTATTAAACTCCCATAAATATACGGTGGTATCTCGCTTAAGATGCCAAATTTGCTTTAAGGGCGGGGGGGGGGGGGACTCAAAAAAATGTGGAAGAGCCCAGAAGGGCTTATTGGTTATTTTAAAATTTCATTTCTAGATATGAATTTGGATCAGGAAGCTGGAGAAGTCTGGCTCCAGATATTCCCGGAGTGGTGGGATAAATGCCCAAGGAAGGCAACCCTGCACATTTTTTTTTTTTTAAAGAATCACTGAATTTAATGGAAAACATTCAGAGGCTGGATTGCAATAGGAGTGGGGGTGCATGTGGGTGGGAGGGTGCAGGAAAGATATTCTTTCCACCAGGAAGGGGATGATAAAGGACTAACCAGCTGTTAAATCTGAGGGGATAGCGAAACTTTGATGGCTACAGGGGGACCCATGTTTTTGCTGCTCAAGGGACCTTTGGGGGAGGGGTTCAGAGAGGACTCACCTGAGTGAGGGAGGTAGCCCCCAGCCCAGATCCTGGGCCAGAGTGTGAGGGAGACACAGCCACAGGACTCACCCATGGGGAGGGAACCCTGCTCAAAGAGCTGGAGGGTCAAGGCTCCAGTCATCTTATCCAGGTAACCCTCCCCCTACGGTACAGGCCTTCACAGTTTAGAAACCCCATGCACACAGTGTCTCCTTGAAACCTCGCAGTGTCCCTGGGAGGTATGCTGAACAAAGCTTGTGATCCTGATTTTGCAGGTGATGAAAGTCAAACGTAAAACATCCCTACACCCCTGAGTAGAAAAGTAAAATAAAGAAAATCATTTGAAAAGTAAAGAAAAGCATATAGAAGAAAAACAAAATCACCACCAGATGATATTTACCATTTCAGATTTTTTCCTTGTGGATGCTTCGCCGTGGCCATACACAGACTCACAAGCCAGTACACACACATACACACGTACGCACACGAACTGAATGCTCAGTGTGTCAGGCGCTATCGTACGTGCTTGGTGCCTATAAATTTATTTATTCCTCAAAACAACTGTAGCAGGTAGGGACTGCTATGATCTTCATCACAGATGAGAAAACAGAGGCACAAAGCTTTTGACCTGCCCGAGGTCACACAGACAGTGGCAGTGAGAGGTCCGATGCGAACCTAGACAGACTGGCTGCCTCTACCACCTGTCCTATGTTCCTAAGCACTCTGCCTTTGGCCTTTTATACATCCGCACTACAGGGGAAATCGTGCCATAGCGACAAGAGTGCCTCCTGCCCTTTCCCCATTCACTTTTGCCTTGTGAGCATTTCCGATGCCATCACTCTCCGACTAAAATGATTTTCAGTGCCGCACCACCAGATGGAGAAGTTTGCGCTAGCTAGAGTTAGCTATCTTATGTGGGGTCCCACAAACCAGGACTGGACCTGGGGTTCTCAGGCTCACAGTTCGGCACTCTTCCCAGGGTGCACAGTGTGGAGATAGTCACAAAATGAAACAGAACCCGAAAGCAGGCAGGATGCGTTGTCAGATTCAGAAATGGCACTGAGATCTGCAAGGTGCTGCTGAGGCAGGATGTATCGCCCTGGGATAGGACTATTTTTTCTGTCATCTAGTGTCTCTGTATCAAACCCTGTGTGAAAAACTAAGTCAAGACTAGGAAGAGCTCTGTATTCCCCAAGAAGCGAAAAATGCTTCTTTGCTTTCCTCCTTCATAACCATGTTCCCCTTTTCCCTTTTGCCACTGGGAGGCTCAGTGTTAAATCTGAAGCCAAATTAGGGCAACTATGTGATCCCGTATGACCTGCATACTCCTCTTTTGCTATCCCTGGTCTTGATGGTCTACCCTTATTTGCATTTTCTCTGTTTCTGTTTTATGTTTACATGTTGCCATGACAAATGTTACAAAGTTTCCTCCAAAAGCAGCCTCCCTTGTGCAGCCTTCATCTGCTCAGGACCAGCATCTCCACACTATGGGGAGAGTTGAGAACAAGAATCTCGAACATTCTAAGTGAAATAAGTCAGTCAGAGGAAGACAAATACCACATGATTTCACTCATATGTGGAATTTAAGAAAGAAAACAAACTAGCAACAGGGGAAAAAAAGAGACACAAACCAAGAAACAGACTCTTAACTATAGAGAACAAACTGACGGTTACTAGAGGGGGTTGGGTGAGGGGATGGGGAAAATAGGAATGGGAATTAATGAGTCCACTTACCATGAAGAAATAAAATAAAATGATAAAAAATCTCGAACATTCAATTTTATGCTGTGTCACTACTTATAAAGCTCACAAACAGCCACAATCCCAATTAATCAACCTTCCAAGCATCCTGGGGGGAAAGAATGATCATGCTTAGCCTCATTTTAGAGCTGCAGAGATTGAAGCTTGCAGTAGAAGTGGCTTAGCCAAGGCCACGTCCACCCCTCCCTCCACTCCCTGGGACTCCTCCAAAAGACACATGCAGCCTCAGCACAGAAATGGGAATTTCTTTCCCTTCCCCTCTCCCAGCCTCACGCTTCCCTGTGTGTGGGCTTTTCCCCATGTGTCATGCTGGCGGTGTGTGAGCTGACGGGAGGTATTGCACTGAGGAACATTTTTATATTTTCAAGGTTATATATTTGCTTTAATGAGTTACAGTGAGTGAACTTGGTTTTCCATTTCCGATACTAATGTGAAGTGTTCTTTTAAAATGGATGTATTAAAGTGATTACGTAAAAAGAGCAAATCAATGAAAAGTACAATTTTGAGTAAATAATAAAGGACAGCCACACCGGTGGGATGGCCTTATTCTCAGCTCGCTGCCACCAATTTGCAGATTGGGCACAGATAAGACTCTAGAAGACCAAATTGTTCTCCAGATCCACTGGAACGAATCCCCAGCGTGAGAATTTCAGGCCAGCAGCAAGTGGGATCCCTTAGGTCAAAGGCAAACTAAGCTTCAAATCAAATATCCAAGGACCAGGTAGTGTCAGGAAATTCAGGTTAGGTTCCTCTTAGCCACCCTGGCAAGCCAGTTAATCTCACCACACCTCCATTGGCTCATCTGAAAAATGGGCGATCTCTACCTGGTTAGGTTACAGCTGAGGCTACTTCCCCCGGACTGCTCAGGCTTGCTTCCCCCAACGTTGTGATGTTTCTCCCCTTTTTCCTTCTCAGCAGGCCCATTTGGTATGAGGAGATTCAATCTCAGGTGGCTCAGAGGGCCAAGAAGAATGAGCTCTGTGAGGCACTGTGGGCTGTGTCCACACTCTGGATGCCATGGGGGAGTTGTGGTGTGGGCCTCAGTTTGCTCACGTCTCGGGCGAAGGGGGAAGGACTGAGTCAGGTCCGGCAAGTAAGTAGGAGAAGCATGGAGCACTGGGCTAGAAGAATTTCGAGGCCACAGCTGGGCTTTGTGGAAGCAAGAACCAGTGAGTGACCTGTAACATATAGATGGCGACGTGATTGTTGACATAGAAACAGCCCCTACAGGCAGGATCCTCTGAACCACTCAGGTCTTAGGGCCTATGACCATGGTCTCGAATTCTAGTCATTTCTAGTTGTCCTAAAGACAGCTCCTAGAGAAAGCCTGCCCACCTGAGATAATGTGATCTCCATCTCTCGGGAAGGCTGCTGGGCCCATAGGAGCCATTTTTAGGGAGCATACAATTTAGCATACAGTTTGAGACACCTGTGAGTTCGAAAGGCCACGCTCCATAATTCTCCTGGGACCCCGGTGGTCACCTGGGGTTCTCCTGCAGAATCGGCATTACTTAAGGTGGTAGTTCTCGAACTTCACCAGGCTAAGGATTGCCAGAGGAGATTTATGGGCCCTGCCTTCGGAGATTCCGATTCCGGAAGGTTAGGGCCTGAGAATTTGCATTCTAACTAGTTCGCTGGTGATGCTGATGCCTCAGGTCCATGGACCATACTTTGAGAAGCCTGACTTGGAGAAAAAGTGCTTGACAGTTCACACAACTGATGGGACAATATATTGATCCAACATTCTAATTGATCCTTACAAAAAGCCCAAGAGTCCTGGAAAGTAGTTATCCATGCTAAGCTGAGGAACTGAGGAGACTCAGAGAGGTTAAGTGATTAGCCCAAGGACACCCAGCTACAGGGAAGAAGCCCTTCGCCAGCTCCCGGGCTCTGCTCGGCTCACCAGATGCAGAACCTCTCAGCTCAGGAGCACGTTCGGAGCTGAGCTGGTCTCTCTGGCTCTGTAGCAAAGCTTCCTTCGCAACAAATGCTTCTGGCCCAGATTAAAACTGGCTCTTTTTGCTTTACAAACACCACTTCAGGTCAGCCAGAGGTCAAGGATTTGGCGTAAGAAATTACGTTAGAGATGCCTTTGTCTATATTTTAATTAATATTTTAGGGTTTTAATCATTTTTATGTATTAATAATTTTTAATGTTTAAACAATCAGATGGACAATATAAGCTAGATATTTTCTATGTTCTATACCCTTGAAATGGAGCTCCATTTATAACACATCAGTCTATTAGTCACCTTCCATACGTTGAATCCTCATGGATATTGTCAGGAACGTGGGAAGGGAGCGTTGTATTATTTAATCTCTCTATGCCTCAGTTTTCCCATCTGTAAAATGGGACAAGGTAATGGTGCCCTCATAATAAGGTATTTGTGAGGATTAAGTGAATTAATTTCTGTTAGACTAATTGGAAGAGGACTTGGCAAGTCCTGAGTGCCTGTAAATACCAGCTATTCATTTTTTATTCTCTGGGGGACATCGCTTCTGCCTTTCCACAATGTGTGTCATTTTCGTGCCTGCCCACTAGGGTGCTCGTTCCAAGTGTAGGCCTCTTTTCCTTCCCTGCTTCATCCCTCCCAGTCTTGCTTGCACACAGTAGGACAAAGACCTACATACTGAATGAATGCAGAGTGTAAAGTGTGCAGGGATCTCAGGAACTCACCTCTACAGAGGAAAACCCATAAAACCCGAAGCACTGACCACAGAAGCTCTGTGGAGGTTGCTGGAACGGCCCAGCTTGGCCATGACCCAGCTTCCAGAATCTCACTTCCAGAGGCATGGAATGTGCTGGGGGCCCTGAAGCATTGCTCCCAACACGAGGCCCTACGGGGTTCCCAATGTGAGTTCCACTCCGGGTTTGGGAAGGCCCGGAATCCATGGATCCAATGGGAAAATGGAAAATAAGCTGGGTGAGTCTCATTCAGCCCTGCCGTCTGCTGATGGATCTGGGAGGAACCGGAACATGCCTCTGGATTCCTGGCCATGAAAGGAAAGAAAATAGAGGCAAGCATCTTGGTGGATATGTGGGAGGTTTTGTGGTTTGGTCCAAAGTCAGAACCAAAAGTGGGAATGAGTCTCATGTCCAGTGAGATTAAATTCTCATTTGTCAGTTGCTTAGCGAGCAAAGAGATTTCCTGATACTCGGGGTGGGGGGGAGGGGTGGGGCAGGAGGAGCACAGGTGAAATTGGCCAGGTTGATGGGTTTCGGGATCTCTAGGAGAAGTCCTTACATAGCCCTACAAGATAACCAGGCCATCAAAGAAGTGGAGGGCACAACATGAGTAGATCACCGATCGTAAGAAAAACCATCCAGTTTAGAGGGTATGTTATAGTTAGTGCCCGCTGGGAAACCAGCTATTCCCAAATAGAGTGACTTAGCCAGCATTTATTTATGATTCTATGGGCCAACAAATTTGGTTGGGCTCAGCTGGGCTGTTCTTCTTGCCTAAGTACGCATGCTCACGCATCTGTGGGGAGCTGCAGGTCAATGAGCTGGCTTTGCTTCTGGATGTTGGCTGGCTATTAGCTGGGCAGTGGGGACAATTGGGCCATTTATCTCTCATTATCCAGCAGGCTAGCTGGGGCTCATTTAGGTGGTGGTGGCAGGATTCGAAAGGATGCAATGTCTCCAGGCCTGCTCTCAGCGGCGGTACATTCTTAGTTGCTCCTGCCACGTTTTACTGGAGAAAGCAAGTCACAAGACCAACTTAGATTCAGAAACACACTTTGCAAAATACAGCCCAGCTCTTGAGGAAAGGTGCTGCAAAGTCCCATTGCAAAGGAGGAATGGATATGGGGAAAGGTGGAAAATTGGGGCCAGTTTGTGAACCGCTGCAGGTGGTGAGGGATGCTCCATCAGCAGCTGTCAGGGGAGTGAAGCAGATAAGGAATCACATGCTGACAACGAGCTCTGCTGAGGATTTGGGAAGCTAGGCATTCCACTTAGCTTCCTGGCTGCCTGTGGGGAGCAGAGGCAGCTCATAGGAAGCTGAAGAATAGGCTAATGTGGGGGGGAATGGTGAATGGGGTGAGGCTTAGGATCCTGACCCACTGTTCATGAGCCCTGTGGCTTTGGCGGGATCAGTGAATACGTCTTTGCCTTAGTTTTCCCATCTGTAAGATGGGATCACAGTTTGCCTCATAGGGTTGTGGTGAGGAGTCCAGATGCAATGGGCCTGGCACGCGGTAGCTCTGGAAAAACAGCCATAATCACAAGTAGCCTATAATAGCAGTCAAGCAGCCAATAACAGCACCTATGTTGAAAGATAATGAATAATTAGAATTTCTTCCTAGCTAATGAGCCTGGAATCTCTTACCCCAGAAGTGGCATCCCGGGTTTATACCGGCAAAGGCTGACCTCGCCAGGATGCAAATACCAATTTAGCTAGCAGAACTGGCCACTAGCCACTGAAGGCCTCCGTGGCCTCAGGTACATCCCAGGGCTCTGTGGGGCTTCTGTTCCTCAGAGCCAGTGCCCACTGAGCTCTGGGTGACACACTGGGCCCCAGGCCTGACCTTGGCCCTGCCCAAAAGGCCCTGCACAATGAGGAGGGGTCTTACTGAGGAGGCAAGGCAGCCTCTTGATGGGCTCGGGGAAACCTCTCTGGTTCTGTGCTTTGACCCTGTTAAATGCCACTGTCTCTGGGCAGGGAACTATCAGGACAGAGAACAGAGAATTATGTAGAGTTCTAGACTGAAGATCTTGAACATATTCTATATCTGCGCTATCCAGGATGGTAGCCACTGGCCGCATTTGGAACACTTGACATGTGGCTAGTGCAGCAAGAACCCGGGTCTTTCCTTTTAATTAATTATTTATATGGCCACTCGTGACTAGCGGTTACCATATTGGACAGTGAGGTTCTGGATGGGTGAGCCTCTGAAGAGAAAGGGCTTTGAGGACACTGAGCCACACAGCCATCAGGCCCGAGCGGGTTGGGACTGTCATCTGGTGCTGTGTTGGGAGCCCCAGGCAAGGGTCCAGCCGAGGGTCTGCTGAGCGGCAGGTGCTTGTTGCTTACTTTCTCCCTCCTTATTCCTAAGTAGGGCTGAGAAAAGAGGGAAGCTCATGACTGCAGAAATTCAGAATCCAGCATAGATTTAGCCTCTTGGTTCCCCTTGCTCGATTCTGAGGGGCCCCTCGGGGCTCTTAGAAAGGCCATGGTTCTGTATCCTGCCTCACCCTTTCTTGTGCCGAGGAAAACCCGACCTTAGCTGTCCAGTTGAAGAGAGAGGAGGGGACCTCCCAAGGAGGAGAGAAGGGCCTTCCCATATGGGTGGCTGCTTTCGAACAATAGCACCCACATGGTCCAATGTGGCTTTTGAAGATATTACATTAGTTCACACACAGGCACACAGACATGCAAATACATATGTGTATACACACACACACACACACAGAGTTTGTTTATGAAGGGGGTGACTTTTGAAGAGTTGGGACAAGAAGCCCAGGTCTGGAAAAGCTGGAGGTTTTACTTCCGCTTTAATTGGGTTCAAAAAAGATGACAACCCAAGTCCGCCTCAGGGTTTGCTCTGGAAACTCACATTGTAATTTATTTCAGGACCTTCCCCAAGTCACAGCAGAATGCTGCTTGCACACCAATGGTGGATTTTGCCTAGACATTTTTTTTTTTCTAATTGCCTTTCAACTCCTGCAGGAATAAATGGCCCAAACCAATCATAGTCGTTGTACAAAAGCTGGATGAAAAGGCTGCTCTCTGCCCACCTCACCAGTTTCTCAATCCCCTGATATTTCTTTAAGTTGGGAGTCTATTGCAGGCGAGCGTTCTAGTGTCCTTTAAAGCAGAGAGTCTTTCTGGATCCTTCGATTAATGGACTGCGGTGGATACCGGCGGCTCCTGCATGAGTTTTTTGCAGTGGCATGGGCAAGATTCGTTTTCTGCTATCACCATGATTTACAAGGCTCACATAACCATGTAACGACTTGGTGATTACATGGAAAAGGTTGTATAAATACATAGTAATTACAAGTTCATGCAGATTACTTGCTATATACATTTGAAGTTGCCGAGGAGTTCAAAGATTAATTAGCCTGTAACTGGCAGTATTTAAATCATTTTTTCTCATAAACGAATACATTGAGGCAGACTTCAAGGCTGGCGAGGATGGGGATGTGATGAGTATGATCTGAAAAGAAAAAATGAAATTTGACAGGCATGGCTTATTTAAAGCCTGCATATGTGAGCTGAGCAGCCACTCACTTTGATGCAAATCGTAGGGGAAAGAGCAGGGGGATGGTGTGTAGAGAAAGGTGCTGAACAAAGTAAGGATTTCCTGCTGGCGACTTGAAATTTAAACAAATAATCATTTAAATGGCGGCCCGGCATTACGTTCCGAGTTGTGTGCATTAATGTCAACATCTGGTACCAACATTTTGACAATTCTATTAAAATGCCCCAGCATTCCCTATCTAACACCTGTTAGCTCTAATTTTCTTTCCTGAGAAGCACACCAGTAGACAGGGTAGATTCCAAATCATTTATCACTTTTAAAGTGCTTCCATATGCGTGTTGGACCCAGCCTGGCCCTAGGCAAACGTTTTCTGAATGCATTAAAATTCAGGACTATTTTTTTTTCAAGTGTAGACACCAATGTTTCATTGAATTCATGTCTGGTAATTATTAGCTTAAATTATGGCTCACACATGACTTGACAAAGTGGACCATGAATTAAAACACACACACACACACACACATGCACATCCCCGAACTCTTCAATAGATGCACCCAACTCCTACGTTGCTCGTTATTGAGATGTCAGTCAGTAATCATTAGGCAAACACTCTTCATAGAGGGAACCACTAAGAGGCCCAGCAGTCCCAAGGGACAATCTAAAAATGTCAAAAATGTTACAGTATAAATGAATGACACCAACAAGAGAACATGTGTTAGAGATGCAAGCAATTAGTTAATATGTTACAAGTTTCAACCTCTGAGCAAAACAGGCAACAAAAATTTCCGCTTGACAAAAGGCTACCGATAAGCTCACGTTGATTCCCAGATAATACAATCTTCCTGAATTGGAGCAACCCTCCAGCAGGCGAGGAGGGAGGGATGATCGGGGGACTCAGGGGTTTGTAGGGTTTGAGCCCCCAGACGAGGTCCTGCTTTGCCTGGAAAAGACTGGCTTGACTGCTGAGCTCTCACAGTGGAGAAGTGGGGTCTGACGTGAAGGAAGATATCCTGTGCTCTGAGGATCCGGCTCACGAAGCTAGCTGCCTGCTCCTTGCTGGAGCTTCAGAATGAAATTTAGAAGGTCGAGTGAAATCATATTGCTGTTTTCAAAGGAAAAGAGGTGCCCGCAAAAGGTGACAGGGGTGGGGGAATGTTATATGGGCAAATGCTTTTTCACTGCTTTTCAGAGATTTAAAAAATGAAATATTGTATGTTGTGTAGTTTCCTCTCTCACTCCCTCTCTCTCTGATTCTCTCTCTCTCTCCCCCCATATATATGTATATACATATATATATACTATACCTACATACTCCATACACACACGCATACATACAGAAAAGATGTTTCAAGCAAAAAATCCTCCCACATATATACACATCCAGGATATATGTTTTAAGCAAAAATACACACGATGTGCGCTTGGACTAAGGATTTGAATAGGTCCCTTAGGAATCCCAAGGAAACACTGAGAACACAAGAAAAAAGGAAGAAAAACCTGAGTTCATCAACTCTAAGGTTGTAAAAAAAATTTGTAGACAGTTAAAAATGTCCGCCCATGTATACGCACACACCTACGCTTTCACACTTCCTCTGTTTACTAAATAACATTTCAGCACAGTTTTCATCTTATAAGGAAAGTGTTTGAAACTTGGAATAAGTGCACTTAATTAAAGGAAGGCTGTGAAAATGTGCACTAATCTGATATGACTAATAGCAAAGTGCATGAAATTGCTAATTAGAATTTCATTAAAGGTGCTGCTTTATCAGACTGTGAATATCACAACCTTTAAAATTCTTTCAGGAGAGCTTAATTCCTTTTCAAACAGAAATATTCTTTCAAGACATTTGATTTGTTCTGAAGGAATTCATGGCTTAGGCTGGAACTTAAAATGTTGCCGATATTCCAGGAGGTGATATCAGAATAGTAATATAGATCAGGGACTTTGTTTCATTTGCCTGATGAATCCCTTCCTCCCCCATCTCTATGGATTATTCTTCAAAAACCCAGTCATGAAAATAGAGTTGAGTCCTTGGTTTGATCCACTTGTAATTTGTTTTCTGCTGAAGCCAAACGGTTCTTTTCTCTCTCTTTCACACACACACAAAAGGAAAAATAACTTAAAAAATGTTTAAGTCACTAAAAATCAAAGTCAACATTTTAATTTTCACATTCATTAAAAAAATAAAAGGGAACAGACAATAAAATATATTTTCTTTAAAGGAAAAGGCCACCCGTTTTAAAAAAAATCAACTAGCAGTTTTCACTCTAAAAAAAAACCTCTTAAAATACTAATAACATTTTAATCACAAAATTGCATTTTTAAAATTAGAAAAATCCAGTGTTAACAGTAGCAAATGTGTTTTTACTCCTTTTCTGACTTGCTTTTCTAGGTTGTAAGTTTTCTTATTTCACATTTTAATTATTCTCTGCACTAAATCTGCATCTCAGCTTGTTTTTTTTTTTTTTTTTTTTATCACTCAGATTTTTAGAATTCTGCCTTTCTGGTCTTTCATCTTTTCTAATTTAAACCTTATTTTCTGTCACTTCTCTTTATTTTCAAATGCAGAAATTTGCTGTAATATGTTACTCTCCCTGCACACAACTGTCCCTGTTACCAATTGTATTTTTGTATTTGCTGTTTTTCCTGATGGTTCCAGAGTTCTTACAATTAGTAACTGGGTTCCTTTTAATATTCAAGCTTGATTGAACAGTTACATTTTGTTACTGAAAAACTATTAATGTTAATGGAAACTACAGCTCACTCAAAGCAGCAGTTTACTTTTACAGAAGTTGTTAAAACCCAGCCTGGCGTCAAATTTGCTGAACACACAGGTTCACGGTGATGTAATTTTGCAGAATTGAATATTTTAAATACACTTGAAAAACGGTTGGAAAGCTAATCAGTCATGTTTACCTGATGACCATATCTGAAAGGGGAGAAATGAGAACAGAAGTAACTTTATTTGAGAACAGTGTGGTTTCTTTGGACATTTAAACAAATCTCAAGTGAGTTAATTACAGTTTGCTCTGATTTTAGCTCCAGCAAGAGGAATTTTCATGGCATTTAGATAATTTATCAACCGGGCTACGTAACAGATAAAAGGTGACGTTTTCCTTTCCAACATTTGGGAGGGACATTTGTTCAATAAAAGCAACGATTTTGAAAGATCGGTCTAGACTCAAATGAATGAAAATTATGCTTGTTAACTGTAACGTCTGGAGTCTGAGGTGGGGGGTCAGCCTTGCCTATCCGTGGGCCACCGTAGTCAAACAAAGCTGCTAATTCGAATGTTTTAAGTTTCGAATTGAGAAATATTGTTCTAATATGGCAACAATGGGGCTGTTGACCTTCCAAGCGCTCAGCGATGGCAAGCTCCTTACAGCTCGTTTTATGCAAAACGAATGGCAGGTAATTGTGATTTAATTCTTTTCAAGTAAATTACAGTGAGTGCGTGACACAAAGCCGCGGCGGACCCTCCTTTCTCTGTCAGTAGTTGAATTAATGATGGCAGGAGTAAAAACAGCAATTGTGCACAATAGCCCTCCCCGGTCCCCACCCCTGCCAAGGGGGGACCTGCCAATCAGGCCGCGCCGCCACGAGGCTGGCAATCCTCCGGTTGCGGAGGTTCGCGGATGCAACGTGCGGTGTCTCGGCGGCGGCGCGGGGGTCACGGAGCCCGGGGCCGCCCCGGGCCACCCCCCCCCCGCCCCCGAGGTGCCCGCACGTCGGCGCGCTACGGGCCGGGGCGCCCCCCCCCCCGCCCCCGCGTGGGTACCCTGGGCCGGGTGGGCCCCCGGGGCCGGCCTACGGAGCGGGACGTGCTCGGCCGAGTTGAGGGCAGAAAGGCTTCCCGGTGGCCTGGCCGTGCCGGCCTCCCGGAGAGGCGCCCCGAGGGCTCCCGGAGGAGGCGGCGTGGCCGAGCGAGGGTGCGGGGAGGCGGCTGTGCGAGCCCCGAGGGGGCGCGGCGCTGGAGGGCTGGGCTCCGCGCGGCCCCGGGCGCGCCTGCGGTCCGAGGGGCCCGGGAGCAGAGCCGCTCCGCGCGCAGAGCGCCAGTTCTCGCCCCCAAACCCGGGGCGCTCGGGTCGGAAGGGAGACCCGGGGGGAGCCCCGGCGGGGGTGGGGGAGACGCGCCGGGAAGGTGTGAGGGGGGTGGACGGGGGCGCTGGTGGGGTTCGCTTGAAGAGGGGCGCTTGGCGGGTGTCCCGACCGCAGGCAGGCTCACCGCAGGCAGCCTGGGGCGCAGGAGGGGGCTTTGGGAT
This sequence comes from Mirounga leonina, assembly GCF_011800145.1. Taxonomy (NCBI): domain Eukaryota; kingdom Metazoa; phylum Chordata; class Mammalia; order Carnivora; family Phocidae; genus Mirounga; species Mirounga leonina. The sequence continues at coordinate 41,035,051 of NW_023270265.1, forward strand.
GGGGCTGGGCGCCAGGCACCCGGTGGGCGCCAGTAGTCATTGAACTGACCACTAACATATTGTGTGAGCTGGTCACTTCCCCTTGTACTTGAACAAAACCCGAACTCCCGGCTGAGGCCCACAGGGGCTGTGTCCTCTCGCTCTTGCCTGGGGTCTGCTCCAGTGAGTTCTGGATTTGTCAGAGGTGTCAGAGGCGGAGTCCTGCCTGCCCTGTCCTCAGTGGGTCACTCTGGGCAGGTTACTTAACCTCTCTGGCCTCAGTCTCAGCCACCTAAATGGAGCTGATAATGGAGCCCTACCCTCAAGGGTCCTTCTGGGCACGTAATGAACTGCCGGTCAGGGCCAGGATGGTGCCGGATGCAAAGTATCGTGTCTACACGCGTTAGCGGGTCTCACTCCATCTCAGCCACCTGCACGGTCTCCCTTTTCTTGGACCTCCCTAAATGCGTCCCTGCCCCAGGGCCTCTTGCCCTTGCTAGGCAGAGCTCTTCCCTTGTTCTTGTCCTGGCTTCTGTTTTAGGCTTCAGCTCAGCTGTCACCTCGGAAAGATCTTCAAGACCCTCTGGCTCTCCCATCCCACCCCTGGCTATTACAAAGCTCTTTGTTTTCTTCCTAATATCTAATCCTGATCTGAATGTTTTTCTCTATTTGCTTTGTGTTTATTGTCTGTCTCCTCCCCAAATTCTAAGTTCTGTGAGATAGAGACTTCATTGGTCTTTTTCTCTGCAGGTCCCAGCACCTTGATCAGTGTCTGCTCTGTCGTAGGTGCTCAGGAAAAACTGTAGATGGATGGATGGAGTCACATCTTCTGACCTGTACATCAGAGTGGTTGAACCACATCATACCTAAGTGCCTCGTTCTCTTGTTCAATGAGTGAAATTGTCAGCATGGAAGTTCTATTTTTTTTTAATTAAAAAGACAATTTTCTGAAAGAGATCGAGGTTTTCAAGAAGGGTGTCATTTAGAGACGTTTCTCAGGGTCACCATCTTTCTACACTGACTAGTTTTGACCCTGAGGTTGGAGCCAGTCTATTTTGAGCTCTCCCCATGGCTACCTGATCCTGGGAGTTCCTGATGGAGGGGCCTTCTGGATTTTCTTCCCAGTCCTGATTTCTTCCCTACTTGCCCGGGAACTCTACAGACCTCCACCCCACAGAGCAGCAATGCCTATCCTCATCTCAGGCTACCTGTCCTTCATTGTCACCCCCCAAACCCCCGCAGTGACTACATCACTGGGCACTGCCCTTCTGTCCTCCATCAACCCAGCCAGAACTTTCCTGCTCCTTTGATGGTCCCTCTTGGCATTAATCACAGATTCACACCTGCTTTTCGTCCTCCCCAGAACCAGCTGCTTCTAGTAGACTGGCTCCTGCCGGGCTTGCCAGACCATGGGAAGGAGCCAGTGAGGGCCGAGAGAGGCTGGGTGGGGCTGCCTCAGCAGCTCAGCTTATGTTGGGGAGATGAGTCAACTGGCTAGGGTCACTGTGTCTCCGTACCCAAGCTGGAGCCAGGGACAGAGTATTTCTGGAAGGCCTGGCCTGGCTCCCCCTCTCACGCTATTTATTTACTCGGTGAGGTCATTATAAATAATGAGTATCTCGGACACGGTCACCATCCTTGGTGGCCAACTCCCATCCCAGGGTCATATCTTTGGATAAGAATTTGAGGACCTCTGGCTATCCAGAGACCAAGAAGCACAAACACTCAACTCATTCATGCATCCAAAACCGATTGCTTAGCTCCTTTGGACTGAGCACAGTGATGGGTGCCGGGAACATCGATACAATAATAGCTCATACTTGTTTAGCCCTTCCCTCGGGCCAGGAACTGTTCTAGGTGCTTTGTGTGTATAATTTACTGAGTTATAGCTCTATGAACCAGATTCTATTATTATCCCCTTTTCTGCAGAAGGAAATGGGCTCAGAGCGCACAAACACCAAGTTCACCAGGGTTACACAGCCAGGGAGTGACGGGGTCTGGACTTAGAACCAGAGCCTGCGCTCCTAACCACCACCCCACACTCACCCTCTGTCTTCATCTCCAGGATGGATAAGACAGCCTCGGCCATCCAGGGGCACGGAGCATCAGAAGCAAACAGAGAAGGTAGGTGAGCGGGTGTGGTTCCCCACGAAGGGTATCAGTTGTGATGCCTAATGGCTCTTACTGTCTACACCAGGCCCCGTTTTCATGGCTTTACACATATCTCAGCACTCTAAGTGGGAGGAAGTGACATCAGCTCCATCTCATAGATAAGACACAGAGAGGTCCCGCAGCTTGCCCAAGGTCTCAGGGATAGTAAATGGCACAGCTGGGATGGGGACCCACAGAGCCTCGCTCCAGGGCCCATGCTCTGAACCCTGGCGCCCGCCTGTCAGTCCTCAGGCAGCCGAGAGCGTGCTGAGCCCCTTCGGTGTTGCCAAAAAACACCCTGCGTTTGGAGCCAGAGGACCAGACTTAGAGCCCTGGAGCTGCTACTTGCTAACTGAAAGCCTTGGGGAGTCTCCATTTCCCTGTCTGTAGAAGGGGTCATGAGGTCGGCTCCACCTGCCTCCCAGGGCCACTGCGAGCATTAATGAAGATCGTGTCCGGGGACGAGTGCAGTAAAGGGCGAACTGCTGACCTCAGAAGTGTTTGGTTCTGTGGGCACTGGTCCCTGCTGGGCACGGTGGGCCGGGGGACAAGTGACTGGCCTACCTCATCGATCCTGCTGCACGGCCCAGGACAAATGAAGAGGTGATTATTTTAACTGCAAAACAAATGACTATAATGAGGTGTCTTGTTTGGTGATACAGATGACTAGACAATTGAGTCTGTTACTTGTTGTTTGTTTGTTTCTAAGAGGACGGTATTCAAAGGCCCTCCGGGCCAACACTTGGATTTGGCCTCATGCCAGACCCTGTGCTTGGTGCTTCATGTGCTCAAGTCCCCAGGCCTTCCAACAGCCCTGTGAGGTGGGACAGACATTATACCCATTTTACAGGCTGAGAGACTGAGAGGTAAAACAATGGGCTAATGAATGGAGGAGCCGGCCTTGAAGCAAGTCTGGCCGACTCCAGTCCTGGTGTCTTTGCCAGAGCTCCACAGGGCCCAGCGTGTAGCCGGCATGGAGGAGGGGGGCTGCCCTCATCCCTTCTGCTTCTGAACGTTTGGCTTTAGCTCTACATTTGTCTGAAGGTTCCCCCCCTTCAGCCTTGGTGTTTTACATCCTTCAGCCCTCCTCAGTCTTGGGGGTTCGTCACCACACAAGGCCTCTGTTGAGTGCCTCCGGGCTGATTCTTATCCCCTCCACACACCCACCCACCAGCCTGCTGCTTTTGTGCAAGAGCTTGAGGTCGACACCTTGGCCTTGTACAAGGCGCAAAGTGAGGACACGATCTGCCATCCCCAGGACCTCTCCCTGGGGAAACAATCCCTAGGAGGGCCAGGGTGGTGTGAGGAGAGATGTTGTTGCCTTCGTTCCCCTCCATGTTCACCCCAGACCTGCTTCTGGCCCCATTAACTAAATTTATTTTGGCTTAAATGACGCAGTGGTTGGAGATAGTAAAAGATCTACCTTCATGAAACCATCAAGTGGATTGAATGGGGTTGGAAAGGGGAGGGTAGCCACCCCGTGGGGTTACAGCAGCGACCCTACATGGGCTGATGGGCTCTGTCATGGTGCTCCCAGACAACGGGTGGCTGGGGACTCTGCTGGTGTGTTGACATGTCCTTGGGAGGATTCCCACTGTCAGGCTATGGTTTTGGAGGGAGAGGGGCAGGACCGGGCTGCATGGTGGGGGCTCAAGGATGAAGGATACACAGTCTCTATTTGCCTTGATCTCATGGGGTGGCCTAGAGCAACTGCACCCTGAATGGGTGTACGCACGGGTTGGTGGGGGCAGTGCATACCTATGGGACTGGAGTAACTGCCAGGGATGGAGTCCCCGTTCCCCCACTTACTAGCTGTGGGGCTTTGGGAAAATTGTGTCACTTCTCTGTGCCTCCATTTTCTCATCCATAAAGCTGAGATAATAGCTAGATGATCTTATAAGGTCAGTGGGAGGAGTTAATTATGCAATACATGGAAAAGCATTTTATTTTTATTTATTTATTTATTTTTATTTTTTTAAAGATTTTATTTATTTATTTGAGAGAGAGAGAATGAGAGAGAGCACATGAGAGGGGAGGGTCAGAGGGAGAAGCAGACTCCCTGCCGAGCAGGGAGCCCGATGCGGGACTCGATCCAGGGACTCCAGGATCATGACCCGAGGCGAAGGCAGTCGCTTAACCAACTGAGCCACCCAGGCGCCCTGGAAAAGCATTTTAAATGGTGTCTGGCACAGAGTAAGCAGTCCATAAATGTTAGCTGACCCTAAAATACAAGCTCAAAATTATCTTCTCCATTCACGTTTGCTTTCCCACTCAAAATATGTAATACACAGAAGTCATAGAATGGAGTGCCTTTAAAACTGCATGTTGACAAGAGAGGAGCCTGAGGTATATTCTGGGTTTCACCATTCATTACCGTGTGATCCTTTGCAAGTGACTTACTCTTCTGAGCTTCAGTTTCCTTATCTAGTAAATGGATATAAAATAAAAAAATCTGCTACTAATAGTTAGGATTAAATGAATAATGTACATAAAGCAAATGGTATTTATTAGTCTTCTTTATACTCTGCCTTTCTTCCCCCCCATACAAGTCCTTTTTGAAAGACTCTGAGATACATTCTGGAAAACCAGTTTTCCTTCCCTCCTGGGTACCTAGGAAGACTACATTTCCCAGCATACTTTGCAGTCAGGGGACCCATGTGACCAAGTTCTGGCCAATGGAATGTGAGCAGGAGTAACGTGGGCTGTTTCCAGGCCTGGCCCCTGAAGTTTCTTGTAAGATCACTCATGCTCATTTTCTCCCCCATCTGCCAACAGGATGTCAGTGTTCACGGTGACCTCGGAGGCCACGTGGTGGAGATGGTGGAGCCCCTGCCAGCCCCTGCTCTTCACCACTATGCTTTATCAGGCTGCTTGGACTGTGACACGCTGCATTAAGCCATTGAGACTTAGGGGTTGTTACTGCAGCGAGCAGTTAGTCTCTCCTGATGTATACAGAATCGTATAGAACCTCTACCTAGTAGAAACAGCTGCATACCTTCATGTAAGATTTTGTACATATTTGAGAGACTTCCTGGGTCCCAGCCCTCTTAAGCTCATCCACATGGCCCAAGGTGAAGACCTCGACTGCCTTAAAGAATAAGATCCAGCAGAATGTGGCAGTTAAATGGTCCTGGGAACGTCTTTCTGGTTTCAGGGCCTCCCTGCAGCAGAGAGGTTCCGAAGGTGACACCTTACTTAAGGGATTTTAGTGACGGCCTAGCCTCCCAGGGAGAAGGTCTCCTATGAAGGCCTCGCTAATCACACAGACGCTCTCTGCCATGCCGCAGCTGCCAAAGTGCTTGCTGTCATCCTCGTGGCACATCCAACAGATCTGATGGGTCACAGGTCACAGGACCAGGCAGCAGCTCCTCCCAGCTGAGTCCCTGGGACTTTGCTCAGGGCCCCCAGGCATGCAGCCCTGCCCTCCTCCTGCCCTAGGGGAGATCAGCTCTTTCTGTCCTGCCTCCCCTGTTCAAATAAGTGCCCCCTGGGTGGCTTCTATCCCCTTTCTCCTCACAGCCTGCTGCGGAGTTGGAATGAGGCAGACATCATGTGTTTTGCACAAGGTGGTTGATTCTGGGGGTCAGGGACCATCTTTATGGTGTTCTAGAAAAGTAAATATTCTCAGCTTGGCTGAAGGTTATATTAATTAAAAATAAGATATTATTACTCATATATTGAATGTTTGTTCTGTTCCAGATCCATCTGTTATTTCATTAAATCCTTCCCCCTAATCCTATCAGGTGAGTTTGAAATAGCCTATGTTCCAGGTGAGGAACTGGAGGTATAGAGAGGCAGGGCCCAGGGCCCAGAGCTGCTGGAGGTGGTTTAGAGACTCTACTGGGGTCAATCCAATGGTAATGACTACAGACTTTTTCTAAGCCCCTAATATGTGCTAGGGACCATGTATCCTAAGTGCTTTTGATGCATTATTGCATTTAATTTTGATAATTTCCTTATGGCATGTGGACTATTTACTTCCGTTTAGAGGTGAGAACACCTAGCTCAGTGAGGCTAATTTACTCTTTTCCCCAAGGTTGCATGGTTAAAAGAGGTGGTGCCTGGATTGAAATTCAAGTCACTCCTTAGAGCTTGCACTGTCACTCACTTGGCACCTGGCAATGCCTTCGTCCACCTCTTGGAAAGTGCAAGAGGGACCAGGTAAATACTCTTCTGGGGCTGTGACTATGGGGTGCGGAGCCACCCTGTGGTCAGGTTGCCAGCCTGCTTGAGTCAGCACCTACTGTGTGCAAACTTGGGTCCTAAACCCTGCAGTGATACAAGAGAGGCCCGGACTGTGCCAAGGCATCAGCATCCTGGCAGAGAAGAGAGCCGTGTACGTGTACCTGCTGCCTGAAGAAGTCTGCTTGGAGGAAAAAGGGCACCTAGGTAAAGGCAGGGATGGCTTTACCAAGGCAGTGGAATTGAGATGAGCTTTGTCTACCTGGTTTTAAGCCCCAGCTCACTGAATGACTTTGGGGAAATTAGCTAACTTCCCTGAACCTCAATTTTGCCATCTATAAAATGGAAATAATAAAGGTACCAACCTAACAGGATTATAAGTATTAAATAATATTTAAAGTGCTTGGAATATAGGAAGCTCTATGTTATGTACTTATTTACTCTTGTCGTTATCAAGGACTAGTAGAGTTTCAGCAGGTGAGGAAGGGAGGCGTAACGCACCAAGTGAATGCCATGAGCAAAGCTTGAGAGTTGAGAAAGCAAAAAAGTATTTTTAAAGAATAATAAGTAGCTCAGTCTGGTTGATTGATATGGGGGCAATGGACGACGAGGCTAGAAAGAGAGTCTGGGCTCAGGTTGATGAGTATATATACTTAACAAATGGCAATGGGGAGCCACTGAATGTTTCTGAACAGGGGAGTTTCATCGCCGGAAGTAGCTTTGGCTGCAGAATGTAGGGTGGATTGCAAGGGAGGTGCTGGGAGAAGCCCAGCGGAAAACTATGGTCATAGGCCAAGGGAGAGGGTGGTGAGAGCTGGTAGGGCAAAGAAAGCATGAACTGGCACTCATGGTCGAGGGACGCGTGTTGGACACACCCTTGGCCACAGGCAGCTGTGGCATCAGTGCCCATCCAGGTCCAATCGAGTGGCTGGGAACCCACAGCAGGGCTTTCCTTTTGCAGGCCCAGGCTTGGGATGCAGTCCCTCTGGGCATCACATCATCGGTGGCGTCTTTGTGCCAAGAAAGACATAAATGAAAGGTGGAGGAATGGGGGACCACCCTCCTTCGGTCCTGAGAAGCCAGGGCACCTGGTATCCTTGGGGTGAAAAAGCTCTTTGATGGTCCAAACACGGGTTCCCGAGGACTCATTTGGGAGGGACAAGAGAGGCAGGCTCCTTTTGGGTTTTCCTCTAGGTTTTTGAAGAGCGAAGCAGGCTGGTGAGCGCTGCCTGTCTGAGGCGTGTTTTATCTTAACCTTTCCATGTAATCCTGAAAGCCCACCTAATCAATTGAAGATCATAAAATATTAGACTTAATGCTGCAAAGTGCTGCTTTTTAATTCACATAACAAGCTCCTAAATAATTCAAATAGCAAACAGACCCTGCAAATCAATGGTGGGAGGCTGCTTGGATCAGCGGGAGAGTGTCAACACATGCCACATTTCCCGGATCGACTCCATTTCAAGAACCCTATTAAGTTAATTGCCGGTTTCTGACAGCAGAGAGCATGCTGGGAGCACAGTAAGCTTTATTAGCCTCCGTGGCATCTGGAGACATCAGCCATTTTGCCCCTACTTGCAGGCACTCGGAGCAGCCTGGAAAAAAAGTAAATCAAATTATGAGACAATAAATGCTGCTGGCAACACCTGGGCATTAGATTCATTGGTGAATCCAAAGAGTTTGAGTGTCAGTTGCTGGCCTATTAAATTCTTTATGGCAACACCGTCTCTATATTGCAAAAGTCTCAGCGGATGCCATGGGGCAGTTACATCCGTTGGCACCGCATGGCTGATGCAGGTAAATGTGAATGCAAGCCAGTGTTCCCCACCTCCTAACGACACTGTTGGGTAAACAGAGTCTCTAGAATGGCACTTGGGTGGACATTTGGAGAGACCCCCAGTTATCCCAAATATTCCGTGTTACACGTTCCGGTTTGTAAGCAGATCTGCTTGGGTTTGGAAACTGAGGAGGGACCCACAGGGTTCTGGAGTTGGTGTCAGGGGTGGGCAGGGAAGAGAAGACATGTGAAGTCAAGGTCGCCAGCCATCTGTCCGTCCCATCGGTGGTTCCCAAGCAGGGCATTGTTCCACGGCTGTGTGCTCTCAGCTTTGCAGCCTCGGTGTATATTGACGATGGAGTGGGACGGGGCATCCTGACGACTTGGAGATCCTGCAGAGTGGGGCTCGGATCTCTCCAGTGCCCACCTGTATATGAGAAAACACCAGCAAAGAGAGATTCTGGGACGGCGTTGAGGTCACACAGACAGCCACCGCCAGCTGATTTTAGGATGAAATTCTGTTCTGTTGCTGGGCATCATCCCATCTGTGCTATTTCTCTTTCGGATGTGAAGGTGTGATGGTAACAGCCTAGATTAGCTCAAGATTAGTATCCCAGCTCAATCTCTGATTGGCAGCATGACCTTAATTTAAGCAAAAAACATGTAACTTTACTGTCCCTCTATCCTGCTAGCAAAATGAGGACGGGAGTGCTTGCCTGATGGGATTCTTCTGGAAAGGACTGAGTTAGTGATATATGTTAACCATGTGGTTAAGGCCTCAAACTAGGTAGCTAACACTCAGCATGATTTCCTTCCCATCATCAATGCACAGATGCCTATGAGCAGGACTCAGATGAGCAAAATTGTTTGCATTTCTAGATGATTCTTTTTTGTAAACTGAGAATCTTCCAATTTATTGGGTTTGCACATCTGAATTTTTTCATCAGGTGTGCATAAAGGGAGGCAAACTGCTCTCTCAAATCTCTTCTTACCCCTCTCCTCAGATCAAGCCTTAGTGTCTGCAGGAATAATGCTTCTTCCTGAATCAGGCCTTCAAAATGACAGGAATACAATTGGAAAGCATATCCGAGAATGGATGGTAGGGTTGAGGACGCTGGGGGCAAACTCGGTGGATTGGCTGTTTCCATCCTGGTTCTCCAGTCTCTCTGTGTCGTGGGATTGCTGCACTTTGATGCTGGGAGGGGACTCAGACATGGGAGCTGGCATCCTCATTTCGTGGGGGTGGGGAAACTGAGGCTCAGAAAGAGGCCGTGACTCACCTGAAGTCACACAGCTAGTTAGTGGTGAAGCCAGTGACGGAAGCTGGGTCTCCTCCTTCACGGTTCTGTCTTCTTTCTAGCTCGCAGACAGTTGGGAGTGACGTTTGTGCTACCCGAGCCGATTTCACCCTACCTGGGAAGAATGGACCACTGCCACTGGCCAGAGCCTTGCTCCCTCCTGCCTTTCCAGGGAGGATGTGCCTTTGCCCCAAAACCTCCCTCTGAAAATAATGTCAATTCACAACTCATCTATAATAATCACGGCTATCATTTCTGAGGGCTGAATTCCAGGTACTGTGTTTACACTTTCTACATAACCCTTTGAGGTGGGTGTTACCGTGAATCTCATTTTTCAGAGGAGGAAACTGAGGCCCGGGGGTGAAGTGGCTTCACCAAAGTTGCACCGCTGCTAAGTCAGAGGTAGGGCTTGAACCAGAGTTCATTTTGACTTAGGCTGTTTTCCTGTGGCAGCACCCTGTCCCCTTTTAGACTCTGGCTTAGGCTAGAGGGCTCCAGAAGGTGACACAGGGAGAGATGGATCCCTCACCTGGGGTCCAGCACTAGCTGGATTTAGTAGGCACTAGCCAGGAGGTGCTGTTGGACCCTCATCCTGCACATGTTCCATCCCCTTCCTCTCCACCTCCCACCTGTGTCACCTGCCTAGGACGGATCGGTAGCCAGGGACCCAGGGCTCCTCTTCCACACACTCACCAGCCTCTAGTAACTAAGTATATACATTAGGATTAAGTTCAGCTGTCCCTAACAGAAAACTCCTATAACAAAGGCTGAAATGCCTAGTTTCCCCTCTGATGTACAAGAAGTCCTGGGTAGGCTGGTGTGGCAGCTTCATGATCCTGTGGGGCCCAGGCTCTGTCTCTCCTGTGCTCTGCCATTCCCCACATTTGGCTTCTGTCCTCAGTGTTTCAAAATGCCTGCTGCAGCTCCAGCCATCATGTCCACATTCCAGGCAGCAGGAAGCAAGAAGAGGGTAAAGCAAAAGGGTCTTTCTCTAGTTGTCTTTTCTCCCTTTCAGAGAACCTTTCCAGAATTCCTTGTATGAGTTTCTCTTGCTTCCATGGCCAGAATGTTGTCATGTGGCCACATCTGGCTGTAAGAGAGGCTGGGAAGCAGATTCTGCAAGTGGGCACATCATCGCCTCCAGACTCTAGATGCTCATGAGTGAGGGAGGATGGGTACTAGGGAAGCGGCAGGCACGCTCTGCCACAGCACGATGCTGTGCCCCCTCTCCCACTTGCCAAAGTGCTGATGATGGAGAATGGTGGCATTTTGAATGAGAGAAAACTCAAGTTATCTTTGGTGAGCATTTTATAACACACTTTGAGATAATTGGAAATGCCCTGGGATGCCACAGGCTTAGGGTTACAACCACTGTGCTTTCTGGGGCTGTTTGTTCTGGGGATGGCAACAATGATGAAATCAACAGTAATTCACGCTGTCGGCGGCTTTCATCCCACATCGTCCCTTTTCAAAGTATGGATAAGTTTGATTTCTCTGGATTTCTTCTCTTCACGACGCATTCATCCTGTGGGTCTTTTGAGGTTGCTTGGAGAATGGGTTTCTCACTCTGGAGGATTCTGATGATCACGGGGCTATAGAAGTAAATGCAGACCACTATGCTCGCTCTGCCTGAGTGCCAGGCACTGTCCAAGTGCAGGTCACAGCATCCCCAGACCCACCGCCAGGGGGATGCTGATCCCATTTTACAGATGAAAAGTGAAGGCTCAGAGACGGTAAGCAACTTGCCCAAGATCACACAGTGGTGCTATGGACTGAATGTTTGTGTCCCCCTCCTCCGGCCCAAATTTGTATGTTGCAGCCCTAATCCCCAGTGTGGTGGTGCTTGGAGGTGGGCATTTCAGGGGTAATTAGGTTTGGAAGAGGCCATGAGGGTGCAGCTCCCATGATGGGGTTGGTGCCCTCATAAGTGGGTAAAGGGCACAGAGCTCTCTCTCCCTGCCATATGAGGACATGGTGAGAAGGCAGCCATCTACGATCCAGGAGGAAAGCCTTCACCTGAAACTGACCATACTGGCACCAGGACCTCAGACTTCAGCCTCCAGAACTGAAAGAAAGAGATGTCTGCTATTTTTAAAAAAAACTTTATTTATTCATTTGAGAGAGAGAGAGAGAGAAGGAGCAAGCAGGGGGAGCAGCAGAGGGAGAGGGAGAAGCAGGCTTCCCGCTGAGCAGGGAGCCCGACGGGAGGCTCGATCCCAGGACCCTGAGATCATGACCTGAGCCGAAGGCAGAAGCTTAGCCCAAGGCAGACGCTTAGCCCACTAGGTCACTCAGGCACCCCGGCTGTCTGCTATTTAAGCCCCCAGACTGTGGTATTTCTGCGATAGTGGCTGAACTGAGACAGGTGGTAAATGCAAGAGCCCGAGGTTGTACTTTACACTGTCCCCGGTCCCTGACGCTGGGTGCATTCCCCAACTTCACCCTCACCCCCCTTGCAGGCAGTGGCTCCCGGGACAAGGGGGCCATCGCTGAGACCTCCAGGTGTATGCTGTGGTCCGGAGTTCCTCCCTGCCTTCACCTCCTCCTCCTCTCTCCTCTACTCAACACCCTCTCGTAGCCTTGGAAAGACCCAGGCCGGGGTCTCGCCCCATCCCCCCAGCTCCCCTGTGGGCTCAGGTCAGTCACACCTCCTTTCTGGGCCCCTCGTGGCTCACGCCCTGGGGCCAGCCCCCTTCCTAGATCTCTGCTCACGCACAACCCTGTGCGGACAGTGGGGCTTACCACGTTAGGAGCCGCAGGGGCTGCTGCCTAGGACCAAGGTTCACAAATAGGGACGACACGGAGGCTGTCCTTGTCCCCCTCTCAGTGAGTGAAGGCACCGAATCGGAGGACCAGACCGGAAGCCCTCTTTTTGCCGCCCCAAGGGGCAGGGGGAGCTGTGTGTGCAGCTGAGGCCGGCTGCCTACCAGGTTTCCATATACATAATCTAAATATATGCTTTGCAAATTGAAAAGCATTCACATATAGAATGTGGCTGTGGGGAGCGAAAGCTCTCTTTGAATGTGTCTCTTTAAAGACAGAATTTGCCAAGTGTTTTCCTGCCCTTAAGGAGCCACTTGAACGTGGCAGCAGATGTAAAATGGAAATTGAAGTGTCTCTCCCAGGCCTCCGTACATGGATAAAACAGGCACAGTCTATTCTGAGCGCTCATTAATAGCAGGTCTCTGAGGGCCCCGGCAGCAGCCAGAGGATTTTACTCATTAAAAAGGTGACGAGGTAGAGTTTTGTGCCTTCCCTGCTTGTCACTGTGGGATCCTGGCGTTCAGATGTCGCCCGCAGACCCCAAATGAGTGTCCCCAGCTTGCTGGCATCGGTGACTATTTTCTGAAGGCTTTGAAAGCGCCTCCCACTCGTGGATGGGGCGAGAAGCCCTTGCTGTTTATCAAGTGGGTTCGTCTCTCTTCCGAGGCAGGCCCTGGATGGCATTATCTCGAGACAGAAGCAGAGACAAGAGCTTTAGCTCATCAGCTAATGAAAGATCATTGGCGATTCCCAGCATGGTCCTCCAGACGGCATAGTGAAGGACCCAGAGCCTCCGGCATGGTCTGGGGAAGGGGCCTGGGGTCTTCAGCAAAGTCTGGAAGGGACCAGACCCTTGGAATCCAAGGGACTGGCTGACGGTTCCCCGGGTGTCCCACGTCCCAGCAGTGTCCCCTTGCACAAGGCCACTGGTTTGTGTTAGAAGAATGGGGTTCTTGGCTCGTTTTTTACCCCCACTTTTTATTCTCTGTTTTGGGTCTCCCACTGTCAGGATCTATGTTTTGTCCTCTTCTCCCTCTCGTGTGAGGGGGGTGACATTGGGTTGTCCCCATAGGTTTATAGGCGGGGACTCTGAACAGTTTCCCCGGGCATCCTGAAAATTGCCTTTCTACCCTGAAACTTCAGGTGGAGGCAGGCATCCTCGATGGCCTTTATACCCCTGCGTTTTCCAGGTCTGTATTCTTTCCTGTTCTGTCGTTTTCCTTGACTTTCGCTTCCCCTGCCCTTTCTGTGGCCCGCTCAGACATCACCTCCTCTGAGCGGCCTTTCTTAATGTGTCCGTCTCCCCCTCCCTCTGCTCCTTGTTACATTAGCACAGGTTGGAATGACCTTGTTCGTTTGGTAGCTCCCTTGCTTCTCGTGGCCTCCCCGTGCTGTGAGGTTAGGTCTGGGGCTGGCGGTGGGGCCCGACGCTTCTTCATCTTGTTCAAGGGCCCCCCCTGCTCAGCACAGTGCCTGACCCGAAAGGTACTTGGTTGATTGAATGGGCCAACAAACAAAGGAATGCATGAGGGGTTCTCCCATCCCAAAGCCTGGCCCTTGGTCACTCTATGAAGAGCAGCCCTTTGGGGATTTTTTTCCCTTGGGACCCTTAGTAGCTTCTGGGCCATGGCCCCCAGCTCAAAGTCAGGGTCACCACAAAGGCACAGATCTGAGGAGATGAAGACAAGAAGAAGATCATGGCCTCAAGTTCCTATATGGAGTGTTTTCTCTTGTTTGTTTTTATGACACGGTATCAATACTGTGTTGAGAAATACGTTTATTTTTACCCCTCATTAGCAGGTAGAAAATGACTTTATTACTTATGAAATGCTAACAGTAACTTGGGTTTAAATTAAACTACACTTCAAAATAATTAAGCTTAATATTAACAAAATGGGTTCAGGTTTGGAGGGGGTGGGGAGGTAGGGAGAACATTCTGCAATTTTTTCTTATGCAAAAGAAAGACACCTGGCTCACCTCTGAGAGGACTTGAGTTGCCCTACACAGGTGTGTCTATTACCACTTCAAGAGCAGACGAGAAAAAAGAAAGAAAGAAAGAAAGAAAGAAAGAAAGAAAGGAAAGAAAGAAAGAAAGGAAGAAAGGAAGGAAGGAAGGAAGGAAGGAAGGAAGGAAGGAAGGAAGGAAGGAAGGAAGGAAGGAAGGAAGGAAGGAAGAAAGAAAGAAAGAAAAAGAGCAGATGAGAAATCCCAGGGAAAGGGAAATGTGGTAGCAAAGTCCGCTCACCTGAAGATGTACAATGCAGCACGTCCCTGATAGGGCCCGGAAGGTCATGGGCTATACGTTTGGCTCTGAGTTTCTGAGAAGCCAAGGCGAAGAGAGAAGGAAAAGCAGTGATGAGGTTGTAGGAGGTTCAGGGCCTTGGGCTTTGGAGGGAAGAAAACCAAGGGGGAAGAGTAAGGATAACCTTTGTCCTTTTTTTGGAAAAGAGTTTCGAATAACCCCTTAAAAGACCAAAAACTTGTCACTCATGGTCTCAAGGTACCCATCCTGCTGCTGAAATATTCTTCCCCAATTACTTGGAACTGCCTAGTGGGTGTGTCATGGTTCTGATGGCCCAGGGGTACTGCTGCTAAAAATCGCCCCAGACTTCTGTCTGAAGACCCACCATTAGGGCACCCCTTCCTGGGAAGAGCATATGATTATGCCACTGGGTGATGGAGGGCCCAAGAGCAGGCTGCGATCAGAGTGAGGGAGGGCCTCGGGCTGGGGCCCTGCGATTGGGTGGGGTTGGAGGGTGAGCGTTTGGGGGGATGCTGAGGACAGTTTCACACTGATTTCACTGTGGGGTTAGACACTATGGATGGTTGGTGGGATGACAATCCAGTTATGGCGTTACTGAGCCATGTCAGATGTGACCTTGGTATCTCCTTTGCATCAGGTACCCAGAAGTGTGAGTGGGCCACAGGGTTCTTGGAATCTCTAGATTGCCCTGGCAACAGAATCAAAGTCTTCCCCTTCTTTAGTAGCACTTCATGGGCATCTTTGTGTTATCTGACCTGATATGACACTCATCACAAGTCCCTCGAACGAGGGAATGAATTAATGATTGAACAAGTGAGTGCCACAACTACCATGGTCCAAATCCCATCCTTCCTTCAGCTGCTGGTCAGGGTCACTTCCTCCAGGAAGCCCTCCCTGAATTCTCCTGCCCTTCCTTATCAAGACTGTAAGGGGTGCTGGGTGCTGGGTGTGTGACCAATATGTAAATGCCTTCCTAGGTGCTAAGATTCGGAAGGTCTTTCTTGGGTTTTCTGGTGGTTCCTCATTCTAGGCAGACAACAAACACATTTCTTTAACATGCTCTCATTCAGCTCTTACCATTGGCCCCACACTGTGCTGGACCCAGGGAATTCAAGAGGAAACTGGACAGATAAGGAACTTACAGTCTAGTGTTGGGGCTGGCAAACTGCTGCCCATGGACTGAGCCCAACTGCCACCTGTTTTTGTAAATAAAGTTTTATTTGGTACACAGCATCTCCATAGTCCATGTGGCCTATGACTGCTTTTGGGCTACAGTGACAGAATGGAGTTGCTGAGACAGAGACCATGTGGCCTGCCAAGCCCAAGATATTTGCTCTCTGGACCTTTACAGAAAGGTTTGCTGCCCCCAGTCTAATGAGATAGACAACCTAGAAAAAGATCATTCCAGCATGATGTGTGAGAGACACGAACAGGGTAATATGGCTGAGCCTGGCAGGCCTGGGATGCATGTGTTACGGTAGGTAGGGTGGCTGGGAAATCTGCTCTCGTGGAAATGTTATGTGAGCTGAGACACAAAGGGTGAGAAGGCCACTCTGTGAGGAGCTAGGGAAGAGCCTTCCCGGGGGAGGGAACAGCATGTGCAAAGGCCTTTGATGTGTTGGAAGAATGGACAAAAGCTTGTGTGGCCGGGAATGTGGTGGACAAGGAGAGAGTAGGACAAAGCCAACGTTGGAGAGGTAGGCAGGGGCTAGATCAATGATTCCCAAGGGAGCAATATTGCCCTCTTGAGTTTGTTTGGGATATTTGTGGGGGGCGTGCCATCAATTCAGTGAGTAGGCACCAAGGATGCAAGAAGATTTCAAGCAGTGCATGGAACAGTCTGACACGACAATGGACTGTCCTGAGTCCTGTGTGACTTTGGGGTGTCCTAATGGATATTCACATGGGTGGAAAGCCAATTTCTGATGATCTTACCCTGGACTTAACTCTCCTATTCATATAAACTGAAGATAACTTTGGCACGGGATCAGTTATACATTGCATTGTCTAAGAATGGATCTACCATATAAATTAAGGGAAGATTGCGCTGTGTTTTGTTTGCAACATTATCAAGTGCTGTTCGCCATGTTGGGATATTGTCTGATGGACGCACCAGGGCTGGATCCCACAGTTTTGTGTGGATCTTGAATCCAAGTTTGGATTTTATGCTAAGAAAATTGAGGAGCCCTGGCAAGATTGTAGGAAGAGTGATGGGTTCTTGCAGGCAAGGGTGCCGGTTACACCTCCTCTTTTTCTCTTTGATCCTGCACCCGTTCCCCCCAGAACGTGGTACAATGCAGGTGCCCAGCAGACAATCTGTAAATTAAAATGCTAGCAGCCAGCACAACCTCAGTCTGGGAGCTTAGCAGGCCTGCACCTCTCCTTACAAGTGAGACTGTTCTGGCCAGGAGGGGTTAAGTGACTTGTCTGGGCCAGGTGGTAAATGTTATCTGGTAAACACGGTGTATATATGTGCCTGGGTTTGGCGCCTGCCTCCCTTTCCTACCCCTGAGAGCTGTCCTGGTCCTTTCTGACTTTCCTACTGGCTGATCTAGCCACCCACCTTGGCCACCCGCCCAGGCCCAGTCCTGCTCCCAGGCCTTCCCCCTCACTCCTGTTACTCCTGTTACTCCCATCCCAGGAGCCAGCTTCTCAACCTTTAGACCCCAGGCCAGGATCTAAGAATATCTCCAAGAGTATTCCCCAACACCTGCAACAGATGTGCCCGCAAATTACCCGGTCCCAGGGGTGGGGAGCAGGGGAGGAAAGGGCATCGTTTTTCTAAAAGCATTACACACTTAATTTGCAAAGTTACATCACACATCCGTGCACAGGTCAACTCTCTGGGAGCTGATTTCAAGACCAGAGGCAGGTCAGTGTTCCTGAGTGCGTTCTTCAGAGAGGACAGCATGGGCGAGGATGTAGAGGATTGTGCAGGTCAGATGCTTTCGCGTATACAAGGTCAGATGGGGAGAGATGGATATTCGCAGGGCCCCTTCTCTGGCCCCGTCCCCATAGACGTCATCCTTCGTCTTTCAAAGACCCCGTGTGCATTTGCAGCACCCCCATCTCACAGTGCGGAAACTGAGCTTCACGACATTGTGCATCTTTTTACCCCTTACACGCCCTGTGATACGGGCAAACCTGAACTTGAACTCAGGTCTCTAGACTCTCACCATGCCTGGAGACATGTGAATATGAAGTATAGAGCATGTCACATGGGTATAGCGCGTACGAGCACGGAAACAGCGAGGTACACTTTATTTTTTTATTATTGGATAGGTCTGGGGTCTTTATAAGAGTCACAAAAAACCATGGAACCCATGTGAGATTATAGCCAGGAGTGATAGCGAGCTGTCCGCAGAACAAGTTTAACAGGACATGGTAAAAATAAATAAAGGTTGAGTTCACTCTCCTATCCCATAAAGTCCAGCTCAGTCAACTGATAAAATAATTGTCTTGAATTTTTGTTGTTGATGTAAGGATTTTTGAATATTAACGTGAGGGTAGTTTCACATGCAGAAGAGACCATTTCGAAGTATTTGGCTTCCAAAATTAATGTTAGATACGTTATAGTTACAAAGTTAAAAGCCCAGTTCTTCCTTATGCTTTCAAATTCTGCTTATAAATGATATTATCCTGGGCGCCTGGGTGGCTCAGTTGGTTGGTTAAGCGACTGCCTTCGGCTCAGGTCATGATCCTGGAGTCCCAGGATCGAGTCCCACATCGGGCTCCCTGCTCAGTGGGGGGTCTGCTTCTCCCTCTGAGCCTCTTCCCTCTCTTGCTATCTGTCTCTCATTCTCTCTCTCTCAAATAAATAAAATCTTAAAAAAAAATAAATGATATTATCCTATTTATTCTCCTAGTAATTTTTTTTATTGTAGCCATATATATATGTATATATATATATATATATAATAAAATTTACTATATTAATCATTTTTGGAAGTTTAACCTGATAATTTATTTGTGAAAAAAGCTAGTTTTGAGGAGAAAAAATTCAATCCTTTCCCTGTACACATAAAGAAACTCAAAAATACGGAACGCTTCACGAATTTGCGTGTCATCCTTAGGCAGGGACCATGCTAATCTTCTCTGTATCATTCCAATTTCAGTATTTGTGCTGCACTATTTTAACCATTTAACGGTACAGGCCAATGACATCAAGTACATTCACGTGGTTGCACATATCTACTTTTCAAAAACAACGTAAGAAATCTTTTCTAAAAATTCTAGCAAAGGACAACTGGATCAAAGTCTTCCGGGAGAAAAGGCAGCCCCAGAGGCCACCTTGTTCACGTCCCCGGGGGGCAGGAGTGCACTTGGAAGCATATGCGCTTATCTGCTAAGATGTATATTTCGGCCAGGTTTTATCAGCCGTGAGACTTCTTTGCTTGCTACCGGCGGAGATAGCATCTCAAAACCAGGCTCCCTCTATTTTTCAAAGCCATGTTTCCCCAACCAGATTTACATTTTCAAAAACCCTTCAGATAATCACAGACCCAAGAAACTTCCACTCCTCTGAGGTTTAATTAGGAGAAACTGTCTTTCTAGTACTTCCAAGAGCCTTGCTCTGAATTTCTCAGCGGCAAGAGAAGGTTCACGGCAGATGAGTGGGAGCAAGAGGAACCTGTGAACAGCCGCCCCCTCCATCCCCCTCTGTCCCTTGCAGCGAAGATCAAGCCATGTTGCAGGTCACTGAAATCACATTGTGAGTGTGCCCTGTATCATTAGGACCCAGAGAATGGGGATGATCGGAACGCAGGATAACACATTAGCGATAGATAATAGAGTCTAAATAAACATAATCAGCTTTCCTCTATGTCTTCAGACCAAAGCTTATCTATAAATACCCTAATGACACCCAACCAGCCAATTACTCGTTTCTTGGAAGAGCCCCTTATTAATGGCGTTGCAGTGAGGGAAAAACATTAATTATTGGACACAGTGGGATCTTTTACGTTCTGTCTGGTCCGGACAGCACCAATTAATGCAACAATTATTATCAACGACCGTGGCAGCATACTGAGTGCAGCTACCCCAGGCTGGCTCGGTGGGGTGGGACGAACATGCACACTGGGGGAACATCACCCACGCTCTTTTCATGGAGCCTGCTTCTTCATCACTGTGGAAGCTGCTGGAACAAAGCAGAGGGTGGCCAGAGTGTGTTGGTTTTTCTTTTTAGGCCACAAGATAGTGTTCCTGGGGGTGCTAAGTGGGGGAGAGTGGGAGGAGTGAGGCATTGGTCTGTTGTGTTGAGTTGCTAAGGGAAACCAGGCAGAAGATTGGAGAAGAGAGGCCACCTTCAGAGCATGGAACATCTGGCTTGGCTCCTACCCACTCCTCCAGGCTCCTCTCTCCCACCCATGTTTCTCCCACAGCTTCTCCAGTTCAGCTGTGCTCCATCCTGCCCCAGGACATTTGCACAAGCTATTCCTCATACCCCAAAGATCTTCCCCTGCCCTTTGCAAGGCTGACTCCTTTCTGAATGCAGTACAAAAGTTCTCTTTGCAGAAAGGTCTTTGTTGAGCCTGAACCCAAAATATACCTTTTCCTTAATATTAGTCACTTCTTGTTTCTGTTTTTTGTACAGCATCAGTCACAAATCATGAGATATTTAACATATATATCTTATTATTTTATTTGTGTCTGTCTCCCTCACAAGAATGCAAGCTCCATGAGGGCAGGGACTCTGTCCTTTTTCTCCAGCATCTGTCCAAATGTTTTGCATTTAGGAGAGGCTCAATAGATAGTTGGTGAGTGAATAAATAAATCCATACACTGTGTAGAAACAGATTGTACTTGCAGGTACCCCACAGACTAAACCAGCTATTCTCTTGCAAAAATTCCATAGGAAAAAACCCCCCAAATTATCCTATTCAGAGCAATAACATCTCCTGCAAACTCTGTGTCAGCTCTACTTCTGCACGTTAAAGGTGATGGACATGCTTGAAGGGCCTTTGATGGGCCATCCTGTAAAATATTGGCCTCTATTATTACTCACATCATGGCACTTTATTTGAGCTGGCTAAAAATGAATCAGCTCTGCCCAAGGTACAAAACTGTTGCAAGTATGCTTTTATTTTTCTCTTCTCAGTGACAAGGAGAGGATCTCTTCTGGGAGGCATTAATTACAGAGCACTTTGGAAAATTGGTCCAGCGAAGGATGAAAGAGCTCCCCAGAGCCTTGGTCAGGGCTCTGTGAAGTGGGCATGCCTTGTGGCCCTTCTGGAAAAGGATCTCCAGGTTATTTGCACTAGAAGTTACCCTTTGGAGTGTTAAAGCAGTTCATATGTGTTATTCAAAGTCAGAGCCAAGTTCAAGAAGCTTATTTGACCTCCCTGAACCTCAGCAATCCACAGCCACTAACCACAGCCAGCCCTGTGCACCCTTCACTGAGATGACCTTCTTCTGAGGTTTTCTAACCCAAGTGGAACAATGGAAGCTTAGAGGCAGTCCTGGGGTGTCCTCAGCTTAGGACTGCTGTACAGATGTGGCCACGGCAAGCATTACCATCCCATTTCTTCCAAATAACCATCTCCAGGGAAACACTTAGAAATGACAAGGACACTCAAGGCATCTGTCAGGGCTGTTTTTGCTCTCATCTCCCTGAGAATGGCAATGACCTCAACTCACAACGATCTCACCCACTCTGCACGCCTCTAACACATTTGGTCTTGACCCTGCAATTGGGCTCAAGTGTGGACCGCCCAGCTCCTGGTCTGTTTGGGGGCAGACAGGTGGGGAGTTGCTGGAGGGCAGGGTGTATAACGTCTCCACGGCTGGCTCAGCGCCTAGCTCACTGATGCCAGGTTGGCCGTGTTCAGTAGAAGTTTATTTCGATGCTACACTGTATTGACATTCTGGGCTCTTCCTCTGCCCACTGAGCCCAGCCTGTGACCCATGGAGAGCGGGAACCAGAGACTCTTCGTCCTTCTATCTCCGGTGTCTAGCAGCAGGGTCCTAACCCCAAAATGACTTTCAGCCTTCACAGTGAGTGAATGAATGTGTCGGCCCTCGAATGAAGCTGCCCTAGGGGCATTTTGAAGGTGGCGGTCCCTGCTGCAGAATGCCCTTCCTCTCCCTTCCGCCGGAGAAGAAGCATTTGGGGTCACTGTGTGCTTCTGGATGCCCAGCAGGAAAATAAAAATGAAACATTATAGCGAGGTGTTTCCAAGCAAGGAGGCTGGTGGATCTGAGTTCGAATCCCAGTCCTGCCACCTACGGGCAGACGGTATTGGACATGTTCCCGAATCTTCTGGTGCCTTAGTTTCCTTGTAAGGAAGATACAAATAATGGTCACGGTCTCACCACGCTGGTGGGGTGTTTGGCTAACGTCAGTAGAGTGTTTAGCATGGTGTTTGGGACAAAATAAACCTCCAATAACTATTAGCTGCTGTGATTACTACTGCTATCAATGAAGAGCTTTAGAACACAGGAGTGAGGTCTCCAAGGATGGTCAGTTGACAGGTTTATACTGAATGCCCACCGGGAGCCAAGCATTGTCTTGGGCCCTGGGGATGCGGTGGTGACAAAGACTGGTTCTGTCCCAGAGAATCTGTTGCACATTAATCAAATACAGTTTCCTGCTGGCTGGAATCTTGCTTATTTTGGAGACCCTGACCCGTGTCCTGCCGGAAGATACCTAACACCGATGGAGGTGTTTGATGAACAAAAGGAACGACAGTGACCTTGGAGTGTGGACTGCTTCTGAAGGGGCCCGAGGTGGTGTGTGGGGTGTATTTTCCCCTTGACTGTAGTCTCTGAATCGTGCTGGACAATCATTAACCATCTTTAAATCAACCAGGGCCTGCAGCCATGTAGAAATGCCCATGTCAGAAGGCTCTAGATCAAAAATCATGGGCTGTAATTCAGATGGTCTGCTGCTAGGACACTAGATTGGGATTCATGTTTGAAACTACTGTTTGTTTTCTCTGTTTGTGGCTTCTTGGTATGTTTGACACTATCAGATTGATCGTGACAAAAGTCCTCTGGTTACTACCCACTGCGCGGGAGGATGACTGTCTCTTTCTCTGGGATGCCTTGGAACCTTCCCGAGTGAAGTTGCGTGGGCTAGATAGTCACTATCTTCTCTGACCATCTGCGCTCTCCTTTCCCCATCTGATCACCCTGCCTTCCTGCTTGTGTCTCATGACATTTTGTGCAAGTTCGGTATCGTCCTCAGCATGGTACCTACCCGTGAACCTCGCATAATTGGGGTCCCTCACGTAATATGTGTACATTGCATAATTGCTCTAACCACCTACCTTATTTAATTGGAAACCAGGAACCTTTGAGCTATCTAATGACATCATCTGGCTTTTGTTAATTTCTGCCTATTTGCTTAGTTGCCAATTTCTCAACTTGTCCTGAACCTTGATGAGGGAAGGAAATGCTGAGCAGGCGGCTACCAATAGAGTTTGTTCAAGCAATAAATGAAATATTAAATGAAAAGAAATGAAACCAGTAATAAAGGAAACCCACAAACATATTAAGCCGTGGTACCAAAGGCCATCTCTACGGAGTCCCAACACTTTCCTTTACTATGAAGATGGAAAAGTCTCCTGGACTCCAAATTGGCACTGGGTAGTGTGTAGGAGGAACCAGCAGGCAGAAGGTTCGGGGAGGCCCTAGTGTAGTGAGTGGCTAAGAAAACAGGCCTTGAGACAGGCAGCTGGCTAGCCACACGATCTGGGGTGAGTCATTTGGTTTGTGGGGCCTCCGTTTATTCATCTATAAAAAAGGAGCCAAAATTAGCCCCCATATCATAGGGTGGTGCTGGGCTTAAATGAGGTCATTCGTGTGAGGCACTTAACACAGTGCCTGGCTCATCAAGAATGCTCAGTAACGGAAGGATGAGTGCTTTTCTAATAATTGGAACCAGTTAAAGATGGCCTGAGCTTCCTTGGGAATGGGCGAGGGAGTCTCCTGCCACTGGAAGTCCTTTAGAGAAGGCAACAGGCTCTCAGAGTTTCTGGTGCAACAATCGGCCAGGGAGAATGTTAAAGTTCGATTCTGATTTAAATACGTCGTGGGTGCGGCCTGAGATTCTGCATTTCTAAGAAGCCCCGGGAAATGCTGATGTTGCCAATGACCACACTTGGGTAGCGGGGAGCTAGTTAGTTCCTTGGGGAGCTGCTGCAGAAGGTATGTGATGATCCAGATGGAGCAATGAGCTGGACCCCTGCTGTCCTAGGTGGTGGCCCCTGGCCACATGCCTCGAGCATTTGAAATGTGGCTTAGTCCAAACTCAGATGTACTATGAGTGCAAAATACACAAAAACTTAGTATATAAGAAAAGAATGTAAAAGATCTCAATAATTCTTATTACATGCTGAGGTGATAATATTTTGGATATATGAGCTTAAGTAATCTATTAAATTAATTTCACCTGTTTCTTTTTACTTATTTTGTTTTATATGGGTGTTGGAAAATCTAAAATGACATAGGGGGCTCACATTTTATTTCTATAGGGCAGTGCTGAGCTGCATTATCCCCCAGGTCCCTTTGTAATGGGAGCCCCCAGGAGACTGGCTTCTCACTAGGGCTCTAAGCTGATGCCCCCCTCCCCTCCATGTCCTCATGTGCGTCCCCTGGGGAACCCGTGTGGCCCGTTTCTTCTCGGTGCTGGAGGCAGTGAGCAGAGAGAGACAGAGCTCCAGGGGTCTCCAGCCTCCTGTCTGCCTGGGTTGGGGCAGAGAGCAAGGAGGGGGCTTATGTGTTCTCTCCCTCTCGTTCTGTCCAAAC
This sequence comes from Mirounga leonina, assembly GCF_011800145.1. Taxonomy (NCBI): domain Eukaryota; kingdom Metazoa; phylum Chordata; class Mammalia; order Carnivora; family Phocidae; genus Mirounga; species Mirounga leonina. Next base: position 41,059,211 of record NW_023270265.1, read on the forward strand.
TAGCAGGACACAGAATGCTGTGCAGTTACAGGGATCATCGGTTTCTATCTTGAAAATGTGATTTCTTGGAACTGCTGCTCTGGAGGGAAGCAAACTTTATCTTCAGCCCCGAGCTCCTCACTGAATGGATACATCACCACCCAAAGTAAAAATGGCTGCAGGGGTGGGGTGGCGACACGTTTCCTTTGGGAGCTGCGTGTTTAGGAACCCAGGCGGCAGAGGCCCTGGCAAAGCCCATGAGGCAGCGCCGTCTCCTGGAAGGTCATCCGGTGGCTCTGGGAGGGTCTAGGGAGCGGAGGCCTGTCACTCTGCAAATGACAGGGCCACCAGAGCCTGGCGTTGACCTGTCACAGGCAGCTGCTAATTCAGACCCTATCACTGAAGCCTTCTAACATCATCTCTGATCTCGCCTACCCATGTCCAGCCTCCTCTCTTAAAAAAAATATATATTTTTGTCATGCATGGTTTTTGCATGTTTCAGAGTGAAACTTGAATCTGAGAACAGCCTGCTAAGGTCATCCCCAGCTTTTCTGAGTCTCTTCGTTTGTCCATAGTGACAAGGTTCTGGCTTGGGCGTGAGTAACAGGCTGAGAACCTCGTACGACTCGGAAAAGCTGTTTCATTGCATGAGACCCAGCAAAGCAAGCAGGTAGCGGCTTGAATCCAGTCCCTACCCCTTTCTAGCTGGAGACCTCACACAAGTGATGCAAGGGATGCCTTGGTGTCCTGATCTGGAAGATAGTGATGATGACAACACCTGCCTCCCAACCCGGCCGAGCTGCCGGGACAACTACGGGCTCATTGTGGTAAAAGGCAGAGCGTGGTAAGGCTAAACACGTGGGACTGTTATTCTGAGCTAATGAGGGCTCCCTGAATGGCAGCCTCTTTTTTCAGCTGGAAGATTACTTAGAAAAACCCCCAAATTGCACACGGGGTTGAGTAAGAGGTCCTGTGTGGCGATGATGTAACATGCCTATTTTGGGCAGATGTGGTCATTCAGGGAGTGACCCACTTTCCTGTACTTCATCGAAGTCATTGCAATGGGTTTCATCAACCATCAGGCTTGGGAATGAGCCACGGGGTTAGAAAGAGGCTTTTCTGCCACGCCAGGCTGCTTTCAGCCCTGTGTAGCTCAAGTCGGGGCTGCGAGAGCACAAAGGGATGCTTCTATGGTGACATCCATCCCTGTTCATAATGGTGGCAGCAGAGATGGGCAGAGGAGAAGAGCACGCGTGCCCCCTTGATTCTCCAGGGGATGTGGGCTGCATCCCCAGAGGAAGTGGGGGGATTTTTGCTTCTTTGCTTGGTGTTTGGCCTGATAAAGGGAGGGTCGAGTTTCTAGGTATCCATAGGACCTTTGGAACATTGAACAACAGCATCCAAGGGGAACACCAGACAGAGGGTGAGAAGGTTCCTTGTCTGTGAGTTTCTTTAAAAGTCTGAACGTGAACCCTGAGAAGTCATTGTCATGGCATTTCTGTATGCCAATCCAGCTGGAGCAGGGGGCTCTATCTGAAGGAGAGTATAGAGAGGCCAGCAAGCACAGAGAACCTGGGGGTTCAAACCCTCTTTGGAACGAGGCTGAGTGTGAGTAAAAATGGATAGACCATCAGAGAGGGAGAAAAACCATGAGAGAGTCTTAAGTCTAGGAAACAAACTGAGGGTTGCTGGAGGGGAGGTGGGCGGGGGGGAAGGGGTACCTGGGTGATGGGCATTAAGGAGGGCACATGATGTGATGAGCAGTGGGTGTTATATGAAACTGATTAATTATTGAACACTATATCTGAAACTAATGATGTACTGTAAGTTGGCTAATTGAATTTAAATAATTAAAAAAATGAATAGACAACTAACTAGTTAACGAACTGACCCAGTGTAAGTTGAGTTGTCAGTGGTGGTAGCTGATGTATCAGTGAGTCAAATCAAAGGAAGCCAATGCTAAGAGCAGAGATTTGGGCCAGATGTTCTTGGATTAAAATCTTGCTCCATTGTTATTCGCTGTGTGGTGAAACTCAAATCACTTCACCTCTCTGAGCCCCCGGGTTCACGCCTGTGAGGTGGAAGAAGATGCTGACCTTGTGGGGTTGTCAGAACGACTAGACAAGGGGTGGCTCAAGGCCTCCTGAGCTGCCTGATGCAGATCCAGGCTCTGATGGTTCTACCTGGCCCTTGGTTGCCCAGCTGCTTCTCATCGTCCAGGTTCAGCTTAACTGTCACCTCCCTGAGAAGCCTCACCTGATCACCAGTGGAAAGCTGCATGCCCATTCCTCCTATGTCCCATGACCTTCCATCACTGCTCCTGGTTTCTTTCCTTTCCAGCTTGTGACACAGTTGTGATTTCCTTGTTTGTTGTTCTTTTTTGTCTTTTTTGTGTGTGTTGACTGCTGGCTATCTCTGGCCACTAGACTGAGGTCACCGAAAACAGAGGAGTGATCTCTATTGTTTTGGGACTTGGAGTACCTTGATCAGTGCCTGGCTTATATACGGCAGGTGGCTGGAGGATTTGACGGAAGATCCCTGTCACCAGGCAAACTTCTGAGCCTTGTTAGTCTGTGGCTTTTCTGTATCTTGATACCATTTTAAAGGGTGTGCTATGGTAAAGATGAACAGAGATCCAGGGTGGGTTTCAGTGAGTACAGGAGGTACGTGACACAGAGTAGGACCCCATAGTGTTAGACAAGCTCATGGGATGGCATGTGGAATGCTCAGTACCCCCCCCCCCCAGATTACAAATATTTTTATTCCTTTCCCCTCTGTTCTTCTTTCGATGGAGTTTGTACTCCTTGCTTGCAGATACCAGCCACATAGAACGCAAAGTCTGGGAAAAAAAGATGTAGCCCTGAAGAAATAGAAAAGGAAAAATAAGAGTTTTTAATATCTCAACTTACAAAACCAATGATTTCATTTATAATGTCGGTGGAAGTGGCCAGTGAGTGAATTCACATGTTAACCCACAAACTGACCAAAGAAGTCAGTCTAGATGGGAAAGTTAGTATCTTAGGACTTACTGGTTTATTCTATCCAAAAAAGGGCACAACTCTTTTCCTCCATAAGTTTAAATAAGGACATTTTTTCACGAAATAATCTCGAATAAAAAGAATGGATGTTTCCTCATCAATAAGAACTATGGAACACTGTGGGTTTCTCTTTTCACCTGGAGTGGTAGGAAGCTCAAAATTAATTTCAACATTCAATAATAATATTTGCTCTCAGGTTGTTACTCCTACTTATTTCTGGTTTTGAAAAGAAGCAGGACTTGAGTAAATAAGTGCATTTTGGCAATGTGATTTGCTGACCGAAAGCCCGGGGCTAAGTTTTCTCAGATGGGCAAGTTACTCTGACACTCATTTTTCCTGTAGCATTCACGGAGAGATCTCTGTGACCCTGAGCTTTTCTCTCTCCCTTGCTATGGTCTGCAATTTCCTCAGCTCTTCAAAGCAGAGGTTAGACCGGGGAGGGTCATTTTGGGCATTTGCAGATTGAAAAAAAAATGCTTTCATTCTTTCAGTGTTCTGGGGAGCAGAGAAGCCTCCTGTTCCTTTTCTGCTGCATTTCAGTGCCGTAAAGCAGGGATTCTTTCCAAACTTTTTTTTTTTTTTTTAAACCACATTGTCTTTCGTCCAAAATAAAACTGATGGGGAATCCAAATCCAGGAAACAGATCCTAACGGAGCAGCAGCGGTTGACGTGAGGGGTGGGGTTGTGGGCAAAGAAGCCTCACCTTGCCCTCCACTCCCCTCCACACCCCCGAGGCTTCCCTAGAGTCCCAGGGGGGCCCATCTCAAGCCACAGTATTACAGGATTGCTCCACATACCCAGAATAAAATTAGTACCTAAATTTACCTGCCCTAAACCAAACCTGGGTTGTAAGCCCCTCAAGAGCCAGCAGTACCTGATGCCTACTGAAAACACAAGTGTGTCTGTGAAACAAACAGATGAGGGAAGCCGTTTGCTTTCACGCCAGAGGTCTGGCTTAGCTTCGCAAGTCCTGGAAGACCCCTCCCTCAATCCTTTATCATCTCTTAGGGCAACGGAGTCTCTGCTCCAGATCCACAGAGCGTGTTTTTCTGTTGTCTCTGTATCAGAATGATCTGTGACATCCTAGGTGGAACGTCTGACGATGTAAACATTTCAAAACTTTGCAACTGCAAATTTCATTTCTTTTAAACATTTGGGGCTGTTTAAACAGTAGCCTGAGTATTAAATTTGCACTTTATGGGAGTTGGGGAGAGGGGACGGGGAGGGGGAGGAGGGGAGGATTTCTCCAAACCATAGGAAAGGATGGAAAACACTGTTGAGTTTTTTTTTTCTGGGAAAACTGGTTTTTTTTTTCCCCCTCTTCAATTGAAGTATTGCTTTAAAGCATTGGCAGGCTTACAGAAGTGAAATGAAAAACAAATCCCACAAAAATCCTGGAGTACCATAAAAATAATGAATAAAGTAGTGCAAAATGCTTTGATTTCAGTAATATTTTTCAATAAAGCTGGTGCATTCCAAACAGATTGTATTTATCTTGAAGAAGGCCCTTGTGCATGTGGCTTTAGAGTTTATAACAAAGTTTTGGTGGTCTTGATTGTGATATGATAATAAGAAAGTATTCAAGTAGTGAAAACAGCATAGACTTTGAAAGTGGGTCAACCAGGGTTCAAATCCCTCCTTCCCCCCTTTATATGTCCCTGGCCACTTTGAGTAAGTGACCATTCTGTTGGGGCTGAGTTTCCTCACCTGTAAAAATCTGAAGAGTAATGTCTACCACCATGGGTTGCGAAGTTTGAGAGAGTGTGTGCGAAATCTGCAGGGAGGGAGTGTAGGCACCGAGACTGAGTTTGAGTCAAGAGGGTGATTGTGTATTTGTGTCCAGAGCTGCAAAGTGTCTACTGTTCTACACGAAGGCCAGTCCTCCAACCACATGGGGGGCTCCTGCTGTTCCCCTGTTTTCCCCTGGGTTCGCATGGCTTTTTATCAGATTATATATGGATACATATTTACTGGAAGAAGCTTGAAAACTAAAGATGGATGTTAAGAAAGAGAAGTCGCCCACAATCCCAGTAAAACTCTGGTGTGTTTTTCTCCATATATACATATAAATATATATATTTTTCTTTAGTCAATTTCTGCTTCTTGGCAAGAGAACAGTTTTATTCATTGACATTGAATAGTGCTATGCCTACCATTTTTCTTTTATAATTTCTTAAAAAACTCATTTTATTAGAACAAGAGTGATACAAGTGCATTGTTAAACACTTAGAAAAAGTGAAAGCATAGGAAGAAACAAAAATATCACCCATGATCTCAATACACAGAAAATCACTGCCGACATTTATATGTATATATGTATACATATAGGTATATGTATATCCTTGTAGTATCTCTCTTTCTCTCTCTCTCTATATATATGACATATTATATATATTTTCCTTCCCCAGTTTTGTTTAGATATAATTGATTTATAACATTGTATAAGTTTAAGGTATACAGTATGATGCGACATTTGTATATATTGTGAAGTGATCACCACAGTAAGTTTAATTAACATCATCAGCTCACACACTTACAATTTTTTTCTTGTGATGAGATATATAAATTTAAATTTAAAAACTCAAATTGGGAACTTCTTGAATGATCACTATTGTAGACTTCTTTCTTTTGCCAAATATTGCATTGCGAATACTTTCCTATATCATTAACTTTTCTTCTATGTCATAAATTTTAGTGGTTGATATTATTTCATTATTCTATATCATAGTTTATTTTATTAATTCCCTATTATTAGATAGATTTCAGTATTTTATTATTATAGACAATTTTGTAGTTAACATCCTAATAGCTAAATTTATGCTGTATTCTTTAAGTAAGAATATGATATATTCTTTAAAATACATTTCTGAAAGTGGAATTTCTAGTGGACTTGCATGCACATTTTTAAATCTTTTGCCAAGTTGCCCTCCCTTAAGTTTATACCAGTGTATACTTCCTCTTGTAGTATATAAAAGTATCAGCTTTCTTGTACCCTTATGGTTATTATACTGGTAATACCATCAAAAAGAGGAAAATTTTGTGCTAATTTGTCAAAATAATCATACTTATTATTACTTATACATTTTTATTAGTAATATATTTTTTCTATTTTAAATTATCTGCCATATCTTTTATATATTTTTCTTTTTCATTTTGCTTTGTTGTGGTAAAACAAACAGGGAGAATAGATGAAGTATATTAATTAAGAGTATAGTTAGATTAGTTTTGACAATGGTACACGCCTGTGTTAACATTCAGATTAAGATATTAAACATTTTTAACACTCCAGAATAGAATAGAACCTCCATTGATCTACCTGTCTATCCTTGTGGTAATGCCATATTCAAAAAACATATACCTAGAAATGAATCTAGCAAAGGGTATGCAAGAAAAACTACAACACATTATTGACAAAAATTAAAGAAGACCTAGTAAATGGAAGGATATACTATGTTCATGGATTGGAAAGCTTTCTATTGTAAAGATGTTGCTTCTCCCAAAATTCACCTATAGATTAAATGTCATCCCAAACAAATTCTAGAAACCCTTTACTTTCTGTGGAGTCTATGAGTTGATTCTAAAATTACATGGAAATTTAAGAGCCAAGAAAAGCCAAGGCAATCTTGAAGAAGAAATAACAAAAGTGAAGGATTTACACAACCAGATATCAAGACTTATTAAAATAATAATAGTAATTAAGACAAGGAGTATAATGGGTAAAAGACTTGAACAGACACTTCAAAAAGAGGATATTCAAATGGCCAATACATATAAAAAGGTTTTAAACTTCATTAGTCATCAGGGAAATGCAAATTAAAACCACAATGTGATACCATTACAAATTTGCCAGAATGACTAAATTTAATGTGGAGCAACTGGAACCCTCACATACTGCTGAGAGGAATATAAATTAGTACAGTCACTTTAGAAAAAATGGTCTGGCCATTTTCATTAAATGTAACCTACCTATGATGCAGCAATTCCACTTGTACATATATACCCAGCAGAAATGCATATACATGTTCACCAAAAGACAAATAATGTTCATTAGTGAAATGTCCACCAGCAGTAGAATGGATAAATTGCAGTCTGTTCATACAGTGGAATCCTATATGGCAACGAGGATGAGAGAACCACAACTATACGCAAAAACATAATGTTCAACAAAATAAGCCAAACACAGAAGACTAAACATGGAATGATTCCATCTATATTAAGTTCTAAAATAGGTTAAACTAACCTATGGTGTTAAAAGTCAGGATGGTGGTTACTCTGAGGTATAAGTGGTTGTTAGGGCACAAGAGTTCTGGGCTGATGGTCATGTTCTGGTTCTTGACTAGGTGCTGATTACATGGGTGTTTTCCTTTTGAAAATTCATTGAGCCGTACACTCATAATTTGTGTACTTTAAATTTTTTATATTATTTCTTACTTTTTCCCAAGAAGAAAATAAAAACCTCCATAGCTAATGCTATATAATCTTTTTGTTTTGTATTGCTGGGGAGAATTCTGAGGCCAGATAGGTTTTCTTTTCTTGGGTAGGATTATAGAATTTCCCTTACCTAAGACTAAAACATTATTTCCGGAATATTTCTATATAGCGGCTATTTTAATTAATATTGTCTGACTTTCAGGGAGCACTGTAGATCTAAAGATATTATTCTTTTGTTTAAGTTTTATAAAAATTTTCTTCTATTGTTAGATTATTGTATCTTCCATCTTTTTGACGTTCCTGATAAATGATAACTGAATCTATTGAATCATTTTTTAAAAAATTATTTCCTTTTAAAATGCTCATCTCTTTATTCTGGGAAAAATTCTTGACTTTATTTTGTATTTCACTGACTTAAAGTTTAAGAAGTATTCAAGCTGCTATTTGTTGCTTTCAATTCAGCAATTGTGCTTCTCATCATTTTATAGAATTTCCTGATCTCCGATATTCTTTTAAAATTATCAGCTGCTCTTGATATAGTGTTGAGAACACAACTAGATCATTCCTGAAATTTCTTCTGCTTCTTGCCGTACCAGTTTCTTAGGACAGTATTTTCTCCAGTTCCCCAGAGTGGCTCTCCTTTTGCACATCAGGATCATTCTTCTTTCCAGCTTCTTCACTTCATCTGCACATCCTTTAGAGATGCTCAGAAATGACAGCTAAGATGGGTTCTGTTATTAGATACATTTTTACTAAGTACATACATATTGCTAGTCATTCTCCTAGGTCCTGAAGACCGAACAGTGAACTCTGTAGAAACCATCCCTGTTCTCACGATGTGGTCCCGACAAACCGTAGGAAGCCAGCACACTTGGGACCTGGGCACTTCCTGTAAAGAAGGAATGTTTTCACACTGAAAATCTTCTTTTCATGGAATGCAGGACTCATACATGCTCTAGGAGGAGGACGAGGACACATTCCAGAATTGGCAACAGAGGGAACATCTGCACCAGCTTCTTCTCCATGAATGCAGCCCATTGAGAGCTGATGGAATTTTGAGACTGGCAACGTGGGTTTTGATCTTTGCAAATACTGGTAATGAAAAATGTTAACTCCAGTCATAGGCAGGAAACTCATGAACCTGAACTTCAATAACTAATGGACCAAGGACATCCTGGAGAATACTCTGTGGCCCACAATTCAGTCAGTACTAAGAATAGCCCGTCCGTGTTGTTAGGATTAGTGGAAAGAGTGACCCCTCCCACTATCATTCCCTAGACAAATATTGCTGAGAAAGTTGGCAAATGGGAAATGGGAAAAAATCACTGTATGTGATGCCTAAATCCTGATTCTGCCTATTGGGTTCATTTTGCTACTAGTTTGCCTTGAAGAACTTTCCAGGAAGTTCTGTTGCCCAATTATACATGGGAGATGGGGACATTACCAAGATAAAATTAAGACCTAAGTGGGACTTGGTTTCTTGTGCTTTAGGAGACTTCTCAGCCAAAATGAGTAGCCATGTGAGATGGTGGGTTTGTTAGAACCTCTACTGCCTATCAGTCTGGGTATCATCCCAGAACCAAAGTCACTTTCTAAGGAGAATCTGGCAGGAGAGGGGAGAACAAGGGGGATTCTCTCATTTGCTGAGGGGCAAGTGACATCTTCATAGTCCAGGAGTCAGGCCCAAATCCCCACCAATCCAGACTCCCTGGGTCAGATTATATTGCTTGAATCAGAAGTAAAGAAGTAATAGAAAATTCTTTGGGATTTTGAGTTTGTTTTTGCCTGGACATGGGAGGAGGTCTCCCACCGCTTCTCTGCCCATTTATCCTTCCAATCACCCCCAACCCTGATTTCCATCAGAAGCCTGGCATTGAGGAAAGATTCAATCAGTGGTGGCTCATAATATTTGTTGCACTTTGTCCATTTCACTGTCTGTCATAGGAAAGGCCCATTCCAGAGCTCACAGACCTCCTCTTCCAAGAGGCCAGGATGCAGGTGTCCCTGACACCATGTGAAACTGAGCTATGAATATCTAGCCTCAAATGAAAAATGCAAGACTTTCCATCTCCTCCCATTTTCTCTACGAGATCCTGCTTCCCACTCACAGGAGAAACTGTTTAGAAAAATCAGGCCATGATTACCCCCAGGAGAAAATATGTTTTGAGTCTAGTGAAGGCCTTTGCTGAGTGACATTAATTATACTCGTTTAGGTTTGACATTAGTAATTAACCTTCCCAGCTGTTTATATTGTAGCCTCCTATTAAAACAATATGATTAAAACAAATAATTAAAGACTATTACTACCACTTTAAATGTGTACACCATTTTAAACTTACAAAAGGCTTCTATCCACAATCTCATTTGATGACACACGTTGATTCTACAATGTGAATATAGCACGCTTTATTCCTTTTTCTCCATTTTTTATTGTAGTAAAACATATATAACATAGAATTTACCATTTTTACCATTTTAAGTGTAAAATTCAGTGGCATTAAGTACATTTACAACATTGTGCAACCACCACCAGTATCCATCTCCAGAACTTTTTCATCAGCCCAAACAAAAGCTCTATATCCATCAGACATTAAGTCCTCATTCTCCCCTCCCCACAGGCCCTAGTATCCTCTGACCCATATTCTGTCTCTATGAATTTGACTGTTCTAGGGGCCTCATGGAAGTAGAATCATACTTCTCCTTCTGTGTCTGGTTTCTTTCACAGAGTATGAGGTCTTGAAGTTTTTCATCTATGCTGCAGAATGTATAGAATTTCATTCCTTTTTAAGGCTGAATAATATTCCATTATATGCATATATCACATTTTGTTTATCCATTCACCTGTTGATGGACATTTGCATCGTTTTTACTTTTTGGCTATTGTGAATAGAGCTGTTGTGAAAATTGGCAAGACTTATTCTTATTTGACAAATTTGGTTAAGTGATCCACCTTGTCTCACATAGAGCCCGCTTCCTAATTCTGACTGGATGTTAGGATGACCTGGGGAGTTAAAAACAAACAAACAAACAAACAAACAAACAAACAAACTCAAGAAACCACTCTGTACCATTAAAACGTCACATTCTCTGGAGGTGCAGTTTAAAGAACACTCTAGGTGATTCTTCTGTGCATCTGGAATTTTGCCCAAGGACACCTAATAGTAGGATTCCCAGCTTGGGCCACTCAAGACCATTCCCAGGCTTCCTCTTTGGGTCTCAATTTTTGTTATTAAAGCCACCCATCACAATCAGTGGATTGAAGTGAATCTTCTTTATATCATGTTAGCTCATAATTTGGAACAGGAAAAATATACCAAAGATTTTAAAATTCAAAATTGTAGCTGAAAAAGAAAGCATGCTCTCAATACTGTGAAGCTAAATGCTGGTTTGTTGGCTAAATATATGAAACTATTTGTTTCGTGAATTTTAATCATCTCGTTTTAATAACACACAATACAAACAATTGTGTGAGTTAATTCAGCTCCGTTTAAGAAGTCTTGTTCTGTATGCCAAAGCTTGTTGTTCTGTCTAGTTAAATGCTCATGCATTAAAATGCTAATAATTAAACTGTTACAATTGACTAATGAACTCTGCCAGGGATAAATGATGGTCTTGTTAGATTCCCGGCGCAGCAAGCCTCCTTTTGTACTGAGAAAGTTAAAGGTTAAAGCGCTCTTGAAACCAGTGAGTGGATCTAGGAGCAATTACAATTTTGCCTTGAAACTAACAGTTACTACAATAATGTTTCAATTCCAACCCACTAAAAGTAAAAAGCAAAAAAAAAAAAGCGGGGGGGGGGCTGTCGAAGGAGGATGACTCTGAGCTCTCTATTCATGGAGAAGGATGTGTGGCTTTCTTTAGCCCACAGGGCAGATGGTGTGGTTGTTCAGACTAAAGCCTCCTGAATTACAAACATCCTTCTTAGAACCTGTCTCCCAAAATGCGGGCAGAAATGGTGATTTTTCAGGACACAGCAGGAGGTGATCCAGCGTCAAGGGTACTTACTCTTTGGAGAATAATGGTTAAACAATGCCGACTATTTCTCCCAAATCTCTGTGTGATTTGGGGGAAGGTATTTAAATTCAATTTTCTCATTTTTAAGAGCAGAATACTAATAACAGTTCTCTATGGTGAACATTTGCTTTGTCCTGCTGAGCAGCCAGTTCCCATCCTTGCAGGAACAGCCTCCAATGCTCGGTGCAGCCTCGCTCCTTGGCTTTTAATTCACACGGTGCGGTGGGAGTTGGTTCCAACACCCAAGCTCCAGTGACCGTGTGACCAGCACTGGCCAATCAGAGCGTCCCATCCCTGCCTCAATGAGGCCCAATCAGAATGAGTCCGAGCAAAATCCTGGGGCTGTGTCCAGAGAGCTCTAAAAGCTGTTCGCCCCTTGCAGGGGGCTCGAACCTAGAAGGAGGGGCGGGGTGGGGGGGCCTCTGCAGAAGGCCTTTCTGTCGCAGACCAAACAGAGAGAGGAGGAGAGGCAGGCTCTGGAGAAGCTGGATCCAGCCTCACTCTGGGATTTTTCAGTGACATAAGACAAAATTTCCTTTGTATCTTCCCGCCTCCTCAAGCCAGTTGGAGTTGAGTTTCCGCTGTTAGCCAGAAATTTATTTCATGGCTGAGGACGAACTGTAAGGCTCAGGTTCAGCCTTGTCTCCAGAGTAAGAGGAGGGCCTCCCTTCGACTCTCAGGATCCCTCAACAGGTTCTGAGCAGCGGCTGGGGCTGACTTTGCATTTCCTCTCCATCAGAGCGGGGGTGGGGGTGGGGAGGTCCCTCAAAGGCAGGGTTACCAGACGCCCTTCCTTTGTGCTCTTCTTCAGATCCTTAAAGCCATCTGCAGGGTGAGCTGGACTTTTCAGGCTTGGCAAAGAAGCAAAATTGACCGAATTTGGTAGTGAAAATAAAACCGTCATGCGGGGCTGTGGAGCAAACCCTAAAGACTCTCAGGACCTTGTCTTGCAGAAACCCCTTGCCCTTTTCCAGCTCTACATTTTTTTTCTCCCCCCAGAGGGAGAAATGGAAGTCTGCTGAAAAAATCAACCAAGATCATGAACTCCATTCATTCGCAATATTCCTTAGGTGTTTCTGATTGACCTTTGGACTCAAACTTAGCAGTGGCCATATTTAACCAACCAGCACAGGTTCCGAGCTTTTGCTGAGAGTCTGCATTTGAAAGGGTTATGAAGAGGAAAAAGCTTAGGATCTCAAATGGGAATACTCTCCAGGTAACCTAAAGCAGGTCACTGCCTCTCTCTGAGACTCCTCATCTGTAAGATGAGGATAAAAATCCTTGTCCTGGGATGAGGGATGTTGAGGCAGTAACCACAACTACAGGAAAGAGGGGTAAGTAACCACTAGTATGGAGGTGATCTGGGTTCCATAGAGTTGTTTTTTTTTTTTAAGATTTTATTTACTTATTTGGGAGAGAGAGTGAGCGGGAGGGAGAGGGAGAGAGAATCTGAGGCAGACTCCACACTGATCGCGGAGCCTGAAGCGGGCCTCGATCCACGACCCCAAGATTATGACCTGAGCCGAAACCAAGACTCTGACGCTTAACTGACTGAGCCACCCAGTCACCCGTGGGTTCCATAGAGTTTTCACACTTAACCTTTGTGCTTGGCTAAAGGCAGTGTGAATGAAAAGCATGATACAAATATAAGGGGATTATTATATTCCCTTAATTTCCTTTCTGCTCATTCCATGCATTTCTTGCCTTCCTAATATATTAAATTCTTTTGATAAATACGTATTTACTACATATGCAGCCCTGTGCTAGGTGCCGAGGATATAACTATGAAAACACAGATGTGATCTCAGCTTTTATGGACGCTTATAGTCTGGGGGGGGTGCAGCCCAAAAAAATCCTGCACAAAAATAAATGTTTAATGACAAATGTGGTAAGTCCTATGATGGAAAAGAATGGAGGGAACTGAGAGAAGAAAATCAGGGATCCTGCTGTGGATAGTTGTCGGCAGGGGGGCGGTAACGGGAGCTCTGAGAATGTAAGGTTTGGTCTGAGACCTGCAGAATGAACTAGAGTCAGGGCTTCTGTGGGTGAGAAGAGGGGTCCAGGCAGATGCATCAGCAGACATGAGGGCCAAAAGGCAAGAAAGAGGGAGCAGGTGGAGCGCCTGGGTCACTCAGTCAGTTATGCGTCCCACTCTTGGTTTCGGCTCAGGTCATGATCTCAGGGTCCTGGGATCAAGCCCCGCGACTGGCTCTGTGTTCAGTGGGAAGTCTGCTGGAGATTCTCTCCCTCTCCCCCTCCCCCCATGCTCATGCTCTCTCTCTCAAATAAATAAATAAATCTTTAAAAAAAAGAAAGAAAGAGGGAGCAGGCTCTGGTTGCCTGAGGACAGAGCCTGGGTCCTCTCCTTTATGCACCATCTGCTATTCCACCTTGCCCCCCAACTCCCGACCTCCAGGGCTGCTAGCCCAGCACTGGGCTATTTGCAGGGAGAATAACGTGGTAGTACTTAGGGCTGTTCACCTACAGTCCTCTTTGCCTCTTTCTAAGCATAAGTTTGGGTTGTCTTTCCATCCCTGTTCAAGTTAAGCATAAACGGGTGACTTGCTTTGGCCAGTGGGGATGTGGAGAGAAGTGACGTGGGTCAATTCCTGGCAGAGCTTTTAAGATGGAGTGCTCGAATACCACTTTTCCTTCTACCTGCTACAGGCTGGTATGTTCCCAAGTGCAGGCTCTATTGCTCTGGGTCCCCAAGGGAGGGGAATGCAAAACAGACCCCCTGCTAATCCAGATAGACATGAAATATGAGCCAGAAATACAGCTTTGCTCTGCTCAGCCACTGAGATTTTGGTGTGTTTTGGTTACAGCAACATTGCACGGATTACAGTACCCTGATATGAATTCCGGTAGTATAATCATGATGATTAAAACAGACAATGATTGAGGGCTTCCCAAGAGGCACAAGCAAGAGTATAGAGAAAATGAAAAAGGGGGGAGAAAAATCAGCATGAAGGCTGTTAATGAGGTCACTGCCACAGGACAGTGAGGGCTCAACTCCCTGAACTTCGGAGCCTGCTGACTGCCTTCTAGAACTTGGGGGCCACAGGACAGGACTCTGGAGAACTTAGCCCCAGGTTCCATCCTCCGTTGCTTAAAGGCTGGCCCAGTGGTGCTTCCTGTCTTCCACGTCCACACTGCACCTGCAGGTGGGCTCAGTAGGACCCCCCTGACTTTGAAGAAGATTCTAATACAGAAACGGGGGAAACACTAAGAATGCCCTGGAGGTAGGACTCTGCAAGCATGCACAGAACTGCCCACCGCTTCTGGTGAAATCAGAGATGGAATCAGACACAGCCCAAGGGAGCATGACACAGGACACTGAAAGTAGCCTGCTGCATTACCACTTCACCTTTTGGTTTGTGTTTGAGAAGAGCCTTCGGGAAGAAGTCACAAATGCAGAGAATGCAGCTCCAAGTGCAGACCGTGAAAATCTAGGAAAGGTGCTGCTTCAGGGACTAAGATTAGTGGGTTCTGAAACACCTCCTCCAAGAAGCCCTCTGGGATTCCCTCTGCTAGTATACTCTTGCCCTCTTATGAACTCCCCTCTGAACTCTTTCTGCCCCCAAGTAGAGCTCTTTAGTCTGCCCATGACTGCCCACAAATCTCCCTTACTCGGTTATCGTGTATCTGGAAGCAGAACTCACACCAGATTCATTTTTGTGGCCTCACTGTGTCTAGCTCATGGCGAGCAAACAATAGTTACTTTTTTTGAGTGAATGGACAATTAGCACCAGTAGAACTGTCCATTTTCCTCTTCTGTGAGAATCGTTGACCACGAATCATAAAAAAAACAGTCAATATTTATAAAGTTCTTCCTGGCTTGTGTTAGAAAACACTTTTACAACCATCTCCATTCCACTTATGGCAGAACTGAGGCTGAGGGGGTGAAGTATCCCAAGGTCACACAGGTGGGAAGAAGCAAAGCAAGGATTTGAACCAAGGAGGTTGACAGCATGTTGAGTGCTCTTCTTTGTCTCCGAGGCATTACTAAAAGGGTACCAGGAGATGATGAAATACTTAGTTGATTTCTAGGTCCTCAAAAGTTCTGTTTAAGTCTCGACAAAACCCTCTCCCCAGCTAGCACCGCTTGGCTAAAATTATGTTTTCAATCTTGTTTTGCAACCCCACTATGGTCCATCATATCTGGACAATTTTTCTTAGAAAGGGGCGAGTGCTTCCTCAGAGGGAGGGCCCCACCCACGCAGATCAGGCCAAAACCTTTTGTTGGATTCTTCCCTGAAACTGGATTATTATTCTTTCTGGCATTTGACACAATTGCAATTTTACATTGATTTTGTTCTTGGCTCTTAAATTCATTGTCTTCTTCACAAAACTCAAAACTCCACAAAGGCAGGGACCATATCTGTTTTCTAACCGTCTGTTGCTCCATTCATCATCCATCCATCCACCCAGCCAACCATTATCCATCCATCACCCATCCATCATCCATCCATCATCCATCCATCCATCCATCCTCCCATCCATCCACCCAAGCCAAATATTTCTGAGTTCCAGTCATGTGCCAGACACGGATGTGGCCACGAGAGAAATCACAGTGAACAAAACAAAATCTCTACATGTCTGACGCTTACGTTTTGGTAGGTGGAGAGAGATGATAAAAGAGAAATCAGGTAAATGTAGAACATATCAAGGATAGTAAGTGCCATGAAGAAAAATAAAGCAACATGGGAAAGGGAGGAGAGAGTGATGGGCTACAGAGGCTTCACCATCAAGACCTCAAAGAAGCCTACAGACTTGCCTCCCAGAATTTCCTTCCAAAGGACAGGAAGTCTTGGAAGTCACAGGCAACCAGTGGCAGCCCACTTTCCACTGAGACCCCTGTGCTCCTGCCTCTGTCCTCATTTTGGGAAACAATCAAGTGAAAACAGAGAAATAGGGAGTGCAATTTCTAGTATCCAGCAAAGTTCCTGGCATTTAGTGGGCATTCAGTGAATACTGGATGAGTAAATACATGGATGGATGGATGGATGGATGGATAAATGGTTGGATGGGTGAATGGAAGGGTGTTGACATGGGAATATTTTGAGGTGGGCTGGAGCTGAGGACAGCCCTGTACCCATCTAGGGGAGAGATGGACTTTGGGAGTGTGGGTGGCTTCACCCTGGCATTTGCCCACTGCCCCTAAGGGACACTTTGGGGAAGATGAGACAGGCTTGGGTGGCACTAGAGGACTCCCTGAGTCTTCTGAAGCCCCTCTCCACCCCCACTTCCTCACTGGCATGAAAGGCAACTAAACCTGGTGCCGGGGTCAACGTCCTGGCCCAGAGCCTTGAGGGAAAGGGCAGGCGTCCAGGGTGAGGCTCAAACCCAGGCAGCCAGGGGGAATTCCTCTTCCTGGACCCACTTAAGTGCAACAGAGGCTCAACTGGAAACGAAAGTAAAAGTGAATAAGAAAGCCACACTGTGTACCTAATGAATTTTTTAAATCAATTATGGAACAGTCTTATTGATCATATGTTAACATCTTGGAACTTTTACAAATTAACTTTATTAAACAAACTCGCACGGTCTGTTAACTGCATAAATGTGCTTGAAAACTGTTTTCGAATGCAGCAATAAGCTGTGTTGCATGTGAGCGCGCGCGGTTCAGTCTGACCATTCTGAAATCGGCTGCTCTGCATTTGAATGGGGCCCACCCGCCCATTCACAGAAATGCTGCCTGTTCGCCTTGACCGTGTCAGTGTCCGTCCTCCCGTCCAGGTGGTACAGTTGCTCAGGCTGTCTGTCCCTGGTGGAAAGGCTGCTTAAAACTGCCAGCCCCCTTAGGGACTGCTCTTCTCCTGCGGCAGTTAGTGACTGATGACGGTGGCAGGGGGCACAAAGAGAAAGGGACAATGTGAATGCAGCCATCCTGAACCCAAAAGGCAAAGAGACCCAGGAATCCGAGTCGTGAGGCCTCGCTAATGAGGGACACCGAGGCCGTCACCTGATGCCCGGTTCCCCGGAGAAGCGGCCAGCGGTCCTGTTGACAACGTACTGTGTTCTCTTTTAAGCCAGTGACAGGGGGACAAATCAGTGGGAAGGGGCTCTGCCAGGCCCATGAAGTACAAGTGGGCTTAGCCATTTTAACCGTGGCCAAGTCCGTTCCTGAGCTCTGTTTCGGGCACCTGTTTGGGGAATGGTGCAGAGATCCTGGAAAGAGGCCAGAGAGAGGCAGAAATCACGTGCAAGTGTTGGAAAGCAGGATTCAAGGAGCCAGAAGTATTTTGCCTTTTGAGGGGGGAAGGGCGGCGGGGCCAGGATGTAGAGAGCCTGGAGGGGCTTGCTGACTACCCACTTTCCAGTCTGCGGACGGCTTTTGTAAGAACATCACCAGACTTCTCATTACCATGGAGATCCGTGGCTATTTGGTTTTGTTTTGCTCTGTCTTTTGAAGCAGGAGGGAATTAAGTTAGATCTGAGGAAGGCTGACTTGAAGTCAGGGTAATTTATCACAGCCATGATCCTGGGACCAAGGTTGTAGAATCCATCCCATCCTGAAAACCCTGGAGAACCAATCAGACATGTCTGTCTTCTGCACAACAGGTCCAGCCTTCACCGCAGCCTGGAGACTCTGTCTGATCTGATAATTAAAAAGAAAAATCAAAAAGAAAATGTTAAATTTTCTTGTTTCCCATCTTCTATTTCTACATAACCACATTTCTCATAGTCGAGTATAGATAGCTGCATTAAATTTTTATTTTTATTTATTTATTTTTAATTTGTATTTTTAAGTAAAGTTTGTTTGTTTTCTACTGACTATATGCTCACTGCAGGTAATTTGGAAGAAAAGAAAAATATGAAACAGAAGAAAAATCAAGATAATCATTGTTAGAGTTTCCTCCTTTCTTCTCTGGACATATAAGTACATAGAATTGTTCTATGTAGGGTGCCTGGGTGGCTCAGTTGGTTAAGCGACTGCCTTCGGCTCAGGTCATGATCCTGGAGTCCTGGGATCGAGTCCCGCATCGGGCTCCCTGCTCAGCGGGGAGTCTGCTTCTCCCTCTGACCCTCCCCCCTCTCATGCTTTCTCTATCTCATTCTCTCTCTCAAATAAATAAATAAAATCTTCAAAAAAAAACCAAAAACAATTGTTCTATGTAAATGCTTATACCTTGATTTTTTTTAAATTTAACTCTGATTCGCATTTATTTTGTCATGTCATTACAAAAACCTTCAAACCCTTTTCTATATTACATAGTGTATTTTTCTTTTTCTGTTAAATGAAATACAAAGCAAAACAGTATTTCAGAATGACCTGATAGAAGAAAGTAAAGGTACCATGCCTCCCATAAACCTCTCTTCAGAGACAGTTTCTGTGAACGGTTTAGAGCACATTCCATGAGCCAAAGCGGTTTTGATGGCTGTATAACATCTCTTCAAATGGATACACCCCACTCTATTTACTTGTTTGCCTCCATTGTTAAACATTTATATTTTCAGGTTTTCACTGAATTTCTGGTCTTCCCTTACTGTGTATTTGTTTACACATTAAGTAACTGTCGGGAAGCTCTGTGTGCACTGTTCTAGGTCACGAGAGTATAGCAGTGAACAAAACAGACAAGAAGCCATGACCACAGAGACCTTACAATTTAGTAACGGAAACCTGGCCATAAATAAGTAAAACACAGAGTGTGTCAGATGTTGGTAAGTGCCACGGAGAAAACTTTGCAAAAAAGTGGTAGGTCTGGATGGACAGGCTGCCACGTTCACTCCTGGGCCTGAGCAGAGCTCCAAGTCTTGACCTTGAGTTTATGACCCTGGCTGATCTCCACAGTAGTCCTGTGAGGGTTCCATACCTTCCTCCTGAGACAACACTTATGGACATCTGATACCCGACTTCCACCTTCCTCCTTTCCCATCCCTGTTAGGGTCAAGTCTGGAGAAATTCTACCTTATGCTTTTTCCTCCCCAGGAAAACTTTGCAGGAACTAAAATTCATATCAGCCTGTACTTTACCCACGTTCTCACCGGCACGAATATATATCACGATTATAATAAGGCAGGCTGGCTGGTAGAGACCCAAATCCCCACAACCTGAGCCAAGTCACTTCCTCAGGACCCCAACTCTGCCTCCTCAGAAAGCAGTGTCTCCGACTGAGCCTTCCACAGTCTTGAGGTTGGCATGGGTGACAGTGTGATTCCAGGGGCCAGGGGCCAGGATGGGCCACATGGCTTTGTCTAGCCGTCAAAGGAGCCCAGAGGCATAGTACCTTCCCTGGGTCTGTGTGAAGAACGTGTTTTCACCTGCACTGTGGCCAGGCCTCGCCGTCCATCTGACAGGAGACAGCGCGGCCCTTCACCCAGGTGCCCTGAGGCGGGTCCCAGCTGCCCAGCCCCGAACCCCCAAGCAGTGCCTGTCCCAAGCCTTCCCCACATTCAAGGACAGCCATCGTTGGCTCAGAACACCAGTTAGGGTTACAGAATCACTTAATGTTTCAAGGAAGGCCATCAGAGAATCGGCACATTGGAGCATTAAAAACAATGTCAATTAGATACTTTTCAGAATACAAAAAAAAAAAAAAATGGTTTTTTAAAGCATTAAGTGAGACAAGACAAAGCTGCGTAAAGAAAAGCCGTCTGGCCACCTGTTCCTACACCACCCTCGGTCAATAGCCAATGTTCGTGGGCATGAGGCCTTCCACACTGTTCTCCTTCTCCCACACCCTTCCCCAAACACGTGTGAACACACCTCAGAGTTTTATTTGTTGTTTTCATGGAAATGGAATCCTACTTTATAAGGTTTTCTCAACCCACCTTGCTTTGAATGCTTGATGGCTTTACGAGTCAGCTAATCTGAATCTACCTCAGTCTTTGTGTTTGTTGAAGTTCATGTGCCCCCCACACACGTGACTTGTGTGTATGGCCTAATCACATATGCTGATTTTCAGCACAAGCTTTCTTTTTCACTTGCTTCTCCCCTCAATTCCCCCACCGACGACTCGTGCCAGCAGCCTGTTCTGTGTCCTTCTCTACCTTTCTCAAGGCTTAGAGAACCATACACAGACATACAAACATAAACACATGTACGAAATATATACATATATGCCCCCTGCCTCCTGCTTTTCTCCCTCACCCCTGTCTCATGGAAATCCATCCCCCAGTTCTGACAATGAAGCCCTCATTCCCCTATAGTGGGCATGAACCCTTATTTGTTTGGCCATTCTTCTACTGATGAGAATTCATTTCGTTTTTAATTTTTATTTTTGGCAACAAGGAACAATGGTGTGCGGAACATGCTTCTGCGTTTATGTGTAGATCTGTATCTTTAGGAAATTGTGCTTTTGTTTCCATGGGATGGATTCCCAGGAGTGGAAACTCTGAGACTTTGGGATCATTTAAGGCTTAAAAGAGAAAATATGAGAGAAGGAAGACAAGTGATGCATGTGGTCCAAGCCCCAAGCTCGGAGCTTCTGATGTTGGGACATTTTCAGTGATTTAATTTTTCTGCCCTCATTCCTAAATGGGTCAGAGTGTTCCTTCCGCCTCCTGTAGATAGTCAGAGCAAGGAGTCCCACAACTATTCAAATGCTCCCTGAGGCTAATACAGGAAAAAAAATACTGGAGAAGGGGGCAGAGGCCTCTTATTAGCCCGTGACCTTGAAAATCCACCCGGCCTCTCTGCACACCTTTTATTCTCCTCCACTGCAAAGGAAGCCCTGTAGGTCTGGGTGGATCTCCCCAGAGGGCTGCTGGGGATCCCCAAGAGGAGGTGAAGGCGCAAGCACCACGCCCTGGGACGGGTGGATGCTGTTAGCACCAGCTTGAACTTGCTCTCGGAGGCCTTGGCAGAAGCCCTGCTACAACCCAGCTGTCCTCCCTGTTGCCCACCTGCTGCTGTGGTCTCAACTGGGCTATTCGGCCTCACTTAAAGCTACTGCTTGGAACATTGGTTCTTTCTTGTCCTTGATGGGAAAATTACTGCAACTGGACGGAAAAACCACCTTCCATTTTAGCGTCAACAAATGAATGAGTCATGATGGGCGAGAAGGAAAACCATAAATGCTTAGGGTAGCTGAAGGAAAAAAAAAAATCTTTGTTTGAAACAGGCTGATAGAATCTCCACCCATTCATTTGGCCACGTTGTTCATTAACCATGTGGCTGGACCAGGATGAGCGGAGGGGTGGAGCAGGCTGAGGGCAGGGCAGTGTCTCACACTCGTCCCGTGTATACAATGGGAGCATGGACAAGAATAATGTGTTGAAATCTGGCGTCACGCTCTACCCCAGGTCCTGGCACCTACACGGATATGTGCCATTGATTTGTAACCCTGACATCGGTCCCATAACCTGGGGATAAAGGGTGGAGACGGATACAGCATGAGGCACGTTTGCTTTTAAGCCAGTTGAGGAATGCTTAGTTTCACTGAGAGGGAAGGTAGTTCTGTCCATGCAGTCGGCTTTATGGAAATATTTATCAGAATCTCAGAGACATCACAGGACTTCTTGGAAAGAACTGGGATAAGTTAGGGGACCTGGTCTCTGGTCATGGCTCTGCCACCAAATAACTTGAGGACCTTCATGGAAGTAACTCACTTCTCTAGGCCTCAGTTTACCCACCTGGAAACTAAGGCCATTAGACTGGATGAATTCCAAAGCTACTCTCAGGTATGAAACTCTAAGTATTTCCTTAATTAAAAATAACATTTAAAAATATGTGACAAAAGAAATCATGTTTCGCAGGGAGAAATTGGAAAATACAGATGGACCCAAAAGAGGAAAAGTGAACAAAATATTAAATCTAAAATCACAGTACTGAGAATAAAAATTGAAAGAAAATTAAATTTGAAATATATTACTGAGTAGTAAACATTGTTAGCCAACTTATGTCTATCCTCATAGGCTCTTAGAAATAGGTATACTTGGGGAGCCTGGGTGGCTCAGTTGGTTGGGCCACTGCCTTCGGCTAGGGTCGTCGTCCTGGGGTCCTGGGATTGAGCCCCGCATAGGCTCTCCCTGCTCAGCGGGTACCCTGCTTCTCCCTCTCCCTCTGCCGCTCCCCCTGCTCTCTCTGTCAAATAAATAAAATCTTAAAAAAAAAAATAGGTATACTTATCTTGTAGTATTTATATATAAAATTTGTACTCTAGCAAACAAGGAATCCTTCTAGACATACAGCATTACAACATACTTATTTGTAACTCAGCCTGACACACGAAATTCTTTTTATGTTGCTATCAACCTCATTTAAAATGCCTGCCTAGTTCTTTAGCATAATGGCTGTTCCAAATTTTATTAGTGCTGAACACTCGAGATGTTTTGTATTTGCCACTATTAAAAATAATATTATGAAGGACATCCTGGTCATTATGTCTTTACATATGTCTTAAAATTATGTCTTGAAATTGGATGGTGAGACAGGTATGGATGCATAGTTAATGGGTGTTGTATGCTGAGAACAGCGAGGAGAGGCCAAGCTGGCCGCAGCGGGCTTTCTGTTGGGAAAGGAGAGGAGAGATGTCTGAGCCAAAACACTGACCGTGATTTTGTCAAAGGGAATCTACTGTGTGCTGACTGGCGGGGGGTTGGGAGGGGCTGGGGGGCTGGTTAGTGAGATGTTTATGACAGTGTGCATCTGAAGTATCCTCCGTGTGGGGCAGGAGCTATGAGATGTGGCTCAGTTTCACGTACCCAGAGCCTACAAAGTCTTTCAGAGATGTGCGTTGAGTATCGGGCATCATTGAGGGGGAGGTGAGTAATTTTGTATTGCCGGGAAATCAGGAGAATGTTCTCTGATAACAATCGCTGCTCAACTATTCCCCGAGGAAAGAACTAAGGGGTTCTCCCTCATTGACTCTTGGAATGCCATTTCATGGCCCTCCTCATTATGAAAGGGGAAGAATAAAAGTTGAGGTCTCATAAGCAACTGCTTGCAAGATTACAGAGATAATATGTTCGGTGTATTTGCGTTCTTTCATAAATAAGAAAAATGTAGGATAAGAAAGGAGCCAAGAGCTCTGATCACTCAGCAAATGGTGGTGGCGCCCGTTCCGGAGTGTGGCACATGCTGGGATTTGGAGGGAGCCTCTCTGTACCCATTTCACAGACTCAGAGTTCCGAGCGATGGGTCCAACATGGCAGAAAGCCACGGTAGAGCTGGAAACCCATCCTGGGTCTATGGAAGAGCATCCCTGCCTTCATGGCTTTACTGTTGAAAAGTTGCAATGAGGTAACGTCTCAGAACGTCCTTTGTAAACTATAAAATATTATAAGTCTATGTGAGAGATTACTATGACTTATAAAGCTAAGTTACAGCAAATTTTAAATGAAAAGCTCAAATCACCAAGCTGTAGAATGCTCACTTTTCATATTCATTTTTCCTAATGGGATAATAAGAATCGTGAACATGTATTGAATTCTGCTATGTGATCTAAGTGCTTCTATGATGTTAACCCTGTTTAATCCTCACACAAACCCTGTGAGGTGGGTGCTACGCCTGTCCCCGCCTTACAGATGAGGAAACGAGGCTATGAAGAGGTAAAGTAATTTGCGCAGAATCCCACCGTCTATCCGTACGAAGTCCACTGGCTCTCATAGTCTGTGATGCATTCCTAGATCACATAAAAATGTACTCGTGCCCAGAAAAAGAGGACCTGGGTTTAACCTGACCATTAGTGTGACTTTGGAAAGTCTAGGCCAATCCAGAGATTTGCTCTCCCCCCTTTGGCTGGCACAAGATGGACCACTCCAACTGGGGATCCAGGCAGGGGTCTCTCTTGGAACAGAAAGGGTTAAGCTGACCCATGACCTGGAAGACCCTGAGATTATTTTCCTTCTGTGCCACATATGTAGATGGGCTCTCAAGACTGAACATCTCTCCTCATTGGGAATCATGAATTTTTATGAAGCCAGTCCAGAATTCCCAGAATTCAGTCGGGTGCACTTTGCAGACCCTAAAATGCTGTCACCATGGAAGGTTTCATTGCTTGCACCTGCTAAAACATTTGAGGCATTTGAGAGGCAGTGAAACACATTTGCTTTTCATTTTATCTGACTTTGGAAACCTTTGAAGTGTTTAATAGTAGAGCCCAGGAAAGATCCCCGCCTCTTAATCATTTACTCGTAAGGCACATTCTCGGCTGGTAGCCTGTCAAGCAGAAACTGACCTGAGCCCAGTTTTATTAAGTGTCACATGCCCAGTCACTGTTCATTAAAGGTGTTTTAAGGTTTGAATTATGTAATTTATGAGAAGAAGAAATAAAAATTCCATTGTTTTATTAATATGCAGCCCAGGATCTCTTGCTCATAACAAACTTGAAGGGAAGTTGGGCAAAAGGACGTGAGGGGGAGGATGGAGGTGGCCTTCTGTCCTCTGGCCTTCCTTGGCCCCCTGGCCCTCCCATGTCCTCTCCGTCTGAGCCCCGGCAGGAAGCGGGTGGGCAGGCAGAGCTCTGGGAGGGAGCCGTCCCTGCCTGTCCTCCTGTCCCCTTGGTCTGAGAACCCATGTGACAAAGCACCTTCCTCCTCTCTTCCCAGTTCTTCCGCCTTTTTTCCAGAAAGGCCTAAAACAAACAAACAGCAGGAAAAAGCATTCCTAGAGTGACCCCGGATGACCATGTGGGTCACAGTCATCGAGAACTAATACGCTTGCCTCTCAGGAGAGTTGGGGGCGGGCGCGGTGCTTGGCACTTGACCAGCTGCGGTAGGTAAAGGATCTTACCGGATCTTCAGCTCACCTGAAGGAAAGGGGTGATCATCCCTACTTTAGAGAAGAAATAGAGGCTCTAAGTTTGGGCCCCAGGGCTGCCCCTGTCCTTTCTTCTCGGGTGCTTAGGGCATTCTTAGCCCGGGTCAGCCTTCTTAGAATCATGCTGATGAGCATGCCAGGAGGTGTGGATAGACCGGACCAGGCAGTGTGTGCCTTATCTGGACTTGAACTCTGCCCAGTGGCCCAGCAGGCCCCCAGCAGGGTTGGAGGTCTTCACAAAGGACTTTTTTTTCTCTTACCGATTCTCCATGCATTGTCAGAGCATTTACAAGTCCACGTGCACCAGAGGCTTTGTTGAGGGTTGCTCCTGGCTGGGTCTCCCTCATCTGACAGGTGGACCCCCACCCTCCCTCGCCCAGGCCCCCATTCTCCTCCCCAGTTTCTGAACAAAGCCCTGCCTGCTGCATTGGTGGGGTGGCCTTGAAATCCTCCTGGAATTGTTCACATGTAGGCGCCGCCCTCGGATTAGCCCAATAAAGCACCAGAAAGGAAAAAGATATTTTCCAAGATGTGGCCAGCCCAGAATATTTAGATCATGGTTGGGATTTGAAAGCTGTTGCAGCTGAAGGTATTTCTCGTTCTCCACCTGCCCCCCACTTTCCTGTACCCCACACCAAGAATCATGAACTTGATTTTGGGTATTTTCCTAATCAAGTGACTCATGGGTTACAGGTGCAAAGTTGTACCAGGCTTTTCTCCCTTGGTTCAAATTTGTGAGTTTTTATTTCCGAAAGGGGATCTCAGGTGCTAAGCCTTTTCTAAGACACCTCACAGGAATGGTGTAGCGTTTTTGAGAACAGGGGCCCTTCAAAGCCGGGTGGGGTGGGGTGGGGGCGGGGCAGGGCTAGCGCTAAATGAACTCCTGTTTGGGAAGCTTAAGCTCCCAGACAACCCAGAATAGGAAAGGCCGTGTGTGTGCAAGAGGCGAGGTGGTGGGCTGGGTTTTACAAACCTCTGTCAATCATTAACCCACTTAATTTTGAGTTCCCAATTCAACTGATATTTCGATAGTGCTGGTGCTGGCTGCTGACATCTGGACCGAAGGAGTCATTGCCTTTGATCTGCCAGCCCAATTTCCATTAGCAGTAAAACCACAGACCTCTGCCAGGCCGTGGGCCTTGGGGCAGCTCTGAGCTGCTTGCCCCAATGCTGAGAGAGCTTCGGATCGAGTCTCCAGAAGTAGTCATCCCCGACCTGTGAACTCATGAATTCTGTGCAGTTTTCAGCATCGTACTGGGCGCTGGGAAACAGAGAGGAGTCAGTTAGTTCAGCCTCTCAGAGAGACAGGTGCACAGGCACCTGTCAGTTTGATACATGTTTGGACAAGAAGGAATAGGCAGCTGTGGGAGCTTTGAGGAGGTGCATCAGGGAAGACTTCCCAGAGGAGGTGACACCTAGGCTGAGAACTGAAGCTGGGGTAGGAATTAGTGGGGCATTGGGCAGAGAAGCGAAGGCAAGCTCAGAAGAACCTTCTAAAACCTGGGAAGGAGTTTGGAATTTCATCCAAGGGTTATGGAAGCCATCGGTTGGTTTTAAGAACGGGTGGGTAACATGAGTGGATTCATACTGTAGAAGGCCAAGTGTGGAAAGGGGGCAGGGAGACCAGTCTGACGTTAGCAGGGAGTGCTGCTGAGGGGGCATTTAGGGTTAAGCAAAACCTAATTTGGGCAGATGTGCTGCCATGGAGAAGGGGGGAGATCCTGCCAGGAGGCCTGGCTCTGGGACAAGATGGGCCTTTCCCAAACCACAAAAGGCAGGGCATCTGAGCCTGAACCCACTGAGCTTCTGCTCAGAGGTGGAAACTCAGAAAAGCACAGACAGGGGAAGAGAGGGCTCAAGGACAGACAGGTGAGGGAATAAGTGCTCCTTTTTCAAATCTAGAAAGATTGGCTTTCCCCATTGGAGTTGGATGGTTTTCAGGACTGAAAACTGAGGGAAGAACTTCCCTTGGACTCTAGACACGTTATCAGGTAAGAGCTAGCCCCGGGCAGCCATGGACAGCTGTGTAGGCTGAGCACACAACCAGGGAGCCACGGCGGGCGGCTGCATCAAGATGTCTGGGCCTGAGCATTGGAGACTATTTTTTTTTCCTCATGGGGTGTGATGAGATAGACAGAGGTACTCACTATGCCCGGTGAGACTCTAGGCTCTTTCTTTCAAAAAAGGTGTTAAATGTGAACATTACCTAGCAATCATTATTTAAAAAAATTAATCCAACACTGACTATGCGCTGGCTCTGTTGCATGCTTTCCCAGGTTAGCCCATTCAATTCTGCCATCTCTGAGAAGTAGGCATCCTTGCGTTCATTTTCCCTGATGGGAAAACCGAAGATCAGAGAGTAAATCATTGGTGCTGGTCTCACGGCTGACTCGTGGAAGAGTCGAGAATTATCAAAGCGTGACAGGTAAATCCAGCTGTGGCTGGGGCATGGGGGTGGGAACGGAGAGTCATCTGGCTCTGCAGTGGTGTCCAGCGACATGAGCAGGCATGATGGTTCCTGGGGAAGTGGCTCCCCTGAGAAGTTCTGTACCCTCTGTTCACAGTGTCCAGCTCTCCGAATCTTCCCCGGCCCCTCTCTTTACCAGGCTGAGGAACAGGAAGGCACGTTCGTCAGCTGGGGTAGCGTGTTCCTGATTTCTGCATGCCTGCCCCCCATTCTGACCGTGCAGTCATATGGCTAAATCCATGTACCCAGGGTGCCTGGGTGGCTCAGTCTTAGGCATCTGCCTTCGGCTCAGGTCGTGATCCTGGGGTCCTGGGATTGAGCCCCGCATGGGGCTCCCTGCTCGGCGGGGAGCCTGCTTCTCCCTCTCCTTCTGCCTGCCACTCCCCCTGCTTGTGCTCTCTCTCTCTCTCCCTCTCTCTCAGTTAAATAAATAAATAAAATCTTAAAAAAAAATTAAAAAAAAATACAAATCCACGTACTTACCATTTCCAAGGCACTGAATGCAGCCCCTTGGGAGAGGAGGGGGAGGTTTGCCTAGCCCAGCCCACCCCCCTCACCATGTCTCCTGCAGAGACAAGAGGAATGGAAGGAGCCCACTGAATCCGGAGATGCTAGGAGTTGACAGGTGAGATGCAGCCCACGGCCTATGTCACTGTGGTTCTTCAGGGATCCA
This sequence comes from Mirounga leonina, assembly GCF_011800145.1. Taxonomy (NCBI): domain Eukaryota; kingdom Metazoa; phylum Chordata; class Mammalia; order Carnivora; family Phocidae; genus Mirounga; species Mirounga leonina. The sequence goes on from NW_023270265.1 coordinate 41,087,518, forward strand.
AGCGGCCATGGGGACAGCAGGCTGCCACAATAGAGAGCTGATGGTAAACACTGACCAGAGACAAGTGGGGAGCGTACTGCTTATTATTCAGCCCGCACACATCAGGGCAGTCTGCCCCCAGCTCAGAAAAGCTGACATTCAGCATCCTTTTGGGCGATGCATTATCCAACAGACAGCTTTGCCCCCGGGATGGCCAGAAAGAGAGAAGACTCCCTTCTGATGTCTAGGAGTGCGAGGGGAGCACTTAGCCTCTATTCTGCACTGGTTCCTTTGGTAGGTGGTTATTGTGCCAGGGACAAACAACCCGGTTATTTCACTTACCCCTCACCTTCTGGGGGTGGCTGACGTGCTCCACATTTCACTAATCAGAGCACTGAGGCTTGCAGATTCAATCAACATGAGGTCCCAAATCTCAGCAGCAGAGTTGGGTGTTCACTTGCTTCTGACTCCTTCCACGCCGTGCTTTTTCCACGTGGCTATGGGGGCCTCACACAAAGGAGAGAGTTGGGGCAGAGGGGGTGCATTTTGGAAGATGTGCAAAAATGTGTTGTAAGCAAATTGCCATCATTTTAAATGGACTCTGGTATTCATACATGTGGCGCCTACTACTCTCTAACTTTAGGACGGGATATTTCCAAAATTCCTGTTTGAAAGTTAACCTACCACCATGGAGATTTTTATCTGGAGGAAAAAGGAAACAAACGTGAAAACTCGAACCTGCCCCCAAATGCAAGAAGACAGGTGCTGGCTTGCCAGTTGAGGGGGCTGGATTTCACGCTGTGGGAATTAGCTCCAAGTTGCCACCCAGAAGCTGGGGGTGGGCACAGGGATGCAAGCCAGGTGTTCATGCCCTGAGGCTGAGAGGTGACATGATGGATGAGACAGAGTGGCTTGGGCCATCCCTCCAGGCTGCCCTGGCCTTTTCCAGATGACCTCCACATGGCGGCTCTCCCTAATTCAGTGACTCCCCAAGTGCAGTCTAAAGACATAATCTCAGGAAGCTGTAAGTCCCATACAAACTTGAAAAATCACGTTTTCTTTCAAAAGTGTAAAAATAATTCTCAAACCAGACATCTAAACACATCTCCTTTGTTGCAATGATAATATGCTTTGCTATAGAATAAGCTTTTCAATTCGTCGTGTCTCCAATTGGGGTCCAAGATGAATTCTCCAGAATGTATGAATTAGTTTTTCCTTTAAATGGAATCTGTGAGCAGTTGGAGTTGAGAAACCCCATGCTCACATAAAATTAGACTCCTGAGCCCCCGAGATCAGAAACAGTGAGAGGACCCGGTAGCCTTGCTCCAGGCCTGGAGGCTGTGGGGCCATAGGAACAGAAGAAAATCTGTTTGCCCTCTTCCCCACTCTGAACAAAGCCTGGCTTCAGGAAAGATGAAATCTGGCTGGGGTGGCACGGCTACCAAACAGGGGGATGCATCAAGGTCCAGCCCCCTGGACACCCAGCCCCCCCCTCCGTTAAATGAGAGTAATTTTCTGACTAACCCCTGATTCTCTCTGGGGGTGGCTCCTGGAATATTACTGAGTTTCCAATTTGGCTATTTTGGTCTGGAACATCAGACATGTGCCTCCACTTTCACGTGCATTATTAAACAGGTAGAACTTCGGGTCCAGTGCATCCATGGATCTGTAGCCTTCTGAGTCTCTGCGGGACTTGGCTGGACACAGACAGCTGGGTTCACTGCCCCAGGAACAGAAATGGAGGACTAGTCACACCCAGTGTTTACCAAGGTCTCACTGTACAATGCAGCCTCACTTTATTCTCCCCTAGGGAGGTTAGGGGGTGTTATCATCACCCCCTTTTCTAGATATCCAAGGCTTGGATCGATCAAGTGACCTGCCCAAGATTCCCCATGCGGGAGCTATATGCACAAGCACTTCTCCTGACCTCAAACTGTCACAGAAGGAGTTTGCTGAATACCCACTGTGCACAGATCCTTTTGTCTGGGTGTTACTGGGGATGGCACATCCTGCCCTTCAGAATCATGATGTCCCCTGCGGCTTCTCAGCACTTGGAAGGGGGCTGAGATGTGCTGTGAGTGCTAAACACACACTGGATTCCCAAGACAGTGCAAAAAAAGAGAATGCAAAAACATTTCATGAATATTTGTACATTAACAATGTGTTGAAATGATAATATTTTACATACATTGGGTTAGAATGAAGCTTGCTGGGTTCTTTTTACTGTTTGTAGATGGGGCTACGAGAAGATTGACGATGGCATCCACGGCTCTCGTTCTTTCTCCACGGCCATCGCTGCCCTAGAAGTTCTGCGCGTGCGCACACCAGTTCCGTCCCAGATCCTGGGCCGGTTCCGACACCCTCGTTCTTCCAGCATCTATCACTGCGGTGAGGATGCGTCCTGACAGCAAAGCACGGGGTTTGTCCTTCTGCCCCCAAGAGCAACAAGCAGAGGGCTGCACTCGTAGGAGAAGCATGAGAAGTACGGTCGATTTTTGTTATTCATGGTAGTTATGTTCTAGAAGATTGCCACAGACAATGAATTAGTAAATACTGAACCACTGCTCCTGGGGGAAATACAGGGTTAGGCTCCTGCAAGCCACTTCTTATAGTTTTGCCGACTGATCAATACATAACCCCGTGTAGTTTGTGTTTCTGGTTAAAGATATGTATATATATGTACCTCTTCAAGCCTCAGCTACCCAATCAGTAAAATGGGGTCACGCTACTCATTTCCTCCCTTGTGAATGCTGTCGTGAAGATCTGACCAGGTGACTAGGCAAAGGGCTTTGGAAGCAGCACCCAACACGTGGACGCACAGAGTGCCCATGCTTTCCTGATGGGCTGCGAGCTCAGGAAGGCAGGACTCGTCAGTGTGCAGGGGTTGAGAACACAGGCTCTGGACCCCACTTGCCTGGGTTCAGATCCTGACTCTGTCCCTGACGGACTGCATGAGCTTGGGCCAGTGACTGAAACTCCCCAGGCCTCAGGCCCCCTGTGAGATGGGGATGATACGAACAGTTTAAGGATTCAATGAGACGGTGCTGGCAAAGTGCTTGGCACAGTCCCCAGACAGAGAACGCCCAGGGAGTGGTGGCTAGTCTCCCTCTCGTAGTAACTGTGCCCTCATCTGGGCTGAATGATGGGGGAAGGGAGAGTCCTGTGAGCCTCAGCTTCTTCATCTTAAAAGCTGGGAAATAGTACTTCTTCAGAGAGTGGGGTAGGAAATAACCCAGAGCATATCAAAGCTGGGCTCATAAGAAATACTTCACGCTCCTTTCTCTTCCCCCTCTTCTGTTTGATCCTTCTGGACCAGCATTTCCTCCCGTGTTAAAGGGGATTCCTCACTTTTTAAAGGAGAGTAAAAGCACCTGCTCAGCGAGGCGGTTGTCTGATTGGATAAGGTAATTCACCCAGAGCACCAAGCACAGTGCCTGGCACCGGGGAGTCGCAGGATGGTAAGTCCCTCCGTCCTTCCTCCCGTCTCCCCGCCAAGGCGATCCAACACTGCTGGGAAGAAACGAACAAAGCTTTGCTAACTGCTCCTGAAGAACGGGAATGTCCTGAGTGTTGGGAAGGCCAGCCTCACGGATGCCTAGGAGGGAGCCCGGCTTAAGGGAAGGGTTGGGGGGCGGGCAGCAGGAGTGGGTTACCCTCTGGGCTAAGGAATTTGATTCTCTGGAGAGCTTCAGATGAAAACATCTGGGCTGACCTGGGGCAGATCTGCTGGGTTTGGAGAGCTAGCGGGGGTGGCGTCAGGGGGTCATTTGTCTTTAGCCTCAGGAGACAATGAACCCTGGGCCTCCTGAGCAAGGAGACCGGGGACAGGGAGGGATGTCCCTTCCTCCTTCTGCTTTCTCTCACGCAGCTTCTAAGGAAATTCCACTGCATTGTATTTACAAGGCATCCCCAACTGTCAGCTTCCTTGAACACAATGTATTTAATAAAAAGCCATTAAGCCTTGTAAAGCTGTCAGAAATCTAAATGACACTTGTAATAAAATCTTGTCGGGTGACCTGTTCCGGTTAATCAGGTCCAGTGACATCATCACCCGCAGATCTGTCTGGTACCCAGGGCGCTAGGTATATTTAGACAGCTTTATGATCCACACGGATTTGAGTTATTAAAATTGTACAGTTTTGCAAGGAATTTGGGATTTAATAAAGCAGTGGAGAAACTACAAAAGGAGCAATAACCTTCCAAAAAGCCAATCCTCCCGTGTGCTGGGGGCGTGTGCTTGAGCTAGTGGCCAGGCAGGTCCGATGCCAGGCCCTCACATGGGTGATTTTATGTATCTACAATGTGTCTTTCTGGCATTTGCAAGGCTAGCAAATATATTATATCGAACCCAATGACTTCAAGGTGGTGAATTGTGCTTAAACGTAAAGATTTATGGATGTATTCAGATTACAAGAAGATATTACCGCCAATTGCGTATTAGCTCTAATCAGCCTCTTTTGAGCAAATAAACTGCTAGATTGTAAATATCTTTGTCCCTGATTACCCGCCTGGGTAGTTTCCGGAGCTCTAGTCTCTTAAAGGCATATCTTTACTTATCTTGAACTACAAAAGCCAGCTTTCATGTAGCAATCAGGATGAGACAGATGGACAGACACAGACAAGGGCTATCTATTTGCTCAATAATCTATAAATTTAGACTAATGAGGCAGATATCAAAAAAATGTGTTGGGCACAAGGTAAATAAATCACACCTGGTCTCCTGGCATAAACTGGCACAGCGTTCCTGATATTGCAGTCAAATTATTCCATTTGTTTTTAAAGATATTTTAATCCCACATGACCTCAAACTTCCCGTGAACCAGGGACTGGACCCAAGGCCGCCCACGGCCTTTGCAATAAATCCATTGTCTCCCTTCCCAGACCTCAACCCAGCTCCATAGATCACCTCTCCCTGCATCTTGCTTCAATTACTCAATTAACTGCAGTAAAGTTCTTGTAGGTTTTGCAGATGTTGCTTTATTATCAAGGCCTCAGACGAACAGGAGAGTTCAGGAGCTGAGGTTATAGGAAGGTTGATGGGGGAAGGGCCAGGATGGAACATGGGGGGATATTCCCAGCAGCCGTTGGGGCCGAAGCCCGGAGAGGGGCACTTTGTTCCCCCCCACACACTTCCCTGTGCTCTTCAGTGCCCTTCGCGGCTTAGGGAATGTGTGATGTTATCTCACTGAGAAACTGCTTGAGAGAAGTAGGTTTTCCACCTTCCTATGAGATAATGCTGTGATTAACAGATGCTTAATTGGGCCATTTATCACGAACAGGACCTGCCTCCAAGTCAGTGGGCTAAGTAAATTATTACCCACCCTCCAGGTGTTGGACTGGCAGATCTATTACTCTTCTCGAAATGGTCTTCAGAAGATTTTATATGAAAAGATGATTTATTTCCCAAAGGAATTCTACTGTGCTCTTATTTATCCAGAATGTAGCAAGCAGGGTTCTGCTCGGCTCTTACATCCTTCGTGCACAGAAGAGTATGGAAAATTAGAATCCTGGAGTGGGTCAGAGCCAGGACACTTAGAACTCAATTAGGACAAACTGGCCATTTTACAGATGACAACACTGAGGCTTGAGTAAACTATGTCGGATTACACAGCTAGTTAGCACATTGCCAAAGGGTTTTTGTTTTTGTTTTTTTAAGGTGTGATTTCTCTAGCTGATGTAACAAACTTCCTAAAAACCAAGAATTTAATTCTGAACAAGACGTTTTTATACTCTAAAGTGGGGTTTCTCAACCTCAGCGTTATTGACACTGGGGTGGGATCATTTTGTTGTGGGGGCTTTACTTTGTATTGTAGGATATTTAGCAGCATCCTGGCCTCTACCCACTAGATGCGGGAGCAGCCTCCCTCCCAGTTAGGACAACCAAAAACATCTCCCGACATTGAAAACGTCCCCCAGGTGGCAAAAATCATCCCTGGTTGAGAACCATTGCTTTAGAGTATTGTCATCACCATCATCATCGCAAAATTAATGATATAAATAACAGCAGCTCACGTTTCTTGAATGCTACACATGGCTGAATACTTGATACACATCCTCTCATTTAATCTTCACGTAGCTCCGTTATGTGGGTATTATTATTACTCCATTTTACAGGTAAGAAAATCTAGGCTCAGAGAGGTCTGCCCAAGTTCATATGGCTAGTATGTGCCAGAGGTGGGGTGCAAACACTGGAGCTCCTATGCACACCACTGAATAAGGAACGAGGCAGCTGAATTTGGATTTGGTGTTAAGTGGTAAAACTGTACAATGTCGTTTCCCATTATCCCTAATAGTGAGCTTGTCTTTAAGAATCTGTTGGCATAGGGGCGCCTGGATGGCTCCGTCGGTTAAGTGTCCAGCTCTTGATTTGGGGTTCAGGTCATGATCTCAGGGTCTTGAGATCGAGCCCCATGTCAGGCTCCATGCTGGGGCTGGAACCTGCTTAAGATTCTCTCTCTCCTTCTGCCCCTCCTCCTACCCCACTCTCTCTCTAAAAATAAATAAATAACGTTTTAAAAAAAGAATCTATTGGCATAATAAGTCGTCTTCCCACATTAAAAGGAAAAACAACTGCACCACGTGGCTTGTCAAAGGGAGGCACTGGTTTCTCTGTAGATTCAGCGTGGTGTCTTTCTGGCATCCAGAGGAAGCACAATCCTAGTCCACATGATGGATGGAAGCACTCAACAGTTAGGAACTTCTTTTTTTTTTTTAAAGATTTTTTTATTTATTTGGGGGGAGGGGCAGAGGAAGAGGGAGAGGTAGACTCCCCAACGAGAGCATGGAGCGGGAACAGACACGGGGCTCGATCCCAGGATCCTGGGATCATGACCTGAGCCGAAATCAGACACTTAACCGACTGAGCCACCCAGGCGCCCCCAGAGTTAGGAACTTCTGAACAACTCTATTTCACTGAGCAAATATCCCTTCTGCTTGTCCAAAATTTCCAAAGATGCGGAGCCTGGTCTTGTTCCTCGGCTGAGGCAGATTGCTTTCCCAGATCAGGGAGCTGTCTGAGAGCTGGGCTAGGAAATCCCCAGGTGAAAAATGATGCAGGCATGGGCCCTCAAGGTAGAGTGGGTTTCATGCCAGGAAACAAATTCAGTGTAAAACAGTGATCCGGGAGAGACACCGCCCCACAGGGCATTTGTGATATTGTTGTCTACAAGTGTGTCTAGGCGACTCAGGGCATGGGATTTGGGGGTGAAACGAAAGAATGTCTTTGCAAGAGCGTAAATAAAGCCCAGTTCTCCATCCCTTGATAATTTAACATCAGAAGTCATTTGTAGAATGTGCTCCAGGTGTTATGGCCTAACCCTTAGATTGTTCTGATTTTACCATTTCTACTTCCCCTTTACCCTCATTTCTCCATCCATTTATTTTATTCTATTTTCAGCTGTATATGTATGCATGTGCGTGTGTTAGTGTATGCATGGATATATGTATGGGTAAGTGTGTGTATGTATACAAATATATGTATGCATATAGTGGTTGTTTTCTTTGGTGAGTCATGCCAAATCCTTATTAAAGAGGCAGATACAAGTCAGAAAACTGTGACAATTTAACAGCTCAAGTGGCTAGGCTTCACTATGGAGTTTTAGGGGACTGGTTATCACTATGGAATTCCCTCTTTTTTTAAGATGTATTTATTTTAGAGAGAGACAGAGAGAGACAGAAGGGGAAGGGCAGAGGGAGAGACACTCTCAAGCAGACTCCACGCTGAGCATGGAGCCCGACGCGGGGCTCGATCTCATGACACTGAGATCATGACCTGAGCCGAAACCAAGTGTCGGATGCTCCACCAGAGTGTGCCACCCAGGCGCCCTGGAATTCCCTCTTTTTTAAAGAAACACTTTAGTAACGTTCACGCCAGTGTTTCCAAGGGCCACCGAGTGCTGTTGGCACATGGCTGGAAGAGCAAGCCCAAGTCAACCGATGACACCCCATGCCAGAAGCGCACTCCAGGACAGGGGCGCTTGCTAGAACATCTGTTTCCTAGCCGCCACCTGCTTTGTGTTTTCATTCCAACAAGACTCCTTGTCTGTCAAGTGAGACCTTACATAAAAATATTGCCAACCATGAAGGGCTTTTCAAAACTTAGTCTGTTCTCATCCTAATCATTTACTGTAATTTTTCTATCCAAGCTAATACACTAAGGAGATGTGCAGGGGACGTGAATCCTCAGATAAATTAGAGTAGGTTCCAGACACTGGCATGAATCTTAGGTGGGGGTGGGGGGGGAGAGAGAGAGAGAGAGAGAGCGAGAATGCTCCCCCCATTTAAGACCATGTTTTCTGTCCAAGGCATACATTTCCTTCACTACATTGTGGACAGCACCCATAACTTCACCCATAACTATCGCAAGGACCTTATAAGGGAGGTCTCTAACCCACAAGGAAGATCAAGGAAGATGAAACTAGATAAAGCTAAGAGAGATTAAGGACTTGTTCAAAGTCATTTGGTGACCATGTGACCATGTTTGGATTTGCACCTTGCTCTGTCTGGCCCCAAACTCAGCATTTCTCCGTTATGTTTCACACTAGATGAAGCAACCCCAGAACCTTCTGTGTACCAACCCTCGCCCTGGTACCCTGGATGTGGCTTTACGGGAGGCCCGTGGCTTCTACCCCTGGCCTCTGGGGGCGCTGGTGGGGACCCTCCTCTGCCGCTCTCCCCTGCTGCAGCCCACAGGGCAGGCCCGGGTTTGCTCTGTCCTCTTCCTTCATCCGTGCTATTCCACTGTTTCTCGGCCGGGTTCTCGGCTCTGGCAGCCGGCCCACTGGCCCTCGCAGCCCCTGGCACGGCCCGCGCGGCTGTGCAGGCCTTGTAAATCCCAATGACGGGCTGTGGATCGATCCGGGCCCAGTTGTGATGGGTGTGGAAGGACTTGCTAAGTTGCTCCTGACAACTGTGCGCCTCGTTCCATCGCCAGGCCCAGCCTGAAGTCACCAGCTCATAACACACCTCCCCACCCGCAGGGAAAGGAGAGAAAGGCAATCATTTCAGATCCTGAGATGTGAAAACTGCCTGTTGGCTGCCCCCTCCTCACTCCCCCCCCGCCTCTGCCCTTTCTCTCTAGCCTTCCCTGAGGTGACAGTGCCTTTAGCTTGAGGGAAGGCCACTCTGGTGGCTCAGCCACCGCGGGGTGGGTGTGCGGGCTGTTTCCAAGGGAGACAAATGTCAAAAACGGTCCCCTTCGGGAAGAGGGCATTTTAGTTGAAGGGAATATTTGTTAGATTTGGCTGTTGCTCAAGTCCCACTTGAACACAGACCTGAGTCCACTGGGAGTGAAAGGTGTGGTGGTGTGAGACTCACGTGATCTGGGGGGCCCTCAGCTGAGCAGACAGAAACCAGACCTGTTCTTCCCTTAGTGTTTATGTCACATGTCCTGAGCTTCAAGCGGGAATTGATAACTTGACCCCAAACAACGTCAGGAATTGTGCTAACTTACTCATTTACCAGCTCTTTATTGAGTACCTACTGTGTCCCAAGAGCCAGGAGAACTGTGGTGGCCAAATGGCGAGTCACTGCCTTCGAGAGATGTAAAGGTTAGTGGGTATCAGAGGTAAGTATTAATCAGATATTCCCACAAGAAAGTCTGTGAGGAAAAACTGGCTTAAGGCCCATGAAGGAAAAGCAAAGAAGTACGGTGAGAGCTGAAGACGGGGCTTTATTTGGACTGGTCAGCCAGAGGTGGGGAAGCTGAGTTCTGAAGGACTTGAGCTGGGAATAAGTAGGTCAAGGCAAAGAAGAGCATGTGTGAAGAAACAGGAACAGGAGACGGGTTGCTTTGAGGCTCTGAAAAGAGGGCTGAAGTGAGGGCAGGATTCCTCAGGTTGAAGCCGACAGAACTTTCCAGAACTTGCCAAGATGGTGAAGGCTGGCTTTATACAAAACTGTGAGGTGGCCTCTCTTCAGTGTTTGCCTCTAGCGGTCTCCTCCCCCAGACGCCTATGCTTACCCCCAACCGCTCTCCACCAATCCTGCTCTCAAGAAGTAATCTCAGGCCATTGGCTTAAATTTTAAAAAAAGAAGGAAGGATGGAAGGAAGGAAGGAAAGAAAGAAAGGAAAGGCTCCTGCTAGGTACCTATGAGGGATAGAGATGAGAGGATGTGGTCTCTGCTCCAGCATGCTCACAGCCTCCTTAATCCACCCCCATGGAACCTTCTGCAAGATAAGGGCCCAGGATAGGGGATTATGGGAATTCAAAGAAGACCACATGGCCACCAGGAGAGGTGGTTGGGGGCTTCTTATAGGAGATGGATTTCTGCAGATTAACCCGGTGACAGATTAAGAGAACCATCTGGAAGGGAAGGCCTGTGTCTCCTCTTCATGGAGCTCTGTTTCCCAAGCCTGATATCTGATGGTGAGACAGGAGGGGTTTTAGGGACAGGGAGGAGACTCTGGGAAGGACAGGGGCCCCTTTTTGCAGAAGAGCCCACGCTCCATGTGAAAAGAGAAGGTCCTCCCTCTGGTGGGCTTTCCCCCCCTTTCCTGGGCATTGAAGAAACCTGTTAGGATAGAATTCAGTGTCATGGTGCAAAAAAACAGAAAAATATCCCCAAACCTGGGTCTTGCTCCTAGAGACCTTCTGAAGGAGGGTGGGGCTCAGATCCCACCGAACTGCCCACTGCTTTCTTATTATTTCTTTCAAACTGGGCTCCAGTGTCTTTGCTGGTCTTTTGGGCAGACAGATGTGCCGGTCACTCTGTCTGTCCGTGCCTCGGCTGTGTTATCCGGAGCCTCCCGATCCGCTCCTCAAGAACGTGACAGAGTGTGTGACCCTAAGTAAAGCCATCAAGCTAGTTCTGAGAAGCGGCTGCCTACAGGCCCAGCACTCCCTTTACTGCTGATGGTCTACAGGTGGATTCTCCTCATGCCTCGCTGTTCCAGATGAGGGAACTACATTCCAAAATCGCTCCCTCCCCCAGATCACACAGTTTATACCAATGCCTTTGAGCACAGCGCCTGCCCTCTCGGGCTCTGGCTAGCCTCGGTTGCGTCTCCAAGGATTTTTCCAGCACCCTGAGCAGTTGCTAAAGCACGGCATGTCCAGCCAACTGGGGCGCTCTGAGCCTGAGGACGCTGAGGTCCCGAGAGCCCCATTTTACAGATGGGAAGGCTGTGGCCGTGAAGGGCCAAGGTGTGAGGGGGAGGTGTGTAAGTGAATTACTCCAGCCCCAGAGGGGGTGGTGGCGGCCGGAGCAGTCGGCGCGGGCTCGGGCTCGGCTCGAGCCGCATCCCCGCAACCCCCCGCTCCCCACTGCCTCAGCCGCGCTCCAAGAGCCCAGCTGATAATTGCTCATTATGTGCTTAATCTGGGCACAGGGAGGCCTGGCAGCCGCATTGCATCACATCAAAGCGAGCTCTTCAAAGGAGCAGAAAGGGGCCTCTGGGGTAATTAGCAGAGGGCCTATTCTCTCCTGCTCGGGACAGTTGGAGGGGTTTCGGGCAAAGTCCAAAAAGCACCAAGCAAAACTCAGAGTCGTCAACTCTGCTGAACTTGGACAGGCCAGGCGGATGACGCAGATCACTTTTGAAGGTGGGTTTTTTTTTTTTTTTCCCCCTTTTATAGACTGGTAAGATATTTTTCTGGCTGCCTGGCCCTGATGCCCTGATCCACTGATTGTCCTCTGCTTCCCTGGGACCCTGTGCACCCTCTCTCTCAACTGCCATGTTCTTCTTCTGGGGGGACCTGGCAGAACACACACACACACACACACACATACACACGCCGACTCGTCACCACCTTGACCCAAAAACAAAAGCTGAAAGAAGGCGACAAAACCTGGCTTGTGCAGAGAGATGCTCGGAACCCTGTCACGATGACCCAGTTTCCCCAGTGGCCCCAGGTGGCAGCCCTGGCTTGGGGAGTGTTGGTTCATCCATCGGAGCAGAACTCTGTCGGGGGCGACGGGCCGGCCTGAGGCCTCGGAGAAAGTCACGGGGCCAGGCCGGCTGCTTAAGCGAGACCTGCCTTCTCCTCCGCGCGGCTGGAGGGGCCGGGCAAGGTGATGTTCCGTCTCTAATCCCATTTGCAGTCCCCTTTCGCACAGCCAGGTATCCCACCGGCTTGGCGCCGAAGTGCAGAAGGTGCTAAGAGACGTTATAATGGAGTCTGGTACCTCTTCCCGATGGCCTGTGGGGCACTCAGGCTAACAGGCCCGAGAGAGGTTGCTATCTGAGCCGAAATGCTGCTGATCTGGCCAGGGGGGTATAGACGAGGCCTGCGCAGGGCAGGCGGGCCTGGGCCGGTTCCAAGACTGGCTGGTGCAGATGAAAGCAGACGGCTTTTCACCCCGGCTTTAATAAATGACAAAGTTTCACTCGCTTGAAAGTTTGGAAAAGAACTCACCGTACCCGTCTCTTAATCATATTTAAATAATGGGTACCTTCAATGTTGCCGTCATGAAAGTGGCAGAAATTGAGCCAATGAGGAAGGTGTTCTCAGACGTTGAACAAAATCCTTGAGATGAGGACATGGACGGGGATCACCAGAAACAGGGGCATAATTTTTAATGGAAGTAAAACCGTCTACCTTATATTTGCTGATAATGCAGACCTTTGCCTAACACTTATGATTTCTGAGCATGGAGCTTCCTTGTAGCAGTTATTATGTCAACAGCAGAAAATAAATGATTTAGCAGACAGTCTAAGAGAGTGGGCATCCTTACTCCCCCAAAAGGGGACCCCTGACCCGGACACTATTGCTTCTCAAATGATTTAATGCAGGGTGAACTCTAATTCCCTTTTCAGAATCTCTGTCCCTGACTTCAGGCTCTCCATCCTGTGGTCTGTTCTGTCCTCACATGCTCTGTCTACCTTCTGTGATTCACAAGCCCCATGCTGAAAACATGAGCCTTTAAAATTACTTCGCAAAGTACCTGCAGCCTTGCTAATCCTCAGGTGTGAATAAACCACGCACCTGCTCGGTAGGTGTGCTAACCATGGGAAGTCACAGAAAGTACTTCTGGCTGGAGCATGGCCTCATAGAAGATCCGAGTGTAAGCCTATCATGGACTGGCTGGCTGAACTTGGGCAGGCCAGCCTCAATTTTCTTGCCTCTAGAATGGGTGTGGGGTGGTAAAGGTGACTGAGCCTGGTGTGAAGCCCCCTGGACTGAGGATGCACCTTCCTTGGTCCTCCCATAACCCTTTGCCTCCACCACTTATGGGCACTGAGCTGTTTGTCCACAAGTCTTTCCCCGTCTTCAGCTCAGGTTTCTGGAGGACGAGATCTGAGCTTCATTCTTCTCTTGTCTCCGAGCAAAATGCCTGGCACACAGCAGTTGTTCAGTAAATGCTCAGTCAATAAGTGAGCCCTCAGCCTGCCTACCTTGAAGAAGGAAAACATACATGGATTAATGGGTACAATCAGGATGGGCTAACTCATTGATGGGCTCAGTAGCAAAAGGAAAATGTGGAGCTGCTTGTTTAAAAATTATGAAGAATTTTAGGATGGCAAGAGCAGAGCACCAAGACAGGTGCAGGTCCCTTCTGAGGCGGGCCCTGTGTCCCTGCATGGGTCACACCTCCATAAAGCCATCGTGAGCGCAGTGAACTGTCACTAAATGATGTTGTACTAGTCTGCTTGGGCCACCAGAGCAAAGTCTTGGGGCTTCAACTACATGAATTTATTTTCTCACAGTTCTGGAGGCTGCAAGTCCAAGATCAAGGTGTCAGTAGGGGTGGTTTCTTCTGAGGCCTCTCTCATTGGCTGGCAGGTGGCTGCCTTCTCCATGTGTTTTCACATCCTCTTCCCTCTGTGTCCTAATCTCCTCTTCCTATAAGGACAGGAGTTATGATGGCTGAGGGCCCACACGAGAGACTTATAGGCCCTCTTTCCAAATAGAGTCCCATTCTGACATGCTAAAGGTTAGGACTTCAGCATACGGATTTGGAGACGACACGGTTCAGCCCCAAATGGGTGCCGTCAAACACAGATGCTCTTATGATTGTCGCTCTGAATCTGGTCTCAACCCTCTGCGTTTCAACCCTCTCCTGTAGATATTTGTGTCACATCTTGGTTTGGCTGGTTATAAAAGGAAAGGATAAGGAAATCAAGCTCACCATTCATCCCACCATCCAGTGGCTAACGTGTTGATGTGATCCTTTCCATCTTTCTTCAATATATGTGCATCTTGATGGTACCAACTGAGATTGTACATTCAGTATCTTATAAACTGTCTTATAGTTTAACTATATATCCCTCTTCTGCCCCACTGCATATTTCGAATCAGTTTTTGGAATTTTAGCAGTGGCCATATCATCTTCCAAATGCATCCGCACGTCTCAGATGGTGAAGTCACTTCCCACAAAGGGTTGGTAACTCCTCTGCCTGGGCGGTTACACTGATGAGGCCGCCTCTGGAGGCCACCTCGGGGCGCTCAGACCACAGAGGAATGAAACCACTCAATCCGTGCTAGCCAAGGCATTTCTGGACTCTCGATCGTGTTGGCAACATGGAACAGAAGGGGGAGCATGAAGAATAGGATTGTGCTTTCAAGGAGGAGCCTCCATCTGTCTGCAGTGTTTAAAAGCTAATTACAATGAATGTGATGGCTCGGCACCCATTCCTTAATATAGTTCCCTCAAGAAATAACCATTTAGTCCACCAATTATTCTATCTCTTTTAGGGATACTTTCTCAATCGCAAAAGAATCTAAGAATACAATTGGTGTACTTGATAAGTGCAGTATCTTGTTTAGAAACTTCGTCTGGGAGAAAGAAGGCAATTAAATTGTCAAAATGTAATTGTTTCTCATATTTAATTTAGAGTGGTTCATTCCCATTTACTTTTCATGGTTCCGGAGTTCAAAGCAAAGAAAGTTACCAGGACAACTGGTAGCTACGAAATGAAGACACGAGCCTCGGAGTGCTGGCGGCAGCTGGGAGCTGTTCCTCTCTCAGGTGACTTTGCCCTAACAACGCAATATGATGCTCCATTTCCCAGACACCTGCAGCCCAGAATGAGCCAGTCTGGGACACAATGGGCCATTTTGATTAGAGAAATACACTCTGACCTGAGTAGTAACTCCAAATCCCCCTAGACGAACAGTGTGTGTGTGTGTGTGTGTGTGTGTGTGTTCAGCTACTGTGAGTTCCTGCTGTGTTTGGGTAGCTCTTGGCCTCTTGATAAGTATAATCTAAGGATCATTAGTTAAACAGAATGAACACTCTTAGTCAGTTCTCTCAAAGTGAGAAGTCACCCATCCATCCATAACGGGTGATTACGTAAGTGCCACTTTTTCTGGAAACACATGTTAAGCACTGACTTGGTGCATTGGGCTGGGCTCCTGGGAGCTGGAGATGGACACGATGTGATTTCTCTGATTGAGCAGCCCAGAGACAAGTTCAGAGACAAACAGATCCTTTTGATTGGGTGTCATCAGCACCGAGGTAGGAAACAATAGCCACGTGGCCATTACTGAGGGAAGAGCACTCCGGATGGCTCACAAATCTCCTAGGAGGAGGCAGGAAAGTGGAATTTAATTCAGCAAATATTCATTGCCTGCCTAGCTTGGGGGCACAGTCCAGGTACACAGCCCGTGCTCTAGAAAGGTCTGGCAAGTGGGGAGATGAAATAAAAATCGGAAAAGTGAGCACAGGGTCATAGGAGCTCCAGAAATGTTTGGCAAATGAATGAAATGTAAAAAAGATTAATACTGAACCATGCAAAGAATGTCAAGATGAGTAAGACCCTGCCACGGTTCCTGCCTTTGGAAGAGGTAGGGAGTGGGGATTAGTAGGGAGGAGGCTATGTTCACGTACCAAACCACTTCCTTTTCTTCCTTCCTTCCTTCCTTCCTTCCTTCCTTCCTTCCTTCCTTCCTTCCTTCCTTCCTTCCTTCCTTCCTTTCTTCTTTCTTTTTTTAAGATTTTATTTATTTATTTGACAGAGAGAGAGAGCATGCACAAGCAGGCGGAGTGAAAGGCAGAGGGAGAAGCAGGCTCCCTGCTCAGCAGGGAGCCCAACTTGGGGCTTGATCCCAGGACCTTGGGATCATGACTTGAGCCAAAGGCAGACGCTCAACCTACTGAGCCATCCAGGTGCCCCACCACTTCCTTTTCACAGTGTTTCCTTTTTTATTTAAAAAATATTGCATGTCAAGAAGGACACAGTATCACTTTTGTGGTATTTCTGGCCAACAATGCATAACCTGAATTAATCATGACAAAACATCAGACAAACCCAACTGAGGGATATTCTGCAAAAAATAACTGGCATATGATCTTCAAATATGTCAAGGTCAAGAAACACAGAAAAGGCTAAGATGCTGTTGCCGATTAAAGGGAACTACAAACAAATTTCCTGAGTTTGCTAAGCATGTCATTCACATATTCGGGAGTAAAGAGGTATGATAGCCCCAACTTCTGTGCAAATGGGAGAACGTGAAGTGGGGGGCCAGGAATGCAAGAGCACATGGGGTCAAATGGAATCATTGGGTGAATCTGTGTTACAGGGCTTCTGGAAGTCTCTGGTGCTATTCTTGCCACTTTGCTGTAAGTTTGAAATGACATTAAAATAAAAAGTTAAAAAAAATACAGACTCTTTTTAGAAATTTTGGAAAATTCAGAAAAGCGCTCAGCAGCCTAAATAATTCCATGTCATCCTTCCGAGACGACCACATTGGACCATTTGTCATTTCTCCCTAGACTCCTTTCTGTGCATCTTACAGTATTTAGAATGTACTGGGCAACCTTTTAACTCTGCACTAAATGACATGTTTTGAGCATCACTTGTGGTTATGGACACACATTGGCGAGGAGGTCTGACTTGCTTACTAACATGTTTGGTTTGGCAAGAGGGATTATAATCCTGAGATGTGGGTGTTTGACAGAGTTTTGGCGGCAGCTGCTGACAGCTTTTGCCATAACAGCCAGGGACTGCTCGGGTTCTGACAGCCACAAGCTCTGGATGCAGTTCCCACACCATCCTCTGGCTACACTTCAACCACCGGTCTTTTTTGGTCTTTGCTCTTCTTTGAAAATCAGTGGGAACATGATTTTTGAAGTCCCTGGGACTTTGTCTCTCTCTAAGCCATCTTTAAAGCAGGGTTTCCCAACAGCATTGTGATTGAAACTTTGGGCCAGATCAGTCTTTGGTTGGGGGGCGGGGGGTGGGGCTGTCTTACCTACCGGATGCCAGTAGTATTCCCCCCACCCCTGGTTGTAACCCAAAACGTCCCAAACACTGACAAATGTCTCTTGGGAGGGGGGCAACTATGTCCCCATTTGAGAACCATTGCTCTAAAAGTAGAGAACACAGAGGGAATGGGACCCCCTCCATAGTTTTCATTTCCTCATTGGAACAGATTGGGTCCGATGCATGGGAAGAAAAAAACCCTGAGGCCAGGAGTAACTTCTGCCTCAGCTTCCTCTGTGGTTAAATGGGGGGGGATTAACACCTCTCCTGTCTGCCTCCCCTGAGATTAAGTGATGCACGCAATGCAGCAAGCCTACACAGGGCTTGTATGTAGTTGGTGTGCAAGAGAGTTCAGGGTTTTCTTGGCATGAGACTAAAACATGCAACAAAGTCATTTTGTAAACTCAAAAGAATACTGAAATGAACATGAGGATTTATCATTCCCATCCTCAAGTCATTGTGGCAGCGACACTATTATGTTTGGTTTCACCATAGCGGTTTTATTTTTCTTCTGGGTGTAAAGGAAGATTCTATTTCCCAGACTCCCTTGCGGCTAGGTGGGCCAGGAGACTGAGTTCTGGCTGAGGGAATGTTAGCAGAAGTGAGGTCGCCACTTCCGAGCCTGGCCCCTAAAACTTTCTGGGAGGGCTCCACATATTCTTTCCATTCATTAGTCAGCTGGACTCAGTCCAGTGGCGAATTCTGGGTCCTGGGGTACAATGACGCTACTAGAGAGAAGGAGACTTGGTCCCTGAAAAACCATGTGAGTCATAGCTCTTCCCCAACAGACTGACAGGAGCAAGACATAAACCTTAGTTGTGTTCAGCTACTGAGATTTCAGAGGCTGTTGGTTACATAGTAATTAGCCTATCCTGACTAATGCAGGTGTACCAGAAACCAGCATTGAGAAACACCCTAAGGAAAAGGCACAACAGATGAGATTCTGTCAACAGTCACTCATGGGCAGAATCCACAGACTTCTCTGAGTAACTAGGGTATTCCTACCTGTGTGCTTTTGGTCATCTCGGTCCTACTCCTGGCATTCCTCCTCTGGCTATAGTCTCCATTCATATCAACGTTGTTTATTCTTTCTGGTCAAGGACCACCTCTTCCAGGAAGCCTTCCCTAAATGCCTAGTGTAGAAGTAGTCCTTCCCTCCCACGGACTCTAGTTCCTATCTATGATGCTCTCATGGCTTTGTTTTGTAGCTATTTGCTAGCTTTTTCCCTTGATCAGAACGGACCCTTTTAAAGGAATACCCCAGGGCCTATTTACCTTTGCACCCCCAATCCCTTAAACATAACAGCATAATAAAATCAAAATACCAGCCTACCATTAATACCATTAGCACATGGGTTTAACGTACAGCTTGAGTGAAAAACACACCAAAACCATCATCAGGAAGCAAATTACAATGACACTAGTCATTGCACACCATTTGTGGACTGCTTAACCAGTGCAGGGCTCTGTGACGGGACCCTTGGCATAGACCATCTCGTAGAACCCCCTCAATGGTCCTGTGACTTTGGTATCTTTATTATCCCCGTTCCCAAGTCTACACCCTAAAATTCATGCTCAATGTACCACAATGGCTCTGCCCTAAAAACCTGCCAAGTCATATCCTCTGTTTCCTTTCCCACTAAGAAATTATTTTAGGAAATACCAGCTAGAGAATGTAGACTCCTGGCTAAATGCTTGTAACCTGGGGCTAAATGCTATAATCTGGAATTGCCACTGACAGCTGTGTGACCTGGAGCAAGTAACTTAACCTCTCTGAGCCGAATTCCTATCTTTACAATAGAGAAGATAATAGTGCCAGTTCCACTGGATTGTACTGCAGTTGAAGTGAGATCAGCGAGTAAACTGAAGGCTCGCAGCGAGTGGCTACAGCACAGGAGTGGTTAGTAACGATGTTACTGCCGATGTTATGAACACTGATATTTGTTATATGCAATAGCACGTGTAGCTCTTGTATACCTGAAATTATATACACTGGTTCTTGAGATGAGTAAAACTGCATGCACATGAGCACTAACACGTGGGCTTGTGCATCTGTTCATGTGTGCACACACACGCGTGTGCAGGGTCTTGGCAGGACATTCTCTCCTGCTTCTCTGGCCCCTAGTTTGGGCCATCCCAGTCAGCACAGCTCTAATCTCTTTCTCTTGCTCCCTATACATCCTCTCTCGCCTTGGCCCTTCGTTACCTTTGGTCCACCTGGTTATCGAGGCAAATTTCCTACCTCTCCTTCAACACCGCCTTCCTCCCCCCACCCACGTCTGCTCTCAGCAGCCCATAATCTTCTTATCACACTTCATCTGTCCACTTCTGTCTCCGCACAATGTGCTGCCCCCAACTCACTGCAATTTTCCTCCCGAAGCTCCCCCTCTTCCCCCTTCCTGTCTTCCCACCGCTCCATCAGTTTAAATCCGGCTTCCATCAGCCATTCTCTTCCACACCCCTGGAAGGTGCAGGAATCTTCCTGTCTGCTCTTTTTGGCTGTGTTTCCCAACCCTGGGCTCAGCTGGCCCTGCTGGCCAAAGTCCACTGTTTGATCCTGCTTGATCTGTTTAGAGCTTTAAAGGGCCAGCTTGCTACTTCTGATCAAAATAGCTCCCATCTCTTGAGCATTGATCACGTGCTGGCACACTTCCTGCACGGGTCTCAGGGAGTGGTGTGGTAGGTACCCCTGCCATCCTAATTCTGTAAGTGACAGCGCTGAGAAGCCGAGGCATGTGGCCAGCATTCCAGAAGTAGTGAGTGGGGAGCAGGGATTCCATCCTGGGTGTGCATGACTCAAGCAAAACCCTGTGCTCAAGGAGGTTGGAAAGCTCAAGGGCTTGGTGCCCCTTCTTGCTCCCTGAGCAGGGACTGGCTCTTCATGGAAGCAGGGCCAGAAAGGAACCTCAGAGCACCCTCCCCCTGAAACATCGCTGACACCTCGCCTCTTCCCTACCCTGTTAGCAAAATCATTCCCACCTGTTTCCATGACTGTTGTTCTTGACCTGTCTCCTTCCTGCCTTTGCATGGTGGTCACTTGTCACCTGGCAGGTAGTAGAAGTCGATAGAGAGGTTCAGGACGTGAATGATTATTTATTTATTTATTTATTTATTTATTTATTTATTTATTTATTTATTTATTGATAAGTAACAATGCACATTGTTACTTATCAATAAATAAGTAAATAAATAAATGCCACATGCAGCGCCTTGCTTTGAATGTGTCTGGAGTCTTGGAAGCTTGACTATCCTCCGTTCTCCTACAAATGGACCTTGAGAGCTTGTTTGGAGGTTCTAGCAGGGAGCGCAGCTACTCATATACCCTTGACCGAAGAAAGGTCCTCCTCTGCCGGGGAAGGTCGCCCTCTTCCACCGAGCGTGCAGCTTCATGAGGGACTCACATGAAGCCATGAGGGAGGAAGGGGGCACCCGCCTAGCCGGCCAGATCAGCCGAATCAACCCTGGTGATCAATGGGGTGACAGATGTTGTAGCCAGATCGCCCTCACATCCGGGGCATGAATGATTTCCTGGCGATGCTGACAAAAGTAACCCAGGAACAAAGTTCTACCTCCTTCGCAGCCTCAGTCTGGTTTGGTTCACCATGTAGCCCAGTTCCCAGCCCCCGATCCCAAAAAGGGTCAGCCAGGAATTCAGTCTTGGGAATTCCCCAGGGCCGGGCCCATAGGTGAGTCACTGGGTGGCCGCCCCCTCATCCAACTCATGCAGCAGGGCGGCTGCTGAAGGGGTGAGCAGCCCTCTCTCCTGGTCTGGGAGGCAAAGCTTGAATAATACAGGCCTTATAAGCAAGGAGGCTGTGATAGCCGTTGCTGTGGACCATGCAGCACATACAGAGCTCTGTGTACTGGGTCAAGTTTCCCGATAGCGGGCGGCCACCCAGCCCGTCGGGTTTTCCTGGGACAAGGTCGTTGGTGTGGCTTTATATGCAAATAATGCCAACAGCTAAGAGCTACCCGGCCAGAGCTCTTCTTGCTCATGCACACTGCCTTACTCAACACTCACCACACCTGTAAGTATCACTGTACCTCTTTTCCCAAACAAGGAAACTGACAAGCAGAAATCAAATGATCTGTCCAAGGCCAATTAGCCACGAAGGGGCAGAGTGGAAGCCGAGTCTAACTTGGTCAGATGGAAGGCCCATACCACACGGCCCCAGGGAAGAAACAAACAGCCCGCGGAGCAAGGGGACAGATGGGGTTGGCCTGCCCACCCGTGCTCAGATGCGATTACCATTAGCTCAGACTGCTGCGCAGCCAGGTGGTAGCCACTGTCTCTGCATTGGGTTCCATGTCTAAATCCATTCCTGAGCTCAGTCCACACAGAGGTTAATTTCTTTGCACCTGCTGGGTGCCAAGGAGTGAGCAGGGTATCTCGAAGTGAAGACAGCATGGTCTCTGCCCTCAACCAGACTGCGGGCTGGAGTAGGAGGTGACAGAGGAGCCCAAGTAGAGTGTGGCACGTCACCAGCAGCTGTGGGCCCCAAGGAGAGAGGAGTTCATTTCAAGGGGGAGGGGAGCCTCTGGGAAAGCTTCTAGGAACACATGGCCACTGACTTGGTTCCTAAAGGATAGCAGGCTTGGGACAGGTTGTTCCAGGGGCTGCATGGGATCCAGGGGTGGCCTGGGATCATTGGCTCCTGGACTCCACCCTTTGGAGGCTCCACGTCGAGACTAAGGTGACATTTGGACAACTGCAACAATTTTAAGTGTCACAGATCTTCCTTTGGACCACTCCCCTCAAAACACTGTGGGGCAGTGATTACGGGCTCCTGCTGTGGGGAGATGAACCAGCCCCTAAGCCTTCCTAGCTTCTTATCTGTGTGAGTCTCCATGCCTCGGTTTCTGCATCTGTAAAATGGGTCCAATACTAGTAGTCCTCACTTCTAGGACTTGGCTCACAGTGAACACTCACTAAATCAAGCTGCTATCATCATCGTCTCACCATTATTGTTTCTGCAGCCAGTGCCCTGGCAGGAGCCGAGAGGTACTGTCACCAAAGGAAGAACCCAACCAGCCTCCACTTCCTCCTTGCCCCAACAGCACCCTTTCGCCTTCTCTTTCGCTATCCTCCAGAATCGTAGGCCGGATGGTGCTCCATAGAAGGCAGTGAGTACGAGGAATGGCGTGTGGTATGCAAAAGAATGTCAGTGTCTCCGCCAAGAGGGATTTGGTTAAAAAAATGCATTTTCTTAAATAAATCTGATCTCAGCTCTGCCACTTTGTGGCTGCATGACTTCAGGCACCCTTTATCATTTCTGTCAGCCTTGGTGTCCTCTCAACTCATAGAGGATTGAGGAGCACAAATGAGATATATGTATGTCCTTTTCTGGCACGGTGCGTTGTACATAGGAAGCTCTTAGTGTAGGAGCTCCTGACTTCTTCTCCCTCCTCCCTCTCCTCCTCCCTCCCCTCCTCCTCCCTCTCCTCCTCCCTCCCCTCCTCCTCCTTCCCTTTCCCCTTGAAAGCCACCCTTCCCCTTTCCTGCCTGGATTGTCTGTTTCAATAGGCCTCTGCGGCATCCACCTTGGGCACCCACCTTGGGCACCCCTGGCTATGGGGCCCAGCAGCAAGCATGGCGCTCCTCTCACGTGGCTAAACCCACAGCCAGCCATCTGACTATGGGGAGAGGACAGAAAGACCCAAGGGCCTGTGGCTGCACACAGAGCTCCCCAGATCCGAAAGCCAGACATCAGTGTCACCAAGGGCTACACCTGGGCTCCTGTCACAGCCAGGGGGGCCTGGCGGCCGGAGCCTGCCGTGATGCAAGATGACATGAGCCAATTTGTAATGATTTGCCATGACCCCCGCAAAGAGCATCGCAGTGACTCCCAGGGAGAGCAGAGCCATGCTCTGGGGCTGGACATTCTCCCTGTGCTCAGCAACATCAGCACCCCCGGTCTCCTTCTCACCCATTCAGCAAACGTTTTTTGGGTATCTGCTCTGCGCCAGGTGCCCTAGGAAATGAAAATATCCTGGGGATTAAAGGGGCTGATGATCCGATCCTGCCCCTGCAGAGGATTCTATCTCGTGGGCACACAAACAAAAAATGAAAGCAACCAAGTATACAAACCGAATTATATGTAATTGCAGATAGGACTACAGGCTGCCAGGGAGACAGCAGGGTGTGAGACGGAATATAGCCGGGGGGCACCTGCCTGAGTCACGGAAGGACTCTCGGGAAAGTGACATTTAAGCGAAGAGCTGAAGGATAAGAAGGACCAAGCACAGTAGGAGGAGAGGGCTGCACCCAGGAACAGGGTTGGGGAAGGGGTCCATGTGCTGGGGAGACCCAGGGAGGGGGGCAGGAGTGTAGGGGTCAGGAGCAGAGGCAGAAAGAGACAAGGTTTACCAAGAGCCTTGGGGGCCACGGCAGAGGGTCTGTGTTTCACTCTGAGTAGGGGCAGGGGGTGGTCCCGGCAGAATCCTAAAGTCAGGGGGGAGGTGATGTGGATGTCAGTGAACAAGCAGAACAGTTTCACCAGTCTCTGTCTCTCTCTCTGGCTCTTCAGGACATACTTGGTAAATTTGCTGGATGTTAAGGCCATTGGACCAGACCTTGGGAGCAGTATCATAAAAACATCTGATCTCATCCATCAGAGGGCTAGGGGCCCGGGGAGGGGGTGGCGCCAGACAAATGGGCTACCTAACTTGCATGGAGCCTCACAATGCTTACATTCCTGGGTGTGTCTGTTAATTAAACATTTAAATAGCACGCACTATGGGTTATAATGACCGTAGGAGGCAGGTATAATTTCTAGGGAATGCCATCATTTTTCTAGGGGAAATGAAAATACAGCCGACCTCATTTTGAGCCCCACCCATTTGGAATTTGCTACCTACCTCTGGGCGGTTCTGTGAGGCTGAGATGTGGTCGTGAATGCAACATGCCAAACACATAGTAGGATCTTAAGAAATAGCCATTTCCCACCTCTTGTCCCTTTGTCTACAGAAAATACGTTTTCCCAGCAGAAAATTTCAATCACTTTAGAAACACCATTCAGGCACAATTGCTAGGCTAATTATAAATCAATCCTTTTTATTCATTAAGCCAGAATCCCTGAGGGCCCCTACAAAGGTGTGTTCTGTTGGACTAATTCAAGGCCCTCTGTGTTTGGCAGACCTCCTTTGTCATTCTGGTGTTGGGGGACAGGCCTAACAGGTGTCTTTCAGCTCAGCTGGGTCATATCAGGTTCTTACTAAAAATGCTTAAATTTCAGAAAACATGCTCAGGGCTCACAGTCTTGCCAAATCCATACAAGGCAGAGATGTAATGCAGCTCCTTTAAACATGAACAGATAAAATGTATCTTTCTTTCACATCAGTTCCAATCGGAGAGGTTTGAATGTTTACTTTAAAAAAACTGTTATTTCTTTGGATCAGTTGAGATTTCACTCTTAGAATAAGCTCCGTTTGGGCAAAAGCTCTTTGCCACACACTAGATTTTGTGGTCTAAGATTATATTCTAAATTGCCTACTTGAAGTTACCTGGTGCTGGTGCCTTGCATGAAAAAAATATGATGTTTTTGTTAAGTTGTAGAACAATACCTTTGTGGTGGAAAAAAATGACAACACCCACAAATATTTTAAAAATGTAAATACGTAATGAATTTGAGTGCTTCTATACATAGCCCAGCCAGATTGATTCAAAAGAAATTATGTTGGTCACAATTTTTATTTATTTATTTATTTGTTTGTTTGTTTGTTTGTTTGTTTATTTATTTATTCATTTTAGCAAGCCAGATGAGACTCTTAATGATAGGTCACAATTTTTAAATTTAAAGGGCACAATTTTCTGAATTCAATAATGATTCTTTTTTGAATCCTTGACCTCCTTTTTTGAGGTCCTTGGGGGTACTTTTTCCAACATCCCATCTTTGCAAAGCCCTGCTCACAGCTTGCTCTTGATGGCTATAAAAGGAAGAGCATATCCTAAAAAAAAAAAAAAGAATTTGACAGAGAACATCCTAAAAAAAAAAAAAAAAAAGGAAGAGTATGGCTATCACTCTGAACCTTTGTGGGGTCATGGTCTTTACACATATGTTTTTTTGGACAGGGAGTGTGTGGTCTCTACTTTTGGGGTGTTCAGAGGGCCAGAGAAGGCAGGTCAGACAGAATGGACACTCTGGACCCCACTCTCTGGCTATACCACTTTTCAAACCTCTTCCACCATGGGATTACTTTCTCAAAAACACTGTTTTATTTATTTATTTATTTTTAAATCAATATCTTTGTGGAACTTCAATGACGAGATTGCTCAGAGTAAATCAACCTTGGACTCATTTCCTCTCTGGTCAACAGTGACAGGAGGGACGCTGCCATGGGGCTCTGGCTTATGAGTGGAAACCCTCTTGTCTAGAGATAGGTGAGGCTGGCCCAAATGCAAAGCAAAGCAAAAACAACCAGAGAGAACAGAGATAGAGATCGATGAAATAGAAGAGAGAATGTAGGAAGACACCCACACATAGAGGGTCAATTGATTTTTGACAAAGGTGTAAAAGCAATTCAATGGAGAGAGGATGGTCTTTTCAATGAGTGGCGCTGGGAGAATTCAATATCCATTTACTAAAAGTTAACTTCAATCCATACCTCATACTCTATGTAAAAATTGACTCAAAATGAATCATAGATCTAAATATAAAATGTAAAGCTGTGAGACTTATAGAAGAAATCATAAGAACATCTTTGTGACATTGGCTAGCAAATATTTCAAATATTTCAACACCAAAAGCATGATCCATGAAAGAAAAAAAAAATTGATACATTTGACCTCATCAAAATTCAGAACTTCTGCTCTTCACAAGACGGTTAAGGAAATTAAAAAAAAAAAAAAACAAAAACCACTAATTAGGAAAAAATATTTGCAAATCCTACATCTAACAAAAGACTTGTAGCCAGAATTCACACAAGGAACTCTGAAACCAAGATCATGAATAAAGAAAAACCCCAGTTTTCAAAAAATGGGCAAAATGTTTGAATAAAAGTTTCACCAAAGAAGATACACAGTGCAAATCAGTTTACAAAAGATGTTCGCAATCAGTCATTAGAGGATGAGCATTAACACTATAATTTAGAAATCACAGCACACTTATTTGAATGGTTAAAATTAAAACAACAAACAAACAAACAAACAAGAGCAACAACCCTGACACCAAGTGTTTGCATTGATATGGAGAAACAGAGCTTTGAGACGCTGCCAGCGGGCACCAAAATGATACAGCCACTTTGGAAAACAGTTTGGAAGTTTCTTATTAAATTAAATATACACTTGTCATAAGGCTCAAAGATCCCACTCCTAGGTATTTACTCAAGTGAAAGAAACGCTTATGTTTACACAAAAACCTTAGGGGAATGTTTATAGAGGCTTTATTCAAAATTACCGAGGCTGAAAACACCTCACACATCCCTCAACTGGTGGAATGGGTAACCTGTGGCAGATCCACACAGTGGCCTACCCCATGAAAGGTCATCACTCATGACGTCACATGAATATCATATGATGTGATGGGGCGGGCATTTCACCTCTATAGAATTCTTCTCCCCAAACCCATAGTCTAATCATGAGAAAACTATCAGACAAACCCAAACTGAGAGACATTCTACTTCTAGCCAGTACTTCTCAAAACTGTCAAGGTTACGAAAAACAAGAAAAAGATTGAGAAATGGTCACTATTTTTCTGGAACAGAAAAAAAAGGACATTAAAGGGAAAAATGATTCCAAATAAAGTCTGACATTTAGTTAATAGTGATATATCGGGTGCCTGGGTGGCTCAGTTGGGTAAGCGACTGCCTTCGGCTCAGGTCATGATCCTGGAGTCCCGGGATCGAGTCCTGCATCGGGCTCCCTGCTCGGCGGGGAGTCTGCTTCTCCCTCTCCCACTCCCCGTTTGTGTTCCCTCTCTCGCTGTGTCTTTCTCTGTCAAATAAAAATAAATAAAATCTTTAAAAAAAATAGTGATATATCAATGTTGGCATCTTCCTATGATGGTAACACTCGCTGGAACTGCCACCTGCTGATAGGTACATAGGAACTTTGTATTCTCTTTGCAACTTTTCTGTAAATCCATAATTATTCCAAACTAAAAAAAATTATTTTAAAAAATAAGTATGTCAGGCCCATAGCAAGCATTCAATGATGATGGCTATTCTTTTGAGGTGAAAGCATCGGTAGGAAATGTAGACCATAAAACTTCCATCTTAGGCTGTATAACAACTCATAGATGGTAAAAAGCTCTTACCAATGTCATTTCACACATCAAGTCATCACAGTTTAGAGTTAGAAGGGATGGAAGTATTATCTTCCTTCATTTGCCAGCTAAAGAAATGGAAGCCCAAGAAAAAGAAGCAAGATGAGGAACAGGAGTGGTGCTCAAAAGAGAAACAATAGTAAGAATTGTAAAAGTAATAGTCATAAATAACACAAATAATAGTAAATAACATTTTCTGTAACTCAGGCCCTGTTCTAGGAGCTTCTACCGACCATCTTATTCACGACCACCCTACGGGACATTTTATAATAGTCTGTCTTACAGAGGAGGAAGCAGAGGGTCAGAGAGGTTAAATGACTTGCTCAGGATCACACAGCTTGCAAGGCTGAGTTCCTTTAAACTCAGGAGAAGACAGGGAACTTGGATTCATTGAGCACCTACCGTGTAGCAGGCCAGATGCCAAATGTCTCTTATACCTTAACTCATTATATTCTCCACATAATTCTACAAGATCTGTTATCCCAAATTCTCCAAGGAGGAGCTCAAGGTTTCCATAATCTTCCTGTCACCTAGCTGGCAGGTGGCAGAGCGGAGATCTGAGTATGGGTCCACTGGATCCCAGTCCTGCGTTCTCTCTACCAAACTAGTTTCCTTTCAATACTAGCAGAAGGGGCCAGCAAGCTGGAGGCTCTGCCTTTTCACCCACTTTCTCTTCCACATTCAGGAAAGCTTAGCTTTCCTTTCAAACAACTTCTACTATTTTCTATCCTACAAGCAGAAAAAGACATAATAATGATAATAATAATATCCATAATTCCTTAAGACACAAGGAGCTGACCTGGGGATTGTAAGATCCTCAGGACATAGGATGACAACCATATCCATTTTACAAATCTCAAAATTCATCCAAATACCTAGAAAGTATTAACAGAGTCAGTAAAATGTTAACATGACAAGATTAGCTGTGGCTGATGTCTGATGCTTCAGCCAAGCTCTTTACTGTCCACGGCCAGAGGGTATGAAAAGTGTTAGACGTATTTAGACATATTGGGGAAACATACAAAGCGATCATCTGTTTGTACCCCCCTCCCCAGCCCACATGTGGCCACAAATGGAACACATTGAAAAGGTCATGAGAGATCAGGAGATTTAGTGAACTGGGCACAATACAGCTTTGTGGTCCGGTTTATTTTCTCATGACAATGTAAAATATAGATTGAGATAAACTAAAATCCCTCTTATTTGGTTTTATAGCTTAAATTCATAAATTCTCTACATTCATTAGAAAGCGATGTACTATCTGCACCCACTTGAAAAGATAGCATCCCAAGGGACAGATACAAGGATATTAAAAAAAAAAATCCTGATCAAAGAAATATTGCTTCTTTCCTCCTTTCATTGAGCAGATGTGCAATGTGTCCAGAGAAAGAAATAGAAAAATTCCTGAGTGATTTATTTGATGAACCTAGTTTTAACCGAGGTTGTATGCCTGATATCATGACGGGGATTATTAGTTTCTAGTTGAAAATGACCAGAGAGAGTCCTGTTCACTTCATCAATATGGTCCATTTATAGGTTGTCAGGGAGGCCACATCGTGCAGCCTGGGCTCTCTGTCTTAGAGTTATTTCTCTATTAGATGGTTGCTGTCTTTACCATGAAGACTTCTGGCTATTTAAGAAAACCCAGATCAGAAAGATATGTCTGTTCTAGCCTAGCATTTAAGACATTAAAAGCAGATGCATCACTTAGAAAAATGAGTCTTTGATTCAAAAGCCCATTGCCACCGAAAAAGGCACCACAAAAGTCCCATTTGCTACAAAAAAAAAAAAAAAGAAAGAAAGAAAGAAAAGGAAACAAATATTAAAAAAGAACTTGCAGTTTTTCTAGGAAGGAAATTGACTTTTGCTTTTGCTTAAAAGAATAGTTTGCATAATCTAGGGGTTTCCAGACTTTATGAAACAACAAAACTATTTTTAAAAATTGGCAGGGGAAGATCTACATAGAATTGCCAAGTTAAATTAATTTGGCCAAATAAACTCTTAAATCTCCCTCTACAAATGTTATAGATGGTCTCCATCATCCTATAAAGAAAGGACATTTTTGCACACATGCACACACACACACAATTTAAAATAACATAAACGTTTTACAAGAACACAATCTCAGAAGGGAAGTATTCCTTTCAAGGAGAAAGAGCCCAGAGGTGCTTTCTCTACAGACTAAAGAAGGTATTATCACTTATCAGCAGATGATCCTCGGGAGCCCCTGGAAGATCTGGCAAAATCCGTGAGGACGGATGTTGATGTTAGAGGTGAAAACTCCTCATTCTGAAATTTTTTTTGTAATTCCATAATACTTTACTAAACTGTTACAGGGTGAACAAAAATACTAGTAGTAGTAGTAGTAATAATAATAATGATAGGAGTAAGTAGGTAGTACCATTTATTTAGTGTATACTGGATGCCAACTCTACTATGTGCTTGCTTTGTTGATGTTTTAATTCTTGCAACAACCTATGAAATCAGAATTATTCTGGCCACTTTCTGGGTTAGACAGCCACGGCTAGAGAAGTCCCACAGCTGGCTCTCGGAAACTTGGTAGAGGGAGCCAAGACTCCACGTCCAGTCCGTCTGAGCCGGAATCCCATGCACTAAGCACTTTGCACCCTGCCTCCTTTCCACGATGTGCTACGGTACTTATTTGTCTGGGGGTCTGTAGTCCAGGGTCCCTTTTTTGCCTTCAAATCCTCAACACTCAACATAGTGCCTGATAAACGGTAGACATTTAACGCCTATATCTAAACAAATGAATAAATGAAGACTTCCAGTTTGGGAAATTTGTTTTCAAACCTAGGGTGGTATGAGGAGAAAATGAGATCAAAAACAAAAACAAAAAAAACAAAACTGAGATCATACACGTAAAATGCTTAAAACCGTGCCTGACACAACACAGGAAGCCTCTGCTCTACGTAAGTGACTTTCATCACGGGTGTTAAGAAATCAGCTCTCCTTCTAGAAAGCGGTCTTGGCTTGGTCTGTGGGGGAGGTACCTTACAGAGGAATCTTCACGCAAGACATCTTCCCTAGAAATTGCAATTTATAAAATGCCCATGTGCATCACGTTTTTGTTCTTCTTTCACTATATATATTATCATTATAATACATTATTACATCACTATAGTGTGTGTGTATATATCATATGATATATATGCATCAATACATAACAGAATGCCCCTTGGCTCATGGATGAAGGATGTGCAACTTAATAATAAAATATATAAGTAAAATAATAATAAAATAATAAATAATATATTTATAAATAAATAAATAAAATAAAAGCAATCCTTAGGCCCTCCTTGATGAAAGGACTTTTAAAACAAATATTGCTTTGTTGGGCCCCAAAGGAAAATTAGAAGAGGTTGAAAATTGAGGTTCTCTTGTGTATAAGATAGAAGTACAAACTCTTCTCTGTTTGAAAAGCAGAATTGACCATTGCTATTCAGCAAAAGCTCCCCACCTTCTCTGTGGCTCTCCTTTACAGACAGCCTTTCTAAGCTTGAGCTTAGAAATTTGTTTTTCCTTTAAGTCCTCGGTGCTGTGAAAGCTGGAATTACGAGTGAGACTAGATTACTAGCATCAGGGGTATTGCATTATTTTGCCAAACCTTTGCTGGAAATTTCCCAAGATGGTAATGAGAAAACTATTACAACACGATCCATTTGTCTCTGATTTCTGCACCCTAAATTACAGGGGTCCTGTGGACTATCATTCCCAAGGCACGCCCTGGGACCAGATTGAGAAGGTGATGTCCTCGCTGCTTTTTATTTCACTTAGCGATATTCCCTGCCTCCCCTGGACAGATGTTTCTCTGAGCAAAGCAGCCCTAGCCGCTGAAATGATTTCTAAGTCTGTTCCATCAGCAGGTTGGAGGGACAAGGAGGCTGGTTACTCTTCAGCCCTTCAGATGGGTCACAGTGTTGAAAGTTAGGGTTACTGCTGTAACAGCGAAACTTACAAATGCCTCAGTTTAGCAGGCTACACTGTGGATAACGACGTCATTGTATTTTGCCTTATAAAACAATTAGAGATTACCCAAAACAAAAAGAAGAAAATTAAATTTGGGATAAACGGATTTATGCTAGTTTATTTTTCCCCAGGCAAAAACCAGGCTAATCTCTGGCACATAGCACCTTGTGTTTGGACTCGATGTGATTTCAGGATAGTGAGCTTTAGTCTGTGGTGCCAGGAGGTGGGCAAGCATTTCCCATCTTTGCTCACAGAGAGAGAAATGTTGGTGGCTTTAACATAATGAACAGTGAAATAATGTCATCTTATCACACAGACAATGTCTTCACTGAGTTTTACAAAAATAGTTTCACAGATAAATATATATTTTAAGAACTGTAGGTCAATTGAGAGTATCTTTTTGATAGACAATACATGGAAAAGACTATCTTTCATAGATAGATATATATAGAAAAGAGTATTTTTTTTTTTTTACAGATGCATCTATTTTCTAAAGCTATAGGTCAGCGAAGAGCATCTTTTTTGCACCTTCTCAATGAACAAATTAAGCAGAAAAATCCTATGGTAGCATAAACCTGTACCTATGCAGACCACTTTCATCCAGGAATAATATAATGCCCCAGAACACCTCGACCATCTGTGCATTAAACATCCCTCAGATGAGGAACGACCAGACTCTTACAGGCGAAACGCCACTTGAGAGAGACTTGTGTTAAGGACACAAAAAGCAAAGATGATGTGTGTTTTCTTGTTTTCAAAATAGCCCCAAACACTCGATGGCTGACTGGCCCCAGTCTTTTTGCAGCAAATTAAAAAAATAAATAAAAATTAAAAAGAAAGGAAAAAAGCCTCTTTTCTCTACTAGATCAGGCGCTGAGGGGCATTTTGTTAAAAAGCTCTGTCCAGAATCAGCTGCCTGCCTTCCTTTCAGTTTTCTTTCAAGGTTTTTGTTTTTGTTGGTTTTTTTTCAACCAATTCCGTTTGCACTTGTGAATGATAATGAATTGGTGCTCTTAGAGGAACTTGAACTTCTTGGATGAAAGATGCGTTCCATGTTTAAGTCGTTAACATTGACATAATTATCTTCAGAGTGTGGCCCCATTAACTTGATTCTTGAGTCTCTGTTTATTGTCATAGTCTGTCACAGAGCTTCATGGCAAAAGGTCAGATCAGAACGCAAGCATCCAAGGGATGCAGAGTGACAGATCTCCTTTCCATGACATAGCCTCTGTCATCTGCGCTCAGTCCAGGGTAGAGGGCACAAAATGCTTGTGACTTCAACACCGGACAAATTATTTTCAAGCTAGGTTGAAAATCTGCAAGCTTGAGTAGGTAGCAGTGTCCTTAAAAATGTCCCTGCCCTTTGAGCCTGATATTCTACTTCTAATTCTTCAAAGGAAGCAGTAAAACATGCAAAAATTTATGTTCAAGCCTGGTCATTTCAGCTTTGTTAATAATAGCAAAAAACCGATGGCAATCTAAATGTCCAACTGTTGGGGATTATCTAAATCAATGATATTATCGTACATGGTGCCACAATCCAAAAGCATACCTTCGAATAACATTTACTAAATATAGGGAAACAATCATGGCTTATTGTTAAGTAAATTATGCATTTAAAAAAAATACAGCAGTGAGCCAGGTTGTATGAGACATTACATATTTGTGTCTAGGTAACAACAAAGCCTGTGGTGCTTTACCAGTGTTTACCAATCGGTGTGTGTGTGTGTGGTGGGGGGAGCGGATTATTCTTCTTCATTCTTGATATTTCGCCGTATTTCCCAAATTTCCTGCCCTCAACACAGATTGCTTTGGTGATGAAAACAAACCCCCCAAACTCCATAAATGTTGCTTTTAAAAATCAGCAAGGATGCAAGCCCTTGCCGTCAGGTATTTAATGGGAAGCACGGATCCATGGTCAAGTGCGCAGGCTAGCGGGCTGGCTGACTTGTCTCATCCTGCTATTCCCGGACTTGTATAGAGTTGTTCAAAAGGAAGTCCCCTAACATGCTTTTTGCAGCTCCCAGCCCTTTATTAATGCCACGTGTGCTCTTGTAAGGTTAAGTTATTAAGTGATATACAATAATTGTCTCTACTCCAAAGTAGACATTTCATTTCACTCGGCTCATGTGGATCTATTTCGATATCATTTATCACAACGGCTTTTTAAGAACCATCTCAGTGGGCTGCTTCTCTTGTCCCTCTCTTTGAATGCAAGCCGACCTAAACGGCCCCAGTAAGAAATTAAATATAATTACCTATGGAACCGCACAGGGCAAAATGGGATCGCACCAGCTTCCCAAGTGGAACAAGGCGTCTGGAGGCCCCTCATCCTCGTTCCTCCCCGGAGTTAATTTGCCTGCGTTTCCTCCCTCGTGGAGAACGCTTACATGCAGCCTCACAATGACCTGTTTAGTCGGTGGTGGAAAATTATGTCATTTGCAAGCAAGCTTTCAGCTGTGATATTTTATAATTGTTAAGATGAAAACCCGATAATCCATCCTCTCCCCCTTCACACAAACTGCAATCCATCTTTAAACCTGTGATAATTCCTAAAACCTGCCGCTTAATAAACTAACAAACCCCAGGCCTATGTGATTTTACGGGGAGCCAATCTTTGATCAGCCAAGCTGAAATGGGTCTGATAAGGGGACGCCCTTCCACTCTGGGAGTCGCCACTTGAGTGGGTGATTGCTGTTTGCTCCCGGTCCTCAAGTGCCAAATAAGCAGAAGTCTTCCCGAGCTCCTTATCTCTTTCACTTTCTTCTCGAGATCTCTGTCGCTTTAATCCGGCATGTCTGCTGCTGGTTAACAAGGAAATCCTATGTCAATTATCGCCAAGAACTTCCTGCTGCGTAGCAGTGGGGAATCAAAGCGTCGGAGAGCCTTTTCACACCAGAGAGTGGTGCAGGGCCTAATTAAATGGCCCTCATGTCCCGCAGCCTGGTGGAGGCCACATGATAGATAGCTAATGGAAGATAGCCCCATTTTTCCGAGAACCGTTTGGAGGATGGCGGGCTGTCCGGTGGGTTGCAGGTGCGCGCCCTGGTGGGGCTGCGCCGCGTTTTTTCCACTTGCGCTGAATTTCGTGGGTCTGTTGTCAGCACTGGACAGCGGGATGGGAAAGGAGCCAACCTTTGGGAAGATTGTCTCTTACTAGACTTGTCCATAAATCAGAGGTCTGAATGGAGAAGGGGAGGGATGTGCGGAAGATTCGGCTGGATGTGAAGTTCGGACCTGGAACGAGACCCCTGCCCATGGAATAATTCACCTGGGCTCGGACATCAGAGCTCCCCTTCCCCCCCCGCCAGGAATTCTTGGCTCATATGATGCTGCTTTTATTTTATTTTATTTTATTTTTTTAAATTTTATTTATTTATTTGAGAGAGAGAGAATGAGAGAGAGCACGAGAGGGAAGAGGGCAGAGGGAGCAGACCCCCTGCTGAGCAGGGAGCCCAACGTGGGACTCGATCCCGAGACTCCAGGATCACGACCTGAGCCGAAGGCAGTCGCTTAACCAACTGAGCCACCCAGGCGCCCTGATGCTGCTTTTAAACAATCATTTTCTAAGATCACTGCAAATCATTACCTTCAAATGACATTCTTGCTGTATAGACAAACTAAACTAATATATATATAGTACTTTATATATATAAAACTATATAGTAACTAATAATTAATATACATTAATATATAACTATTATAACTCTATAACTAATAACTAATATCGCTAATTTTTTTTTATCTTTGTGACTCACATTTTCTCTAGCAGTTTTTCTCTAGCTAGAGCAGTGGTTCTCAAAGTGTGGTTCCCTGGGCAAGCACTTGACCTGGGAACTTGTTAGAAATGCAAATTTCTCAGGGTCCACTCTAGACTTACTGAATCAAATACTCCAGGGGTGAAACCAGTAACCTAGATTTTACATACCCTCCAGGTGATTCTGAGGCATGCTAAAATTTGAGAACCACTGGTCCAGAGCTTTTCCAAGAAACTCCTTTGTAGATGGCCAGTTTGAGTTGTTAATCTTAATATCGCCATTTATTAAAAAAAAAAAAAAAATCCAACATGTTACATAATGGACACCCTCCGTTATTTAGCCTGACTTGCTGCCTGTCTACTTTTTACCAAGATGCATATTCCCAAGGCTGGAATCATTTCCTGAGTTCTGACTCATGATGTAGTACCTTACTGAGTGAGGCGATTTGGGCTTTAATTTAAGGAAGTAGGGAGTGAGAGGTGGCAAGTGTGTCCACTGAAATATTTAAATCAATTTTCTAGAGTTGTGATTCTTAGACTTTTGAATTAAAAAAAAAATTCAAGGTACCAGGTAGGGTTAGTTGTTTTTTAGTTTGTAATGGACAATGTTTAGCTTTTCCAATATTTTATAAAAGAAAGAACATTTTTTTAAAGATTTTATTTATTTGACAGAGAGAGACACAGCGAGAGAGGGAACACAAGCAGGGGGAGTGGGAGAGGGAGAAGCAGGCTTCCCGCCGAGCAGGGAGCCCGATGCGGGGCTTGATCCCAGGACCCTGGGACCATGACCTGAGCCGAAGGCAGACACTTAACAACTGAGCCACCCAGGCGCCCCAAGAAAGAACACTTTTTAAAAAATGACAAAATGATAATTGTAGAATAAAAGACATAATTTTAGAATAAAAGCCAATCCTTTCAATGAAATAAGTTTTTGCTAATGAAAGGCTCATTCTGTTGCCTTTATTTTCCTCTTTTAATTAAAGATTTGTGTGTTCTTTGCCATGAAATGGTATCGGTTTGCCAACTGATGTCTAGAAGTGGCCAGTGTAGATTGGATTTAGAAAAGAAGGGTGGGCCACAGTTGAGCAGTGGCTCTTGACTGAGGCTGCCTCTGAAAATCAGCCGGGGGAGCTTTGAGATTCTGATTTAACTGGTCTACTTTGACATCAGAATTTTTTAAAAAGTGAGAACTGCTTTAATATTTGTAAATCGTCTTGTACTTCAGAGCTCTTCAAACTTTCCTGTGTGCACATTTCCCCTGGGGATCTCATTAAAATGAATGCAGGGGCTATTTAGTAGATGTGGATTGGGGCCCAGGATTCTTCATGTATAACCACCTCCTTGGTGATGCTGTTGTTGCTGGTCCTCGGACCACACTTTGAGTAGTAAGGCCCTGCAGCCCTATTGCTAAGGATCCAAGCACCTAGCCAAAAGCCCAGTGCCTCTCCTAGCACCAGCTGAGGGTCACCAGCCCCGATTTCCTGGAGGGGAGAGATCACCCTCTCAAGGTCAAGCTGGGAGCAGTGTCCAGGACATGGCTGATCCAGCTCCTGGGCTGCCTGGGATCCTCACTCCAGAAGCAGCCACGGGCACCCCTCTAGTGAAACCTCAGTCCCTCTCCTGGCTTCCACATATGTCTTGTGGTTATGTCGGCCATTCTGTGGTAAACCAGGAGTCCTAAATTTGGTGGCGACTCATGCTATGTTGGAGGCCAGAGAGGCAGAGTGAGAACAGGAAAATTATGTAGCCAAAGCCTGGTGCTGCCATGATGACTCCAAATTCTCTTCATTCTACCACAGGAGCCAGGCCTGAGCACTTCCTGATGAGATGCTGATGCACCCAGGATGAAATACCCAGCCCTGCTGAATGCCCACGACCAGCCTCAAGGGTATGGACTCGAGTTCTTTTTCCTTCACTCTAACTCACGTCATATGTGATTTTCTCCCATCCTTTTAGTTCTACCTTAAGCTTTGCAATACACTTACCTTATTTTTTTCTCCCTTATATCTGTGATCTTGGGCAATTGACTTAACTTTCAGGGCACCTCAGTGTCCTTATCATAAAATGGGGTAATAATAGTCACCTAATTCAGAGGACTGTTTTCAGGATTAGATGAGGTGATACTTAGCAAAAGCACTCTGGGAGTTATTTTATCACACCGATGATCATCTGCCTGTTTGCGGTCGTTTCGAAAAGCACATGGATTAGGATTGGAAGAGACCTTAGAGGTGGTCTGTTTCATTGTACTCGATTTTACAGACAATATCAAATGAGAAATATCAAAATAAGTTAAAAAAAGATGCCTGCTGAATAGCAGTTTTTTTTGTTTTTGTTTTTTTTAAAGATTTTTTATTTATTTATTTGAGAGAGAGAGAATGAGAGAGAGAGCACATGAGAGGGGGGAGGGTCAGAGGGAGAAGCAGGCTCCCTGCCGAGCAGAGAGCCCGATGCGGGACTCGATCCAGGGACTCCGGGATCATGACCTGAGCCGAAGGCAGTCACTTAACCAACTGAGCCACCCAGGCGCCCTGAATAGCAGTTTTTATGTAGCTTAAATTAGGTGTTTAGGTAGTTTAACTCACTCTTGATGTCTTATGGTCTTTACATAGAACATTTCTATGGCAAATCACACACAACACACTTTGTAAAATGATTTCAAAATAATACTTGCCTTCAATAATTGTAAGAACTCAACTAGTGTGGTGTCTAAATCATTGCAGTTTCTACACTTGGAATTTGAAGATGTTTTTGAAGCTAACTTAGTGTCCAACTATAGTTTTCAAACATTTCATTTGTGCCTGAACTTACACTGACAGTGCAGGAAAACCTTGCTTTGGGAAGTTGCAAAACAGGCCCAGAGCACCCTGCTGAGAAATATCCAGGAGCCCTACTTAAGGCTCCGTCAACTCCAACTTAATTTTTGAGCAAATAGTAGTTCTCCTCCCATTTAATACCCTTTGCCTCTAAATATAAAAGTTGGTAACCAAGGGAATTAATTCCATCTCTAGCATAGTTCTTGAATTTATCCAGAGTTTTCCTATAACTCAGATGCTGTCATGTCCCTCTCCTGCTGGAAATTATTCAGTATGCCCTCTTTGTGGGATCAAAGCCAAATTCCTCATACCAACATTATTTCCTAGTCTATTATTATCATAATTGTTCCAAAAAATATTATACCTACTACTGTTACTACGCCTATTACAAAAATGCACCTATCTTTGGCAAAACGTTCACTATAACCAATCATTCTGCAAAGTCATTATGTGATTATAAGGTCAATCCCATTTATGACTAGATACTCTGTTATCCTGATGAGAGGTCGAGGCACAGGAAAGTTCCGTACATTACTCGGCTACAGAGTGAGAGAACTTGGACTGAGATTCAAGACACTGAGATATGAAATAATTGCAAACTGGATGCTGTAGCTCCAACTATCACGACTGCATTCCGGGAAGGAAGAAGGGAGAAGCAAAGTGACAAAAGCCTCACCTAAGAACTTCAGCCTACATACCACTCTCACGAACTTCCTCACATGGCCACTCAGTGCAGGGAAGTTTGGGAAGTACAGTTTTTTTCATTTTGGCATATGGCTACCCCCAATCAAATCAGGGTTTTATTAGTATGAAAAGGGGAGAGGTAAACACTGGGTGACCTACCAGCTGTCTCTGCCCTGAGGCATGACATTCTCTTTCATTCTGGGGAAGAATTCCATTAATTCCCACCGTGGCTGAAGGACCCCCTACATATCAAGCTGGCTTTTTGCCTTCCAGTTTCTTCTCTGGGATACTAGCATATGAGGAGTGCTGAGAGGCACATTTGTCAC
Source organism: Mirounga leonina (assembly GCF_011800145.1). Classification (NCBI taxonomy): domain Eukaryota; kingdom Metazoa; phylum Chordata; class Mammalia; order Carnivora; family Phocidae; genus Mirounga; species Mirounga leonina. Next base: position 41,126,472 of record NW_023270265.1, read on the forward strand.
TCCTCTGGGAGTGGGAGTGATAACTTATAAAGTGGCCATAAACATGGTTACACGATTGGCTTATCAAAAGAAGACGAACACAACTTTGTACTTTTTACATTCTAGCTATGATTCCACTAGGTCTGTGACAATATAAAAACCATCAGGTCACCTGTGTCCTTTTCCTAAACATTCCACTCACACTATGTCTGGCTTCTTGATAAAGGGACACACCGGTGTAACATCTTCTCATCTTTTTCTCTCTCACGGACTTTGATGTGGCTCTGTCTCTTCATTTACATTAGTATGTTATACTTGCACGCACCGGTACATGGGCTCAGCCCATGGCCCTCACCTGAAAAAACATATATTGTGCTGTTGTAGGACTAATAATTACTGAGATTTTATTTCCTTTGACTCTTTTTTTCCCCTCAGCTACGTTAAACTGACTTCTGCCCAGCATTCCAGAATGTTCCAAACATAACGGTAGTGGAGAATTCCTGGGGCACTCGTTCCTACATTGAGATGTAAATCGGTTACTATCAGAGTATTTTAATAGATGAAGATCTGAAGTAAACTTGGGATTTCCTTCACAATGCTGATTTGAGTGTTTCCATTTTAAATGAATAATTGAAAATGTCAAACATCTTTGTGTGTGGATATGCGTATATGATAATATTCATACTGTCAACTTTCATATTATCACCTTTTAATGTAAAAGTTTGTTACAGATTCACGGGGAAAAGGGGAAGAGTGAGCACCATTTGCCATGTATCACTATTTCAATTCTGGTGAATTAGTACAGTATTACATATCCCGACGACATGAGGACAGAGGAAACAGAGACATTTTCCAAGAGGGAAACGTGCACAGCTTTGCAACCAGACCAGTGTTGGAAAATAGGCTCACCTGTTTATTGGCAGACTTCCTAAGGAGTTTCAAATGTCAGTTTTCTCATCTGTAAAATAGGATGGTAAGGGGGCTGATAGTAACAACCAGCATTGACTGAGGATTTCTCACGTGCTACATGCTAAATGCATTACATACATTATCTTGTTAATTCTCATCACGTGCAATTACGATCATGGTACCACCTGTGTTGGTTATCTATAGCTGCATAACAAGCCCTGAAGATTTAGTGGTAAGCAACAACCATTTCCTTGGCTCATCGGGAGTTGGACATTTAGGCTGGACCCTGCTGGGTCATTCTTGTGGTTTCCAGTGGGCCCCTTGTATGTCTACAGTCGGCAAGGCGGCTCTGCCTCTGGGGCTTGGCCGCTGGGGTGACAGAGGTGATCTGGGTCAGATGTCTCTCCTCACGAGGCAAGCCAGCCTGGGCTTGTTCATCTGGAGGAAGCTGTACTCAGAGAAAGAGAGAGAACACAGGCCTTTTGAGACACAGGCTCAAAAAGGGCACACTGCCACTTCTGCTGTGTTCAGTTGGCCGAAGCAATGCTCACTCACGAAGCCAAACTCCGCAAAGGGTGGGGAGATGGCCTGCAGCCCTTGATGGGAAGAAATACAAAGTCTCAAGGGAAGGAGAGGCCTGGCAGCCAAATTTGCACACAGCCTCTCCCACACTGTCTACCTCAGAGCGTTGCTGTTAAGGGTTCATGAATAAGAATAGCTAATCTTATCGAATTCTCACTGTAATCCTATGATGGAGGCACGATTGTTGTCTCCATTTTACAGATAAGTGAGCTGAAGCAGAGAGATGCTTTGGGTTCCTCCCAAAGTTGCTCATGACTAACGAGGAGCCAGATTCAAATGCAAGCAAATCTGTGACATGAAATGCAGTGTAATGTGTCGAGGGTGGTGCCTGGGTTAATGTATTATACCAATGTCACTTTCCTGGCCATGATCATGTGCTATGGTTATGTATGATTTTATCACTGGGGGAAGCTAGGCGAAAAAGTGCATGGGAACTCTGTACTGTTTTTTGCAACTTCTTGCAAATCAAACTATTTTAAAATACGAAGTTATTTGAAAAACATCAAAGCAGTTCAAATATTTAGCTAGTGCTCTGTACACATAAGGAGCTGAGCATCGTGCCTGGTCACACAGTAGGTGTTTAATAAATGTTAGCTTCCTCTGCCGAAAGCCCATTATCTGTTTAAGAGACCAAAGAGATACCATCTCAAGTGTAAGAATGGGAGCCACCTCAAACAGCTGAGGAAGGGACGACTCAGATCTGGCCAGAGGAAGTCTGAGATGCAGCAGGGGTCACAGCTGGTCTCCCGTTAGGGCAAGCTCTGTAGTTACAGGGCAAACGCAGATGTGTTTCGGGACTTCTTCTTTTCTAAGATTACTTTATGGAAAATCTTTTTCAGATCTCACATATCCCCGAGGAGTCTTGTCTTGGAACTGGGAAAACTGGTGGGGAGTCTAATTAAAATAGAACAATATGACATAGGGATGAGTCTAGCTTGATAGGGTCAAGCCAGGCGTGCTTTCTTACCTCTCAAAGTTAGCAGAGAAAAATTCTTTAACAGAAAAAAAATACATTAGCAAATGATAGGCTACAAGTAGACCTAGTTAGGTTGGATTTTCACAAAGAGCGAGATAACAGCCTTTGAAAAAAAAATTATAAAGGAAAATAAATAGCCATGTGTTAAAGTCACGGAGCTAGCAGAATAATAACTATAATAAGTACAGGAAAGCAGGTGCTACTGGAAACGGATGCAGTCATGACCCACTGCTTTAGCTGTTTCTATTGGGCCACGTGCCTGTGCGTTAATGATTAGATGAGAAGCAGTTGATGTCTAGAATGTTCGGGGAGAATGTTTTCTGGTAATGACCGGTTGGTTTTACTTGATACATTGACAGAGGAAAACAAGGACTCTATTAATGATAATAATAATAAAAATCATAATAGCTAACATTTATTGGGTGCTTACTTTGTGCCAGAAACCCTTTTAAGTGTGTTACTTTTGTCTCATTGAATCTTCACAGTCTTTTATGAGTAAGGAAATTGAGATATGGAAATGCTGGGTGACTTTCGGAGGTATAGAAAGCCTCACTGTGGTGAAGCTGGGATGAAATGGTGCATTGCCCCACTATGGAAACAGGCTCATTCTGGAAAAGTGCTCTGGGACACAGTACCTGTTCACATCACCATTCCAATCATTGGAGTTTGCCAAGCAAGGAATGGTGGAGCATCCAAGCTCATAGCAATGAGGCTCTTTTACTCCCCTCCCTGAGCATAGAACTCAGGGTGCTGCTTCTCAGGTGGAAAGTATTAAACTTTCTCCAAACTTATCGTTTTTGAGCATTTCATCTGGAATTTATTTTTGTTTATGATGTGAAGTCTGAGTTCTAGTATTCACCTCCACCCCCATAGCCAACCAGTTATCCCTGGGTCATTTAGTATAAAAACATACTCTTCACATTGAACAAAGTGTCACCCTTTACATGTGTTATGTTCTCATATAGAGTGTGATCTATTTCTGGTTCTCTATTTTGCTCTTGATCTATTAATTTATTCCTCTGGCATATTGTTTAGATTATGATGCCATATATATATATATATATATGTTATAGAGAATAGTATAACAAGTTTCATTATTTTGTAAGGGAACTCCTCAAAATACTTTTCTCTTTCAAACTTCTCTTGGTCATTCTCAGAGAGTTATTACTGTATATAAACTTTAAAATAGTTTCAGGCATTCCCAGTGCCCCCTCCCAAAGAAAAGCACTGGGCTGCAGAATTGAATTGCATTTCATTTTTAAGTTGATTTGAGGATTGATGTCTTTATGCTATTAAGCTTTCTTATACCAGGAACATACTGTGTTTCTCCATTTTGGGGGGGGGGGCGTGTCTTATTTTAAGATCTTTAATAAGATGTTAGAGTTTTCTTTATATAGGCTCTTGGTCGTTATTACTAAACTTATTCCTGGTTAATATGGTGAATAGGATTTTTCTTTCCTTTCTATTTTTTTTTTAATTTCTATTTTATAACTGGTTTTTGTTAGTGTGGCGGACACTGTGCTGGCCCACATCCCTGCAGCCTTCCTGCTTATGTGCTCCCAGGTTGACATCCTTCTCTAAGTGCCAGGAATTAACATTCTCTAGGAGACTATGAAACATAAACTCCCCAGCTACCTCACCTGGCCCCTAGTTCACACCTAGGACCACATGGGACATTCCCTATGACCGGCTGGTGGAAAAGGAAACACCCAGGTCCAGGGCTCACAGATGGGTCAGCTCGATGTATTGCAGCAAGCTAACAATGAGTGCTTCGGCCCTACACTCTCAGGTGTAGGTTTCAGGTGACCCTGAAGACAGCCGCAGGGGAAGTCTTCCCAGTGGGCACAGCCTCCAGGGGTACCAGTGTCACCCACTTGCTGCGGAGGGAGAAGTGACCTGACATAGGATAAACATAGGCTCCTGGGAAGTGGTGAATGGCCTGGCTGGTTGGGGAAGTATCTACAAAGATGAGAAGATCAGAGGCAAAGAGATCTGGGAGGGTAACATGTGGAGGGACCCAAGGGAGTAAGCACACGGTGACCCACATCAGTGCCCAGCAGAAAGGACCCACGGCAGAGGAGGCCCTAAATAACAAGGAGGACAGCAGGCCCCCTGCCCTGGCCGCCCTCGTGTTGGCACAACGTGAATGGAGCGCTCATGGCAGACTCTCTCTCACCATGGCTGACACATCCACTCCTGCTGCTGGATGCATGATCTGTCAGCTACAGAAACCAACGCTGAGCCCTCAGTACAGTGGGGAAGAAAACATGCCATTTGGTGATAAATTAATTCTATTGGATTCCTTGAGGAAGAAAAACTTGCCATTTGGTGATAAATTAATTCTGTTGGATCCCTTGGGGAAGAAAAACTTGCCATTTGGTGATAAATTAATTCAACTGGACCCCTTTCCCCTTGGAGGAGGTGACAGTTTGTCATTAACTGGGACTGAAACATATTCTGGGTATGGGTTTGCTTTTCCTGCCCATGCCATTCAAGAATCACCATTCAAGAGCTCACAGAGTTTCTGTGCCCAAGACACCACCGCCCCCTCCCCGCCCCGCCTGGAATTTGTATGTTGAAACCCTAGCCCCAATGTTATTGTATTCAGAGATAGGGCCTTTACGGAGGTAATGAAGGTTAAATGAGGTCATCAGGGTGAGGCCCTGATCTGATAGTTTTATGCCCTTATATGAAGACACCAAAGAGCTGACCCTCTCTCTTTCTCCCTGTCCATCACGTGAGGACATGGCAAGAAGGTGACCATCTACAAGCCAGAACAGAGTTCTCACCAGGAACCACATCAGTCAGTATCTTGATTTTGGACTTTGCAGCCTCCAGAACCATGAGAAATACATTTCTGTCGTTCAAGCGCCCGGTCTGTGGTTCTTTGTTACGGCGGCCACACTGGCTAAGACACCTCTCAAATAAATTCCTTGCCCTCAAATTCTTGTCTCTAGAGATGCATCAGAGAAACCAAATTAAGAAAGCCTGTAGAGAGGAAAGCTGTCGGTTTTTATCCTCTAAATTTTTAAATTTTGAACTACTTTTAGACTTTGAGAAAAGTTGCAAAAATAGTTTCTGTGTATCTGTCCCCCCGCTTCCCCTAATGCTAACATCTTACGCAACTGTAGAATGATTATTAGAACCAGGATTTTAACATTGGTTCGATACCATTCACTAAACTAAAGATGTTGGTTGAATCTTACCAGTTTTTTTTTCATTAGTGCCCTTTGTCCCTTCCAATCATATCCAGGAAGCCGTGTTGCATTCGTGGTTGCTTCTTCTTAATGTCCTGCAGTCTGTAGCTATTCTTCGTTCTTTTCTTCTCTCATGACTCTGACATTTGTGAAAATTGTTCATAATTATTTTGTCCAATGTTACTCAGTTTGCATTTGTTTGGTATTTTCTCATGATTGGACTGAGGTTTTACATTTTTGGTGGGATTACAAAGAAAATAAAGCTGTGTATCCTACTCAGTACCTAATATAAAAAGGGTTCATAATGGGGCACCTGGCTGGCTCAGTCAGTAGAGCATGCGACTCTTGATCTCAGGGTTGTCAGTTCAAGTCTCAGACTCAGCGTGGAGCCTACTTAAAAGAAAAAAAAGCTCAAGGCATCAAGACGGCTCTCTTTAAAAAAAGGGGGCGGGGTCATATGTCTTATCTCTGGTGATGTTTACCCTGATCACTATGTTAAACTGATTTCTACCTGGTTTCTCTACTACAAAGTTACTTCTTTCCCTTTGTAATTAATAAATGTCTCAGGCAAAATACTTTGAGACTAAGCAAAATTTATTTTTCTTAAAGCTTTTGCTCAGTATTTTTCTTTTTTTAAGTAGTCTCCATGCCCAGTGTGGAGCCCAGTGAGGGCTTGAACTCACAACCCTGAGAGCAAGACCTGGGTTGAGATCAAAAGTCAGACACTTAACTGACTGAGCCACCTGGGTGCCCTGCTCACTAATTTTAAAGTTATTAATATTTGTAGGTGTATCTTGCATCCAGTCACAGCAAATTATCTTATTTTCAAAGATTTATTTTAGTTACTTGAGAGAGAGAGAGAGGACATGAGGAGGGGCAGAGGGAGAGGAGAGAGAGAATCTCAAGCAGACTCCCCACTGAGCATGGAGCCCAACATGGGGCTCAATCCCATCACCCTGAGATCGTGACCTGAGCCAAAATCAAGAGTCGGATGCTTAACTGACTGAGCCCCCCGGGCACCCCGAATTATCTTATTCATTTGAAAAGTTTCTTAGTAGACTCTCCTGTGTCTTCTCTCTCTCTCTCTATATATACTCATATCAAGTATACATAAAGATAGCTTTATCTCTTCATTGTCATCATTTATAGCAACTGTTTTATTTTCCTGTCTTATTACAATAGCTAAATTTCTGAAGTCATTTCAAATGATAATGAGGATAATAAACATCCTGGTTTGTTTATTTGATGTGAATGATTTCAGTATTTTGCCACTTCTAATGGTTTCTATAAGTCTGGGATAAGTTATTTCTATTTTACTAAAATTTTTTGTTGTTCAGAATGGTTGTTAATTTTATCAAATGCTAATGTAATCATACTTTTTTCCTTTATTTCACTCCAATATACTTTGTTAGCTTTCCTAATATTAGATCATCTTTCCATTCCTGGAATGAACCCTACATAGTCATGATGCATTCATTTTAAAATGTATCACTGGATTCAATTTGTATACGTAACCACAGGGAATTGGGTCTATAGTTTTCTCTTTTAGTACTATTTTATAAGATTTAGGTTTTTTTCTATGGTTTCTCTTTTAGTTTTCTCCTTTAGTACTACTTTATAAGATCTGGGTTTTTTTCTGGTTCCATAAAATCAATCAGAGTGGTCTTACATTTTTCCTATGGTCTGGATTTATTGGGAACTTGATCCAAATAACTCCATTTTCAATACTTCCTTTCATATTTTTTTTTCAGACCCAACATCTTTACAAATAAAAAACTCCCTCAGGGAGGATATGTATACTTGGAGGGTGGGGTGTACAGGACCTCTCTATACTTTCCACTTGATTTTGCTGTGAACCTTAAATTGCCCTAAAAACCAAAACTTATTAAAAAATAATTCCATCAGCTAGCAGAACTACTGTAGCCTTAGCTGGATATCCCTGAAAGAATCCTTATTCATTCATTTGTTCTTCTCAAGCTGAGTGAGAACACTAGAAACAGGAAGAGCAAAGAGTACAAGGTATGTGGTGGGTGGGGAAAACTGAGTTCAGTTAATTTGGGTATTATATTAACAGTTATGCAAATAATATGCAAAAAACCATCCAATTGCTTAGAATCAAGAACTCAGACACTTTTTGAAAAAACATTGAGTTACTGTTTATACTATTTAACAAAACCCCAAAGAAACAGAAGGTTCACCATATGGGGTATTTTTCTTGAAAAACTTTTGTGACAAATCTTTAGAAAATGTATTAATCGTTTTTCTAACCTTACGAGTACAAAACAATAAACATCACGGGCTCAATCTCTGACAGTTGAGGCTGTTGACCATTATAAAAAATGAGAAAGCCTTGGAATTGAGAAGGATTTTGTTTCAGAAAAAATTTCTGATTCATGGAGTTTTTTTTCTACTTGACCTGTCTATGAAAAGTGGATATGCTAGGTTTTAAACTGTTTTGTTTGCTTCTGTAGTCCCAGTGCGTCTCACACTGCTTGATATAAAGGAGGGGTCAAATAGATATTTGTTAAATGAATAAAGGAATGAATAGCAATAATTCAAGTTAATTATGGTTTTAGAGGAGGTTAGTTATGTATTTTGGTAAAATTTGGTGTCCATTAAAGAATGAGATTAAACCATATAAAATTACCATTTTTACAGATCAAAACCAGTCCTATATTAATAATTAATAATGTATTAATAATTTCATAGGGCTCAACCTAATCCATATCTGACCTAGAATTTTAGAGTAACATTTACTGTTTCAGGCCTGTGGCTTCATAGAGTATTATCCTGTACCCTTCTGAACTCCAGCCAGCATGTTACTTCTTTTTTTTTTTTTTAGAGATTTATTTATTTATTTTAGAAGGGAAGGAGCAGAGGGAGAGGGACAGAGAGAATCTCAAGCAGATTCCCCACAGAGTGCAGAGCCCAAAGCAGGGCTCAATCTCACAACCCTGAGATCATGACCTGAGCCGAAATCAAGAGTCAGACGCTTAACCGACTGAGCCACCCAGGTGCCCCTAGCATGATTCTTCTTGATAATAGCACAGTGGTTCGGGGCTAAAGCTTTGGAGAGATAAACTCGTGTTCAAATCTTGGCTCTACCTCCTACGAGTTGTGTGGCCTTGAGTAAATCACATAATTTCTCTGAGCTGAAATGTCCTCATCTATGAAACGGGGATAATACTTTCCTTACAGGGTTGCTATGAAGGTTAACCATAATGTTCAAGTACTTCATGCAGTACCTGCACATAGTAAATGATCAATAAACGGTTTCTATTACTCTTACTATTATTTATTAATTTATTTATTTTGGTTGCTGCTCTCTAGGATATTTAGCTTCCTGTCATTTCAAAACCAGCTGATAGTGGTAGATAGTTGTGATCAATGCCACAGTAGTGTTTTGCCTCTGGGAGGAACAGTGACCAAGAAGAGGCAAGAAGGCATGGATCAGGGCTGAAAATGTTCTGTGTCTTAATCTGAGGGATGGCCACATGGGCGTACAACAGTGTAAAGCATCATTGCTGTGCACTTAGGTTCAGTGGGTTTCCTGGGAGTGTGTTATAACTCAATAAGATCTTTGCTTGTTTGGGGGTGGTGCTAAGATGGGGAGAAGCTGTTTCAATACCTGGCATCATAAACAGAGGGAGTTCCAAGCACTACATTGTATTTGATGAAAGCCCTCATAGCTTCATGTCGAATGCCTCTCTCCCCCTACCTTCTCTCCGCCTTTGGAATCTGTAGCTCCTACACACAAACCCAGCATGACAGGCAGGCGTGCTTATGAAAAATGGGAAAAGGGGACATTTATAGGCAAGTTGATGAGCAGCGAAGTACTAATTCTGTATGGATATGGATGTGTCTAAGTGGGGCTCGAGGATCAGCATGGGTTTTAGCTTTCTGAACTTCTCGTCTTTGGCAAGTGAGTCAGTCAATAGAGGATGTTAATTGAGTTGAGTGATTGTTATCAGTACTCATGAAAACTAAAAAAAATAGGCTGATATTCCTTATTGATATATAGCCTCTCTATCTCCCCCCAAGTCTCTCTCTCTCTCTCACACACAAACACACACACACACACACACACACACACACTGATATGTAGGATATTTGTTTTATTTAATTCCTCCTACTGTACTATAATCAAGGATTTCTCTCACCATGTTCTCCATAACCTCCTTGCTCCCAGTAGACCTTCCCGCAGTTTCCCTCTGCAGGGTGTATTTGTAGAGATCATGTACACATATACAAGTAGACTTTTCTGTGGAAACCATTAAAACAAATGCCTACTTCAGCACAAATGAATATGTTTAGAGACTCAGGTTTCCACATGGCCTAGAACACTTCGAGTTGGGGAGAGGAAATAGGGAAAGTTTCCCTCGGATGTACAACTGAATAAAAATCTACCAGTTTAGTTCTTCTGACAGTCACACGGATATGACCATGTTTTAAACTTCCTGGAGCCTTTTGAGCCCTCATGGAGCAGCATGGAAGAAGGTCTTTAACCAGGAACCCCCTCCCATCCCCTCCACACTTCTTGAGAGCCAGCGAGATGGTTCATCGTGCCCAAACTGTTCGTAGACTGGTGTCTTCCTCAGAAGAAAAGGAATATTTGTTTCGATTCCCACCATCCACCACTTTCTGAATATGATTTCAGTCATGATTTCCTATGTGCCTGTGTAAAGGCAAGAGTGGAAATAAAGAACAAACCCAATAAAGACCAAACCAAAAGCACATGTCCTGAAGGGGCACACACCAGGCGAACAATGGCTGTTGAACAGATGAACCCACCGAAATGTAAAATATTCCACAACGTTTGGGCAGCTTTGAAATGCTACACTTTCTAGTGCTCATCTGTTAATCATCTGACAGAACTTCTCAGCTCACCAGAAGGGACTGGCTCCTCTTTCTACGTTCACACGGCTGGAAGCGCATACAATTCAGCAGTCGGAGTGACAAATAGGCTGGAAAGACAGCCAGCAAACCACCCAATGAAGAAAGAAACAAAGAAAGGACCAGAGAAAGAGGGAGAGAGAGAGAGAGAGAGTGAGCTATTTTTACCCACCTTCACTTCCAACTGAATCTCACTGTATATATTTTCCAGGATATAAGCTTTTCTTTGAGTTACTTTCAAGGTAAGTCATAAAGCTATAATCATATTAATGATTAATGGCACCAGGGAAGCAAAGTGACATAATGAAAAGATTTAAGGTTCTATACAAAAGTATTTAAAGATTCTCTCAGGAAATTCATCTACTTTAAATAGTTTTTTTGAAAGCAAAGAAACCATCAACAGCACTAAATTTAAGAGCAAAGACAAAATGCCTCCACCGCCATTATTCTGGTTCATTCTTACAGAACAGCGCTCCTTGGGATACAGAGGAGTTAGAAAAAACTGTTTCTAGAAAACAATAGTAATTCCAACCAGAGAGAACAAGCACGTCTAAGAGGATGCTTGCAAGACACACTGTGTGAGTAGAGAACAAACCAGATCTGCATACCCCAATGTGCGCTTCATGAGCAAGTGTCTCTACTGTGACCACAGACCAACGGGAGTGACCAAGAAGTCGGACAGGGAATCCCAGGTGGTTAGATTACCTCCAGGGAAGATTTTTCTCTTCTTCAAGCTACTAAGTGTCCAGATGGACTAGGCTGTTCACAGAATTGGTGAGGTTTCTGCCGTTGGCATGATTCAGACAGAGGCTAGTGGACATGATGGGTCAGACCAGGGGTTCCCTAACTTGGCTGCACATTATCGAGTCACCCGGGGGAGCTTTAAAACCATCCCTAACTGCTGGCTGCAACTGCTGGGGTGGGACGCAGGCATCCATATTTTTTAAAGCTCCCTAGGTGATTGGAATCACCCAGGGGCTAGGTCAACAGTCCCAGCAGACTTGCTCAGTGCTTCTCAGACTTTATGTGCACACACAACACCCGGCCTGCTTGTAAAATGCAGATTTCGACTCCTTGGAGCTGGGGTGTGGCCTGAGACTCTGCATTTCTAACAAGCTCCAGGCTGAGGCCCCTGCGTGCTGGTCCAGGAACCACACTCAGAGTAGAGGGTCCCAGAAGACTTAGTCTTCTCCGCTCCTGAGTTCCTAGGGGATGAAGCATCGCTTGGGGGAAGGGAAGAAGGGATAGTGATTAACAGGGAGCAGCCCCATTCCTTCACTGGCCGCAGGCTGAAAGCAAGTCATGTCTCATTCCTGAGCCTCAGTTTCTCCATATAAATAGAGAAGCGGCTGGTAAAGCCCTGCAGGGCTTCCTCCAGGTCTCACTGAAGCTCGGGGAAAATCAGCAAAGCCTCTGGGGATCGAGAGGCTACAATTTCTAGAAGGCCTCAGAGAAGACTGGCTGATATACATTGAACAGAGCTGGTTTAAAAAAGGCACATTCACGTATTTGCTGATTGACACATTTGCATGGCGTGCCCAGAAAGGTGGAAACCGGTGGAAAGAGCAAAAAATGCCCAGCTCGTGCCTTCAAGGAGCTTCCGGTCTGGTACAGCAACAGTTGCAAGAACAGGGGTGTGCAAGGAAGGGTGCTAACTAGAGTCTAGTTGGGGAGGTCAGTTCTTCCAAAGGGGGCATGTCAGGAAGGCTTCAAGGAGGAGGTGACTGAGCTGAGAGATGAGTGTGCAGATCAGGGGACAGGGTGACCTTGGCAGGGTTCGGTGTGAGCTGTGGTGGCAGTTTGAGGCCTAGGGGCACCCGGAGGGAATTGGTCAAGCCCCCTGGAGAGATCGGGGCAGGTCTGGGGGAAACATGTGGGCCAGAGGAAATTTGATTTTCTCCCACATCAAGAGTCATTAGTATCTTCTAGTCATTCATTTAGATTAGAGGTTGAATGCTCTGGTGGGGGGGGGGTAGAGATGAGGACAACCCCCCCCCCACATCCAGTGGTATCACCTTTTGTCCCAGAAATTCAATGGTGGTCCCAACTCACAGAAAGTGGACTCCTCTTGCTAAAAAGTAGTTTCAGAAGGGTCTGTGGTCCTGGAGGATGGCCTTGGGTCTCTCTGGCAGACCACGTTGGTCACCCTCCTCACATCTCCTCGGGACACCTCTGACTTGAGCTGTCGCTGTGGGGGACAGTTCCTGAGCGAGCAGACAGTGTCTCAATTCCAGGGCCGTTGTGTGTCTTTTCTGCCTCCAGGCTTTCTAGAAAGCTCCAAAAGTCCAGAATTGTGTGGAAGTTAGTGCTCTGAATGTCTGGATGGCCTAGCCTTCCCTCCTTTGGGGAGACATGTCTCAGGTACATTCTGCATGATTCCTCAGAGCACCCCAGTGGGACGAGCCCCAGTTGTCCATGGTAGTGAACTTCACAGAGGGACGCTAGAGGAGTATGTCTGCCCACCTGCTGATTTTGCCCCACAAGACCCTGGGGATTCTGCAACCAAGGGCGTCTTATGGAGATGGGAGTTTGCCTGAGATCGGTCATCACTTCCATTTGTCAACACCAGGGGAAGGCAGCTTTTGGAGTGCAAGCTTCACCCTCCACTCCCCCCCGCCCCCTGGGCTCAGAGGCATTTAACATTCAGTCACTGTCATCAGCAAACCCCTCTGAGCAGAAACATTCCCATCATTCTCTCCCTTCTTGCAAAGGTGTTTAAGATATCTAAATATTTTAAAGGTATCTAGGAGGATTGGATTCTTTTCTTAGTGGTGACTTGATGAATAAATGATGCCTTAATTTCAGTTTAATTATTGTCTAATGCTCTCTAATTCATTTCAGATTGGTGTTTAACTTCTTTCCAACTTGACAACCTTTCAGGCAAAACTGATCAAAAAAGCTGGAGCCTCTTTTGCACAGGGACGGATTAGTTGTCCTCGATATCAACTAAAGAAAAATAGCTGTTCAAATCCCTGGTATTTTTGGCACTTCGTAAATTTAAACCCATCCAAAACACATCTTTAAAAAATATTTTAAGGAAGGGAGGGATTCTATGCTCGGAGCCTGAGATTTTGTTCTGCCAAGTTTGAGCAGGGAGCAGATTTTTACGGTTGAATTATAAGCCCCTGAAAATAGGTTTATTATGGAAGTGTGAACACGCAACTATAGCCTATAGCAACATGAATGGCCCTGTTATCATAATGCTTGAATCCTCTCCTTTGTGCTGAATTGGCAAAGCAAGACACCTGCTTTGGCCTTTTTGCTAGTACATGTCAATGTCAGTTAACAGCTCGTGTCCCTCTTTAGAAAGATGCCCCAAAGTTTTTAGTAATCCTTGCATTGCTAGGGACCCCTATGTCTCCATCTCAGGAATTAATCTATCATTTCTAGAAGAATACTTGGTGACATTAGAAATACATTCTCTTGGAAGGAGAAACGGAGGTGGGGGGTGTTGGCATTCGTTGTGACTGTGCTGTTTGCCCAGGTATTGAACAACCTGCTGGAGAACCAGTTTCTCGCCAGACAGAAAAGGCAAGTGTAGATCCTACAGGCACGTTCCTCAGGATTGAGAAAAGAGAGTATGGTGCCTATAGGAGGAATCTCGGTTTGAGATCCTAACATTTGCCCAGAGTTCAAATGCCTACATTCTTTGGTGTCTGAAGTTTTCCCTAAGAAGCCTACATGTTTATTTTCTGGTATTTGTTTTTTTTAAGTACAAAGTGAAACATTTGGAATTCTATTGCATGGAACTCATACAATTTCCATAACAGAATTAAAATTACACTCAGCTGCAGGGTCAATTTCCATTGTCATTGGCTGGAAAAGGCAGCCCCAATCATGGGAGCCTGCTCGCAGAGGCTTGGTCCCTGGGTAAAAAATCCTAAACGCCAAGAGCTCCCCTAAACACGTGCCGAGTTAAGCCTCATGGAGGCATGTTTGACATTCGTCAACTCAATGTAGTCTAATATCAATGAGCCAGAACCCTACTAACGAGGACACTTGATTAATTAAGTTTTGGTTTCCTGTCTTCTCCTCGAGCCCTCCCCATTCCCTGGCCCAGGAGGCTTGAGAGCATAACAACTCCTGGCACTTAGTGAGTGCTTACTGTGTGCTAGGCACTATTGTATTCATTCATAAAATCCCCCCAGTGACCCTAGAAGTAGGTACTATTATTATCCACTTATTTTTTTTTTTATTACAGATGAGGAAATGAATTTAGCAGCCAAGCAGAAAGGTAAGGATCTCTGGCTTTGCTTACAGATCCCTCCAGGTCTGTATTCTAGCTCTACCAGGAGGCATTTAACAGTCAGCCACTGTCATCAGCTGTGTGATCTTAGGCAAGTCATTTAGGCCTTCTGTGCTTTAATGGCCATTGAACTGTTATTTCTCTAAAATGGAGATAACAATGTGAAATTATAGTTAAGCATTCTGGAGATAAAAATTTCTCTCTCTCTCTCTTTTTTTTTTAAAGATTTTATTTATTTATTTGACAGAGAGAGAGGCAGCGAGAGAGGGAACACAAGCAGAGGGGAGTGGGAGAGGGAGAAGCAGGCTTCCCACCGAGCAGGGAGCCTGATGGGGGGCTTGATCCCAGGACCCTGGGATCATGACCTGAGCCGAAGGCAGACGCTTAACGACTGAGCCACTCAGGCACCCCCCCAAATTTCCTCTTTTATTATACAAGAGAATCCTATATTTTGATTGGTAAACACATTTTAAAATTACAGTTTTCAGTTTATTGCCAATGAGTTTAGGCTTTCATATTCTTATCCAAAGATCGTGACATACATCTAAGGGATCCTGGTGTATCTGTGCATGTGCCTGGGGTGGAAGCAAGGAATGGAGATGGGGAATGGAAGGCGAGAGGAACCAAGAACAAGATGGTCTTTCTCCTTTTGAGAGCAAGTGCTGCAAAGACTATGTAAACCTGAAACTGCCTCAGAGTGAAGCCAACATGGAGGGAAACAGAGGCAAGAAAGGAAGAGCGAACAACCAAGCTCCCAAGGATGTCATTCTAACATCTTGATCCAGCCCTACCTGAAGCAGAGCTGCTCCTTGCTTCTTGGTCTTCACAATTACCTGATATATATATATATATATAATATTCGTACAAATATATATTTTTATATCTATCTATATATTTGTTTGGTTCTGGCTAGTTTGATTTGGATTTCTGTTATATGAAATCAAAAAGAAACAATCTGTAATAATATCTGACTTCATTTTCTCTCACCTCTGCTCTTCCACCGTTCAAGTCTAATTAGAGAGAGAGCACAGAGTCTAGCCATCCATCCTTCTTCTGTTCATCCATCCTTTCCATCTGTCCATTTATCCGTTCGTTCAACAAACATCCATTGAGCGCTCAGAGCCAGATGTGAAAAGAACAAAGATGAACGAGACATGCATTGTTCCTTAAGGAGATACAGACACATGAAACTGCAGACCAGTAAAACAGCTACTACTCTACAGGAATGAACAGATAAGTAGTCCTGTGAATGGGAATAGTGCGACTTTGGGGGGAATTTCTTAACGTCTCCATGTGTCTTTCTTTTTTTAAGGTTTCTTAAAATATAGTGTAGATTAAATCTTAGGTTTTAATAGAGTTTCCACCTTTTTCTTCAACCCCCTGCACTGAATAATGATGCACATTTTCAAATGAACAGATGAATTCTCACACTTCGGGGGCCCCATCCCCGTGCACGCATCCTTTGCACTGCCCCAGAAGACTCCAGCCTGAGGTCAGGGGAGAAGAGTGTCAAGTATGCTCAATATTTAAACAATTTGGAACCCTCTGTTACTTCTGCTGTGGAGACATGGATTTATTTCCTGGTGAGATGGAAGGATCTTTTCCCAAGAGCTCCTCACAGCAATCCGTCAATCACTCCCAGCCAGTGCCCTTTAAACACAGGTAGAGACCCATCATCAAATGGATGTTATTTAAAACATGTGCTTTAAAAGACTAAAGAAGAGACTGGCCTGTCCAACTGATGAATTATTTTTCAGCCAATTCTCTCCAGTAATGGTACCTAAATCTTATCACAAAAATGATCAAACATAATGCAAATGTATTAGGAATGCATCCTTGATTTGTTTTCATTTGAGATTATTGTGGGCTTATTTATTTATTTTGCAAATAAACTATGGAAACCTCTAATGTGCAGTATTATTTGGTAACAAGACTTGCTTTAGAATTCACAATGAACATAATAGTTTATCAAAGGAAATATCACATCAGAATCTTTTGTGCTGTGTGTGTGAAATGTTCAAAGTAATTACAAATGTGACAAAATCTAAATTGTACATTTAGGGGGGAAATGGTGCTAAAAATTCTTGCTTGATGTTCAGATAATACCAGCAGCTTATAAGCCTTTGTGTTTTGTTCTCTGTGTTGTAAATAATATTAGAAGTATCCCAGAGTCATGGATTATTTATAAAACACAGATAAAAAATCTGGTTACTTTTTTAAAAAGATAAAGTTATAGTTTTTAGCTTTGTTCCACATGGTGGTATTGCTCATCATCTTCTAACAAATATCACTTATGTTTCATGGCAACGTAATCAAGCATATCATTACATTTCAATACAGTGATGTCAATCACAGAGTCTTAGATGGATGAGAGTAGAACTTTTATTTTAGTGGTGACCAAACATGAGGGAAGGGAGGCCCATCAGTCACTTTTTAGAAAGACACTTTTAGAGAGAGATGGGGTGAACATTGGGGGTTATAAAAGAAGAATAATTATATTCCTTTTCCCTTCCCTTTCTCCCTGCATTACTGTTTTGTCCTTGAGAACTGGACAATCCAATGTTTAAATCTCCCCAAGGGAGTGCCTGTCCCCGCCTTCCAATGCCTGGGCAAAAGGAGGGGAATCATTTCTTCTTTGGATCTTGGGTTCCAAAGTGACAGTGTTGAAGTCAAAATAGGATAGAGCTGTCACCTGGTAACACTTTCCACAATGACATGTTGTTGCTATTTTGACCTCGAGTGTCCTTGGCATTCAAGGCCTCTAAAGCAGCACTCCCCAAACTTGAATGTGCAGGAGTCACTTCCTGTTAATTGCAGATTCTGATTTAGAAGGTCTATAGTGGGACCTGAGGTTTGGCATTTCTCATAAGCTTCCAGGTGATGTAGATGCTGCTGATCCTCAGACTGCACTCTGAGTGGTCAGATTCCAAAGAACGTCGAGTCTTAAATGAAGCAGTGTGTTGGAAGTGGCCTCCTAAGACTTGGTCAGTTCTATGCCTAATCAGCCCACTTGCTGACAGAGTGCTTGGCACAGCAAGACCCTTACTGTGACCGGAAGCCCCATTTCACAGAAGAGGCACAGAGAAGTTAAGTTTCTTGCCCAGGGTCACAGAGCTAATAACAGAGGTAGGACTTTGGGGACCCAGCCTGCCAGAACCTCTACTACATGATTTTAATCACTAGGCTATACTTCCTCTGAAAATATGCTTCAAGCTCTTTGCCTTCTCAGGACCTTGGCATACACTGTTCCCTCTGCCAGGATTGCCCTTCCCCACATTTCGCCTGACTATTCACCCTTCAGATTTCAGCTGAAATATCACTCCTTAGAGAGACTTTCTCTGGTTCTTGCTGCACTTCACAAATGAAATATGTCCTGCTTTTTCGCATGGCACCTCATTGCTTCTCCTGGTAGGTCGGATTACTATTTTCAATTATTTATTAGTGTTGATTTGCTTTCAGATCTATTTCCCTCACAAAACTCTAAGCTCTATGAGGCTAAGGACAGTGGCTGTTTATTTCCTCAGCCCTAGCACTATTCTGGAACAAAGCAAGGGCGCAATTATCACTTGACTGACTGATGGAGTGAATGAATGAATGAACGGACAGATGAATGAATGAATTTACATTCTGTAAAGAACTACTAAGCCAATAGAGGGCAACTATACTTATCACACTGACTTCTGCATGCAAGTGAACCACGTTCAGATCGTATGGTACCTCACACAGGCCATTGCCCATACAATAGGTGGGATAAAAAAAACTCATCTAAACTACATTAAAGAATGAAAATATGGATTCCAAAAGTACACTCATTTCTAACTTCCTGATTCAGTTCTCTCTCTCTCTCTCACATACACACACACACACACACCAAACAAAAAAAAGCAGAGTCATGGACGATTTCGGGGTTTCCAAAGCACAACTCTACTTTTATTCCTCTTTGCTCAAGTTCTGTCCCTGGCTGAACAATATCCTCTTCTTCCACGGTGTATAGGGAGCCTGGGGAAGCCTATAAGCTGGGAGAGGGACACACATGGCTTTTAATGGAGGCTTGGTCCATGGATGTGACTCTACAATGAGTCACCAGGACATTGAACTTGTTAGAAGCATTGTCTTGGCTTGAGTTCCCCAGAAGCAGACCCCGATGCAAGTTGTCTGTTGGGAAGTGAGACAGGGATGGGAAGGCAGCTCTGAAATGTGTGTTATCTGTCCAGTGACCACAGCAGGTGCCTGGAGCCTAATCCCATCAGAAGATTCTGGGAAAGATAGAGGACCTTCCTCAGTTACCCTGCTGAAAGGATGAGGAGCTCAGACATTCACACACAACTCCATTCAGGGAACAGCTAGTATGCAGGCACTTCCAGATTGCCTGAAGTGAGCAAGACACCTTTCTCTTAGGACTTCAGAGAAAGCCCCCGAACACGTACAGATGGTGGCAGACTACAAGGGAGCAAGGTCGGGCGCTGCTGTCCATTGCAATGGCCATGCTGATTCCTACTGTCTTCACTTCCTAGTTGAGAGGAAGGACCTTGGAGCCATGGGTTTGACTCAGAATTTCTTTAGTACCCCAAATCCCTAAGTACTTCTGATGCCCCCCAAACCACCAAGACAAAGGGAATGTGGTTGCCTAGAGCTGACAATATCCCAACCTCCACCCTTAATGTGATCAGAAAAGAGGCCTGCATTGTCAGAGTCACTGTCCCTTAATTTCCAGAGTTTTGAAGTGACTTTGCTTCTAAGTGCAGATATGGTCCTGGGTTTTTGTCTGCCATCTTGTGTGATCTTGGACTTGGGTCTGAGATTTTCTGGCCCTTTGTGGCCCTGTCCATGGAAGGAAAGTGAGGATACTCTCACCATGTCTATTTCACAAAGATGTTATGAGAAGAGACGAGATAGTATCTGAAAACTACTTTTAGCTCTGAAGAAAAGTGCTCTTATGAGCTATATAAATATAAGTTATTACACAGTATTATTTTAACCTGGCCCAAGTTTAGATTAGTTGTATGAATCATTCATCAACCTTTACTTTGTATAATTAAAAACGTGTGGTTCTTGGAATCTTTGTTTGGGAGGCAAGTTAATGTGGCAGGACTAGGATTGGCAAGCTCTTAGAAGTCAAAGACTCCTGGTCTAAAGACCGATGCTTTGATTAATGGGGGAGTTCTATTATCAGTTCTCATTTGGAGGTATTCTCAGTCAACTTTTTTAGGAGTCTGTGATTCATGTTTTTCCTTATTGGCCTTTTTAATATTCCCAGCACTCCCATAGTCTTTCAGAAAGTATTCAAGAATTTCCTCCAGTTTTTCATTTGTACTTAAGTACTTAAGATGTCCTTAAGAAGAGAGGGTTAAAAAAAAAATTAAAAGACATATAATTGTTTAAAAGGTGGATAAAATCAACATGATCAATGGACAAAAATAGAGTTAGAGATTATTACAGATAATTGATTCATCTGTAGTAGAGATTATCACAGATCTTGGTTCGTTTGTTCACTCTTGGTTTATTTGTGATAGAGTCTTAATAACTTATATATTTCCTTATAACTTTCCTAATATAGTCTTAAGTACATCTTAAGTACATCTCTGTAACGTATCTGCTGCTAAGGACTTCTCCGTGCATGAATATATCAATGTTGATTGGTTCTGGGAGGCTAACTAAATAAGTCACTCCTTTGGGAGACAGAATGGGCCTCCCCATTTGGGTTTCTCTGTCGGACTTAAAATGTACCCTCATTAATATGTATTTTATTCACCATAGCGGTGCATGAATGAAAGTACCAATGTGACAGTCAATTCTATGAGGCTATACTCTGGATAGCAGTACCCTCATCTTTGTGTCTCCTCCAAATTGCCTAGCAAAGCACCTGGCATTCAATGGGCACTCAATGATTATTAATTGAATGAGTGAATGCTGATAAAGAGGGCAAAAAAAAAAAAAAAAGAAAGAAAAACACAATGAACCACTGAACCCAGGGATATCATTAGCCATGGTCTCCCCATGTGTTAGTTATTAGCTATTAGTAGCGTGGGTGGTCTGGGATAGATGGACTAATTCTTCTGCTGGCCACAGTGGTGTCAAACAGTATATTAACCATTGGGAACAAGGGTGTTGACTGGATTTCTGTTGTGCACTAAATTTTCCCTAGTGACTCCAATGAATTAGATACATGCCCCAGGGGCCCAAGCTGTTTCTGGCTTGTAACTTACACAGTGGAAGGATCTGGTGGAACAAAAGGAGATCAGGTAATGTCTGTAGGGAATGTCCACCCCTGTGTGAAAACACCAGGAAGCAGATTGTTGACAAAAATCCCACCCAAGTGCCACTAATGACCTAGTTATGGAGTAATGGGCGGCGGGGGTGGGGGGTGGGGGGGTGGGTAACTCACATATTTTAAGGAGCTTAGAGGGAGTTGTGCACCTATAATTCTGCCACTTCCTTCCCTTTAAAGCATCATCATGATTTCTCTGCCATGGTCATGTGCAATGATTTGGATTAAGGAAATATCGATTAAGGAAATACTCACAATATATACTTGGACTCTAACACAAATAAACCAAGAGTGAACAAACGAACCAAGATCTGTGATAATCTCTATTACAGATGAATCAATATCTGTAATAATCTCTGACTTTATTTTTGTCCATTGATCATGTTGATTTTATCCACCTTTTAAACAATTATATGTCCTTTAATTTTTTATTTTAACCCTTTCTTCTTTGTTTCAGTGTGGGAAACATGTTGCCCACTTCCTAGACCCAAACTTAAACCAACTTGCACTATTTCTTTTTCTTTTATTCTAAGATTTGGGGCTTTTTGATTCCCTCTCTAATTGTGAAGTGGCTCGTTGTTTAAAAGAAACCAACAAACTTTAAAAGGTCCTTTAAACTTCTAGGACATCAGTTCACTTTTTCAGGAGAACATTTTGAAGAGATGAGGTAAATGAAGTAGAAACATTCAGATTAAATTTCCTTTGAAATCCATGGGTTTTAAAATTAAGGGAAAGTGATTGGCAAAACATGTTTTGGTTTTTGCCAAAACTGAGATGTTTGAAAAATAGTTCAAGATGTTCTTCCACATCCCAAC
Organism: Mirounga leonina; assembly: GCF_011800145.1. NCBI lineage: Eukaryota > Metazoa > Chordata > Mammalia > Carnivora > Phocidae > Mirounga > Mirounga leonina. The sequence continues at coordinate 41,148,337 of NW_023270265.1, forward strand.
CACATCCATCTGGGCCATCCATCTCTAGTTTAAATCTATTTTTATACATCCACTATGCAAAGAACACAGGCCTTCAATGCAGCTAGAGGGCCACCATATTTTTTCTAAGGGAGAAGAGAATGTTGAAATCTAGAATGGTTATGGTCCTATATCCTATATCACACTCACAACATTCTTTTCAGAAACAGAAGGTTCTAGGGTAGATGGTGATGAAAAGGCAGTTGTTTCCACTTGACTTTGAATCAGGCCAGGACATATAAATGGAATGTGAGATTAGTTCCTTTATCTATCTGCCTATCTATCTATCTATATCTATCTATCATCTATCTATCTATGTATCTATCTATGTATCTATCTATCTATCTATCTATCTATCTATCTATCTATCTATCTATCATCTATCATCTATATATCTACTCCTTCTTCATTCAACCATTCATTCATTCAACAAATATTTATTGAGTTAATTGACATGTGCCAGGGATTGTGTGACTATAAAGGCAAGTAAAAGACAGTCCCTGGTCTTGGGGAACTGACCATCTTTGGAGAAGATAGGCACATCCTTAACATACAATATGTGGGAAGTGCCATATTAGGGGTGGAGCTGGGGCACAGGAGAAGGAATGGTCAGCCTTGCCCAAAGTTACAAAGGAGAGGATTCATGGAGAAGCCATAAAAGGTGAGACAAAATAAAGGTCAGAAGTGGAGTGGTTGGAAAATTATGAAGCCTAAAGGAGGAGTATGTTGGACCGTTCACTGAGAAATTGTTAATTTGAGCAGACAAAAGAGAGGTTAGAAAATTCAGTTGAGAACCATTTTGATGCTCATGGGGTGGAGGATTTGGAGGAGATATTTTCCTCTTGAGGATTTTTTCCTGTCCTTTCTTTTCAAAGTCTGGTCACTGGCTCTCAATCTGTCTTGCAGCCTTCTGGGTGATGTTGTAAGTCCAGAGACATGGGTTGAGGCTGAGCTCTGCCTGGTTACATGTAAGACCTCTCTTCCCTGGGTTTTGGCTAAACTAGCTGATCTGTAAGGTCCATCAAAGAATAACTACACAGTCCGTGTTCTGAAAGTGACATAAATTGTAGATTTTCCCCCATGATTTTTTTTGTTCTAATTATTAGAGTTGGGGAAACTTGGCACAGAAAGTCTATACTTCTCTAGTTTGGTGCTTTGGAATTCCAGTGCCTATGGGTTCTTATTTGCCTCTTCACTAAATGAAGAACCACGAAGAGTTTTCCTACTTCAGAGAACACCCAGGGCCTTGGAGACACATTTGCCTTGCTGATTGACAAGTTCACTTCGATGACACTTGACCTGCACTATGGCTGTTTGGTTATGGCTTTCGTTGGAATGCAGTAAGAATGGCAGTTTCCTCATATTGCACTGAAATTGGCAGTTAATTTGTAGCTGTGTATTCATCTAATCACAGGACTGAAAAGCAAGCTGTCCTTTGCATACATGAAAATGGTGGTATTAGTAATTGGGTTGTCACGTGTGGCATAATATGTGGTTTGGAAGCCATTATAGGATTAGAGGCAATTTGGAGATTATCATCTCCATGACATCACCTATTGGGGCTGAGACCACTAACAGTTCCATGCTTTTTGTGATTCGGATGCCATAGTTTGAAATACATGTAGGACAGGTTTTCTGCTTTATTAACCATGACATTATATATATACATACATAAGTATCATGCATATATATATATATATGAGAGAGAGAGAGAGAATCTGGATGACTCTATACCAAACTATTGCTTGACATTTTTCTGATGAGCACTGTTATTCCCAAAGCCAGAAAATAAAAACAATGAAGAGTACACACATGTAGGCTGGTCTAATTCAAAACCTAGTCCTTCCCTTCTAGTTCCAATTCTAAACATCATAGAGGAATTTGCCATCACTGCTTAATGCAATTTTATCTGAAATGTCATGTGGAACATCAGCTCCAATAATGGGCTTTTAAGATTCTCAGCCTCTTTCTGATTTCCTAATGAGAAGGCAGGGGGTTTATAAAGCCTAGGGGTCCATCCCTTCTTCAGTCCCTCCTTTGGCTCCCTCCCCTCTTCACAGTTTCGTTTTCTTCCCTCCTTTTCCTTCCTTGTGTCGCAATCCTGGACTCTGTCAATTGACTGGGATGAGCTGGAAGAAGATGACTCACCACGAGTTTGATGGCACACATGGAAAGGGTAAGCACCGGCCGCTTGGGGGTGGAGTGACCTGGGTTTTATTTCCTGCTCCAGACTTCTTAGATCTGTGGTTTTGGACATGCCATTTAACTTATCTTAGCCACAGATGACAATGGGGAATGAGAAGAATAATGTCCCTTCCACCCAGAATCCTTTTCTGACCCTGCAGACCTAGATTTTTGCACACTGTCCTTGCTCTACCTCTCCTAGCACTTGTCCACCTTTATTGAGATGGCCTATCTATCCCTGTGTCTCAACCATCCAACAGTAAGCTCTGTGAGTGCAGAGGCTATGTAGTTGACATAGTAGACACTCAAGAACAGACATTAAATGAATTAAAAGAAGACTAAATGTTTTGTGAGGGTAAACGAGGTAGCACATGTAAGTTCCAAGAGCATCCATGTTATCTCCTAGGCATCACATGAAAATTCGTGTCCTTTATGAATCATTATGCTCCGGGGCTTCATCAAAGCTGCAGAGCAGGTCTGTGTAAGAGCCAAGGTTACTCAAGACACTGCATTGTCATGCTCAGAGACACATCAGGAGAACTTGTCCTGATGAAATAATATGATGTCATTCTTCAAGTGTCAAGGAAATTTGTCCAACTCATCAGGCTACAACACACACCTAGAGCCACCCAGGCCAGCAGAGACTTCTGCATCATGATGACCAGGCCCCCAAGTATCCTACAGATTCATCCAGGTGGGGATACCAAGCTTCGAGGTTTTCACTTGTAAATGCTCTGAAATGAAAACAAGTAAGTGGAGGTATATTTCCATAATGGACAACTATACCCCAATGAGACTGAGTGATATACAACTATGTACAACATTTGGTTAAATCTCACAAACGTAGAGCAAAAGATGCCAGATCCCCAAATGTAGTATATGATTCCACTTACATAAAGTATAAAGACAACAAAACTAATCCATGTTGTTTGAAGTCAAGATCATGGTTACCCTTGGAGGGTAGGTAGTGATGTGATGAGAGCATGAGGGGAATTTCTGGGAGGCTGGTTATTTTGTTTCTTGCTCTTGGTGCTGATTACATGAGTGTGTTTGAGTTTTATACTTATTTGTACTTTTTCATATTTTATAATACATAGTATAATTCAATGGAAAGTTAAAATACAAAGTCATGAAGGAAGACCATAGCAGCATCCAGGAATTTGTAGTAAGTAGGCACCATTGTTTCTAGAAACACCAGTGATGTAATTTGAATATAAAAGGATGTGACCGCCATGGCATCAATGAGTCAGGGAGCCTTGTGAGTCTGGGTGTTTTTGTTTCCATCTATGGCCATTCAAACCTATCTGTAATAATGATGCTTAAGAGCGCTATTATTTATCAAGTGCTTATCATAGCTATTATTTTTCCCATTGTACAGATGGAAAAATTAAGGTTTAATGGTTAAGTAACAGACAGGGCTTCTTTTTGTGCAGAAGGGAGACAGGCCCCACTTACTGGCAAAACCTCTTTTTTTTTTTTAAGATTTTTATTTATTTATTGAGAGAGATAGTGATAGAGAGAGAGCATGAGAGGGGGAGAGTCAGAGGGAGAGGCAGACTCCCCGTTGAGCAGGGAGCCCGATGCGGGACTCGATCCCGGGACTCCAGGATCATGACCTGAGCCGAAGGCAGTCGCTTAACCGACTGAGCCACCCAGGCACCCCTGGCAAAACCTCTTGACAAGACCTCAGAGGGAAGTGGTCATAGAGTGTGTCTAGGCAGAGGGCCAAAAGCAATTTGGCAAAATTTCCCATATCTCAAGTATGGTACAGAAGCAACAAAGAGTTCAGGCCTGCAGGAACCACCGAGGGAGGGACAGTAGATATCTCAGTTGTAACCTTTGTAGGTTGATGGCAGATAGACCAGATATTCTTCATCTCCCCATCTCGCTGCATATGATCCTGAAACTGTAGCTTAACCCCAGGGATGGGGGAGGGTGGAGGTCAATTAGGGGTATGCTGAAGTCAGAAATTACATTGAATATAGAAACCATAAGATACATTGCTAATTATACAAAATATAAATATAGTCAATATAGCAATTATTATGTCTTTGCTTACTTGAATTTATAGACTGAGATTTATACCTGCTACTTACGTTGGCATTTAGGAACTGAAGCCATCTCTTCATAGGACTCAGACCTCTGCACCTTTGGTGAGCATCTGCAAGCCCCTGGGTTGGGAGTGTGTGTGTATATGTGTGTGTGTGCACATGGGCTTAGAGCAGGGTCCTGTCTGGGTAGAAGCAATGGGGAATTTCATGTGTTTTTACTTTGTGACCATGTATTTCATAGTCATCCAAAGTCTGCTTTCAGATGTTGTTAGCATTATCAGTTCTTGAATTTTCTTAAGAACCACATTTCATGTGGTTCCCAAAATGTTAGAACTTCTTTTACCCCGAGACCCAGCAAAAGACTTTCATAGGGTTTGCATTAAATGACCACAAAGAAATGTGCATCATACTATGTTTGTGAATCCCCACTTTACCAGTGGCCTGCTCATACTGTCTGTGAGGCCTAAGAATCACTTGAGTATGTCTCTAATTTGCGCTGCTCTTGGGAGAAGTATCAATAGTAAGATATCACTTTCATAAGCGATATCATATCCTGATTGAACATTGCTAGGGAGTCTTAGGCCACTTGGTGGTTTCATTTGCCTTAGATCCAATTACAGCTGTAAAAGTGGTTTGCATTAGAAGTTCTGACTCCAGGATTTGATCATTATAAGCAGGATAAACCACTAAAAGAATGTGAATTGCCCTCACTAAAGGGATGTAATAGCCCAGAGAATATCTTTCATATTTCAAATTAGGAAAACCCAGCGCTGCCTTCTTCCCTGTGCCTGCCCTTATTGCTGCTCAAAGCAAGGCAAAGCTCTGCATTCAGTGGATCCTCCAGCCAACAGAGTTTTAGTTCATGAATCACCAAAACGACCTTCCTACAAGGGCATCTTGCAGCCCAGACCCTGGGAACTGTGGTTCTGGATGCTATTTCTAAAGGAAGTGGTCCTGTGCTGATTTCAAGAGACTTTGAAACAATTCCCACCCACCTTCCCCTCCAGCTGGATTCCTCTTGAAGGTCGTAATATTTCTACCCAAAGCTGCACAACTGTGAGGCTTTTGTGCCCAAGGAGGTTCCTATGTAACACATAGATGTTGGATATTGAAGAAATGAATCTCCCTAGAAACTCTGAAAGGTCAGTATCCCGGCCAGTGGCCACGAAAGGGCCCTCCCCACTTCACAGTCTGTAGATAAACATGGCCTTCGAGCTGCACATCTCATTTCCGAACAACTCATCCACCAACACCACCTGCCCCTTTGCTGTTCCCTGACTTGGAATCTTTGACTAAGGAGGATTTAGACCACTCAGAAGGGAGGCTGGGAACCCCAGCTTTCCCGGTAGGCCCCTGGTTATGCAAGCACATCAAATGCCTCAGCTATCTGTTCAGCCTGGCTACTGCTCATCCAGAACCCCCTTCCATCACTGTCGTGAAGAAGCGGAGGAGAGCGTGCGAGAAGGGACAGCAGAGCAGAAAGAAGGTCCTCCATCTCCCCCGCCCTCCAACCCCTGCAGACACACCGTCATGCGCAGTAAGGGCTTCCCCATGCACGTGACCTTGGACCTGGGCCTCTCAGACGTGTCTTTAGTAGGGAAAGCTATGTTCATTTTCTTCTTTAGGAAACAAATGTGCGTGTATAACCAGTTCTTGTTGGGAATTACTTTGGGACATAGAATCATTTTGAAGAGAAGTCCGTATTCGACCAGTAAAATGGTTTGCAGAAACTCACAATAGTGCCTTATCTTTTTGAAAGAGATTTTACTAGTCACGTTTGCTGCATATTTTGGCATTTTACAAAAAGAACAACAGGTTTCATTTAGTTGATTTTCCACAGCACAGCAAACGGCCTTTTCTTCCCCCTCCCTTTCTCCTTCCCACCTTCTTTCCCTCTGCTCTGCCTTCTTTCCAATTCTTCCTTGTAATTCTCCTTCCCTCCCTCTTTTCTTTTCTTTTTTTTTAAAGAAAGAAATAACATTCTATCATTCTATCAAATTGCATTTCTTCTAAGTAATAGCATTTAAGAAAATCCAGAGTGGATGTGCAAATGAAAAGTCTTATTTTCATTGTATATTTGGGAACTTGAATGTCTTTCCAGTGGTTATTAAACTGAGACAATTAACTTGCCAATTACTTTTTTTAATACTGCAAAATATCATTTGTTATAAAATGGCCCATTTCAGTGTGGGGGGGGGGAGAGAGAGAAAGAGAGAGATTTCCAAATTGCTAATAAAATAGATTCTTTTATTCTAAAGTTTAATCCACTGATTCTTACATGAAATAGTGTGAAGATTCAGAAGCCAGCCCATTTAGGGCTTCAACCCTAACCGGAGATTTAGCATCAAATAAACTGCTGAAGGTACACCTCTCAGTCTACTTCCAGAATGATAAGCAACTCTCCTTGCTTGTTGAGCCCAGGGGATTCTGATGCTGATAACAGCACTCGGGGACCCACTCCTACCATCCAGGATAACAATGCTAGAACTCACAAGAAAGCAGAGGCGCTTCTTGCATTTACCAGCTGTAATGCCCGGCACATTATACAGACAAATCAGGCCCCCAAAGTAATGTGTTTTCACCTCACAGCAACCAACGTTTGAGTTCAGGGAGAGGAAATGTGTATTAAGAGAGCAGGTTAAAAATCGACATTATCCCAGACTTTCATGAAATCAAAATTATGGCCATGATGCTAAGTTATTATAATGTATTTATTACCAGGATTGCTTTCATATTTAACCAATTTGGCCCATCTCGAGACCTGTTTTAAAATGCACCACCTTGCCCACCTTTCCCATTTTCATATGAAAAACAGGAAAGCAAAAACTAATTTACTCAGAGAGACACAGAGCCTGTTTGCCCGTTTATCTCTTACAGACCACCCCTCAGTCCAATGTTGACAGTACATGATATTCCATTAATCTGCCTAATGAAAATTTAACCAGTGTTATAAACAAATAATTGGCTATTATCCTCTCAAAGATCCCGAATAAATTACTTCTGCTTATTTTCCCCCCTCTCTCAGTGCTCAAAAGCTACCCCTTTCTGATGGATGTCACAGGGAGAGGGAAGGGGGAATGAGCGCGTTCCCACTCTGGCTTCCTCAGCGGGGACTGCTGTCATTGTCGTGGGCCCACTCTACTCTGGGAGCCCGGGGATTGACCGGAATGAGGGGTGGGGGAGGGGTGGCGGGAGAGACAGCCCCCACCTGTGGGTCACCGGTTTGGCCCACCTTTAGGGACCACCGCCCACGTCTCTCCTTATTTATCTCCACACTCCCCCCTCCCTTTTCTCTGCTGCTGCCTTTCATTCTGCCTTCCATTATTTCTCCCTTTCCCCTGTTCTTCTCTTCGAATTCCTAGAAGATTCTTCATCTTCCATTCTTAATCCAGCCACAGGCCTAATACCCCATTCACATAGTCCTCTCACTGCTTTGCTGTCATAATCGAAGTTTCCAAAACACAGGGCCTTCTTTAAAATGGAACGCCTGGTGCCAAGTTGGTTGGCACACATGATATCGAATAATTCAATTCAACTATTTGGATAAGGTACAGACCCTGTTCATAGCATTATGTTGAATCAGACAAATGGATGGAATCTATTTTGAGCCATTGTTGCTAAAAATCAGTCCCACCCCGACCGTTGTTTGCTGAAGCCAGAATGGGTTGGCTCAATGGCGGGATGTTCCAAGGGGAAATCTGAGGTAGTACTTAGGATAGTGCGTTGCCTTTCTTGACGTAATCATCTGTCTTCTCTACTAGATAGAAATTTTTAAATTTTTTTGAGACCAGGGTTGTGTCTTGTTCATCTACTCATCACTGTGTGACACAGAAAAGCACTAAGTGAATGATGAATATGCACATGATGGGCTCTTTCAAGGACAATTCCTCTTAGGGGCAAAGGCAATAAGGAAGATGAGAGATAGAAAAATTTCATTTTGTAAGATGGGTTTCCTTTCCAAAGCCCTTATATTTCCTAAGATCTTCAGGGAGCCCCACAATTTATGCTGCAACCTGCAAAAGTCAATGGAAACATCATTTACATTCTGTCTTAAATGTTCAGTAGAAAGGCCACCTGTGTTCTTCATGAAACAGTACAGATGAGCAGAGAGAGATAACGAACACTGTGGCTCTCAACCTTCAGAATGGAGAAATCATCTAAGAGGCTTATTAAATGCAGATCCCCAGGCCCACCCTCAGAGTGTGGGTCAGTGGACTTAGGAATCTGTTCCAGGATCAAGCGACCTACATTCTGATGTAGGTGGTTGGTGGACAACTTACTAGGAAATGCTGCTCTAGGAGAGCATAGCACCAATTTTGGAATCATCTAGAACTTCTCATTCAGCTGGGACCTCCACGTGATATTAGCAAGAGGTTACTATCTTCAGAGAAGTCCTGTGGTTTCAGTCCTGGACTGGAGGAGGAGAAGGCCAGAGCTGTCGTGACCCACCCTTGGCCCCCAGGGGTCACTTCAGTTACTGCTCCTTCAACACGAGTTTTCACCGCCAGTGTCCTTGGCTTCACTCAAGGGCCCTTCCAGCCTGTAGTTGGACGCTTGAGTCTAGAGCTTCAGAAAAAGATGAGGGCCAGGAATCCAGAATTAGAATTCAAGCAACAGTCTCAATAAGCTGCTACTTTTTCCAATGGTGAAGTTTCCAACAGATAGTTGCTCACGCACAAGGCTGATAGTGTATCTTTCTCAGTGTAAAAGTAATCGCAATAATCAACGTAGGTGTTGGTGCTTCTTACACGCGTGATCTCACTTGGTCTTTGCAATAACCCTCTGAAGATGCTGTGCAGAACTCGATTTTTCCCATCCAAGCAGATGTGAAGGCTGAGGCCCAGAGCAGCTGGATGAGAAGCTGCGTTGGACTGTGAGAGAATCTGATGAAGATTACAGGGCAAGTAGGACTACAGGATGGCCTCGGGGACAATGGGAATTGGAGTTCCTTTCCCACACACTTAGCCCAGTGTAGATGGACATCAGTGTGTCTGCCAAGTCGGACTTTACCATCTATGCTAATGGTGAATTACCAAGGATGGGACCTCAGTCTCACATCCCAGCAGTAATGTCCTATCTCTAGTAGCACCAAATTTACAAAGCAGGGTGGTTGGGACACCATATGTAAAAAGTTTGGTGGGATTACTGATAGCTGCTCTTATGGTAATTACTGGTCTGACCCTAAAAATGTGTACCCTACTCTCCAACCAGCCCAGTGAGAGGCACCCTACTCTCCAACCAGCCTGGTGAGAGGCAGAATTGCAAAGCAGATGTGATTTTCCAGGACAGAGGGCCTTTGGTGCCCTCAGACCCCATAGCTGGGATGATGGTCCCCGCAAGGCCATACTGAGTTCTACTCTAATGGCCAGCCAGGGCACTGTGGGACCGGGCCTTCTCGAATGGGAGGGAAAGTCTGAGAGAGACATTGGAGGGTGGTTTATAAACCTCTGAAGGTGTTTTATGGTTTGGAGAGCGGCTGATGAACAGAAGTATATATTTGGGTTGGTCCAAGCTCCATAGGAAAGATCTGGATTTCACCAGAAAAGAGTTTCTTCCACTGACCCAAAAAGCAATCAAAGAAACAAAGTCATCTGATCTCCGAGAATCAGTTGAAACATTTTTAAATAAAATATAGCTTCATTTAGAAAAGAAAAAAGAAAGTAATTCTCTCCCAAGGAGTAGGCATCATATGGTTCCGATGGGTGTGAGCAAGGGAAGACATTGTAACTCAGGAGCGCATCTGCTACACTTCGTAGATAAGCCTGTAGGATTCAGGATCCAGCTTCAGAGGCAGACTGCAACAGCTACCCACCGAAAATGTCATGATTACTGCTGTGACATATACTGAGCTGGACCCAGCACGACAGATGGGGCTATAAGGAATTGAGCTCTCTTGCTCGTCAGATCAGAACTGGGGGGACGGCCTGCCCACTAGCAGCAGTTTTTTCTGGATAATCAGCCAGCCCCGCTGGTTCGCTGGGGCCTCTGGATGCATTGCCAATCATTTGGGGGGCCATGTCTTAAATCTGGTACAAATCTGCAATTGCCTCTTGGGAGCCCACCTTGGAGGGTCACCCCAGCAGCTCAATTCAGGCTGTGATTTGAATACTGGTAAAGGGATGATCCTTGGGATCATTTTCCTTCTTGGACTCCAGGGTTCCAAAGACCAGAAGAATTTAAGCATCACCAGTCCCAGTCGAAAGAGATAGGAGAGTAGGTCGGAAGCAAAGGTCTATGTAGCCTTGGGAAAATAGTCTTCCAACATGCCAATAGCGTAATGAATCATAGTAATAGAACCAAGAGTTTCTGTGCATTTTCCATATGCCAGGCACCATTCTCAGTCCTCTTGTGGGCATGAACTCATTTCATCTTTATAGCAACTTTGAGGTAGGTACTGTTACCATCCCCACTTTACAGATGAGGAAGCCAAGGCACAGATGAAGTGACTTGTCTAAACTACCCGTGGAGTTAGCAGTGGGCAGGGCTGAACTCAGGCAACCTGACTCTAGTGCTCAAGTGCTTAGCCCCTGCAGTAATCTGGTTTTTGATCACTTTACACATCGTCTTCCAAGAGTCTGTTCTACAGCTTCCCTGGGAGAACCATGCCTTCAGAAATGCCGGAGAGGGAGCTTTTTTCCTTCTCCAGCACCAAAATGCCAAGTATGCATCAGGGGCATTCAATGATTGCCCAGTGACCACATGGCTTATCATATGTCACCCCTCATAATTTATTTTCATGAGAGTAGTAAGTGGTATCAGCATTTTATAAGTACGTATTTATATTTGTTAATTTAATTTATGCAAATGCCTCACTTATGTAAATCATACACAGACCCACCATCAGGATATCTTTAGCAAAATAGCATGATCAAGATATTTAGGGATCTGACATATATAATCAGAGAATGCAAATTATTTTTAGTGCACGTTCTTTTTACCATTAAGTTCATAAAATGTCAACAGTCTGGTCTTACTAAAGCTTGCTTCAAAGTGTTTTGGTTGCATTGGTCTTTTTTCACTCTTGTCCCATTTCCCCGCTTCTGGGATGGCCAGCTCAGGACAGGGTACCGCTGGGAGGGGGGGAATCTCAGCTGCAGGCACATTGGAAGCGCTGCTTTTTTGTTGCCTTCTGAGGGATGAGGTTACAGTGTGTAAACACAATACTGTATTTCATAGCTATCCCAGGGCTTTGGGCTTGATCCTACCATGATAGTGGTGTTCTCATTACCGATTCATGATGCTGCCAAGCAGTCGTCGTGAATAATAAGCTTCTCCCTAAATCTGGACCATCCGTTCTGAGTTTCTGGCATGTTGCTTCAATGGGAGGTGAGGTTTCTATCTCATTCCAGGGAAGAAACTTTGTATATAACTTTAGATCCAGTTCTGGCACTCTAGAAATGCATTTAACGCTGTGAGCCTTAAGAATATAAGGTGGTAAAGGGTTTGTAGGGGTTGATGTTTGTGCTCATGCTCATAAGACAAGGGAATGGGTCTTGGGGGGAAGACCTAACATGATCTTCTGGTGATCATACCTCAGGACCCAGAACATTCAGCTGTGTAGGCACTCCTGTCATGGAGCCTAGAAGAGCCAACACTGCTTTTCACAATGAAAGCTGACAATGTCATCTTCACGTAAAGTGAAAACTTGTCATAGTAACCAGCTGTCTTCCCCCTACCCCCACCTCCCACCCGTGTTGCTTAGAAGAACCATTGGCCATCGCAAAACATAGATAAATCCTTGTTTCTACTTGCACTGGAGCCTGCAAAATAGAGTTGTCCATGTGAGAGGTAGCAAAACACCACCTATGGGGTATGTGGCTTGTGACCTTGCATTTGCAGCTTATATTTGAGAACCCCGTTGGTTTTCTCTCCATGGAATCTTCATGTGTATCATACATCTCTATGGGTCACCAGGTGCCCCAGTTTATATGTTAGTTTCAGGCACTCTGGAAGGTTACTCTGACTTTGAGTTACCCCCAGGACCCAGAAAACTTAATTTTTTTGTAGACCACATGGCCTGTATTTTAGCCAGTCCTTCCCTGACAGAGCATCCAAATTTGGAAACAACCTGTCCAGCAGCTTGTGTGTAAATTAGATTGTGGACAGAAACAATCCAAAATTAGATTTTTATCTCTCTTAAAGTAAGCATTTAATAGACTTTTTAAAAAGTGTCTCTTCACCCTCATTTAAGCTGTTCACAGAGCAATTTCCCACCCACCCTGGAGTTCCTGCTCTGGGGTGGAGGGTGGGCAGCTCACGGCACATATCCTGGTTCCACACAGAAAACAACACAGCATTTATATTTTTCCAAAAGGAGAGAACACCGACTTTTAGCTCAGATCCTAAGAGATTCTCAAAATGGTCCCATTCATCACCAGCGGATCCTGGGACAATGGATCAGGGCGGCAACGAGGGACAGCTGTTCCCACCAAGAAGCCAGAAAGTAGGAAGCCAGCATTTGCAGCACTTAATGGAGATAAATGGAACATTCTGGATCACACCCTCATGGCCTGAGGACCATACCGTAGTCCCCCCTGAACAGCGGTTTCCCTTTCCACAGCTTTCCCCACAGCCAACCACTGTCAGGAAGCAGATGATCTGCCTTCTGAGAAGGTCAGAGCAGCCCCACTGGTCCCAGCGCCTACGGCACCCACCTCACTTCGCCTCATCCCAGGGGCAGTTCAGCATCTCCCGGCATCACAAGACGACGAGGGGTGAGGGCCGGACAATGCGTATTTTGAGAGAGGGAGAGAGACCACATTCACATAACTTTTATTATGTTATTATGCTTACTGTTATAATTGTTCTATTTTATTATTAGTTGTTGTTCATCTCTTCCTGTGCCCGATTTATCAATAAAACTTTATCACAAGTATGTGCGTTTAGGGGTGAGATAGCATGTAGAGGGTTGGGTGCTCCCTGCCGTTTCAGGCAACTCCGGGGGTCTTGGAAGGTGTCCCTGGAGAAAAGAAGGGCTACTGTCTACAAAGTGACTACGGAGCATTTGAAAGCTTGGTCTCTCAGAGATAAAGGGCCTTGAATCTCAGCTGTCCCTTCCTTTTGTGCTTTTTTTACTACCATTCCTGCTACCTGGAATTCCCTTCTCTTTACCTGCTTAGCTCCCACTTACCACTGACCTCTGCCAAATGTCACCTTTGTGGAGTCCCCTCCCTCCCTCCCTTCCTTCTGTCCCTCTTTCCTTCCTTCCTTCCTTCCTTCCTTCCTTCCTTCCTTCCTTCCTTCCTTCCTTCCCTGGGCTCCCTGTAGTAAAAAACCTCTCAGGGCACAGTCCTGACCACACTCTTTTATAATTGCCTGTCTGGTGCTCGGCACTTAGGAGATACCTAACAAACACTTAACTGAATGAATGGATTAACGTTTCTATGTTTGTCTCCCCACACTCTGACTGGGCTGGGCTGTGCTTTCCTCACCAACACAGATGGGCTCAGCCAACTCTGTGTCCCTAGAGCCCTGCAAGTGTTTGGGCCAGAAAATACATCTCTGAGTAACGGAATGAGTTCTCTTAAGAAAGTAGCCAGAATCCTCAGAGAATGTTCATCTACAGTATATTTTGGATAAAAAGGTTTATTTTTAGGGAAGGGAGCTGGGAAACACAGCAACTTTTTTTTCCTGAGAAAATTGGGACACTGGACTTCAGTGAAACAGTACATTGAAGCAGGTGTACTTTGGGAGAACAGAGCAACTCTGCCAGGACCTGTCCCTCACTTGAGCGGTGACCGTGAATTATCAATAAACACATGCAGCATTTACTTTTAGCCTTATTATGACCTCCTTTGGGCTCTACCTCTTCAACAAAGGTCAGGAAATTTGGAAACAGATGATATTCTGGAAAGCCAGTTCTCTTTCCTAGGACCTGTCTTTAAAGCTTGGGTGGTGAGTAAGGTCTTCTCTGCCTTCAGCCTCTGGCTCCTACCCTCTCCAGGATTATTTTAGGGCTCCTTACAAATCAGTGAATGTCACGAGCCAGGTCCAGGCCCCGTTATTGTATACACAAGCGATTAAATGTGACTGGAACATTTTAATTCCAAGGAGACTTATTCCCTAACTCGAAATTTAAAAAAAAAAAAAAAAAAAAAAAAAAAAAAAGCTAGTTCAGAGTTTCTCCATTTGCTCTTCACAGTAGTTCATTTGCGAACGAAGAGCCTGCGTTCCCTTGTCTCAGCCTCCAGGAAGCTGTGCTCAGGTGATGGGCAGCTGTCTGACTCCTTCCCTTTCCCTACTGACTTTTTTTTTTTTTTTAATGCAGAGAGCTTGCATCCTTCTTCCGCTAACCTTTTGACGGCAGGCTAAAGAGATAATTGGAAATTTTTAATATATTACCAAAGTGAAGTAATAAGAAAAGGCAATTTTGACATTAGTCAATGCCCAGGTTTTGTCTGAGTTATAAAACACTGGGCAGGCAGGTTTTAGAATGCCCGGGCAGCTCACCCAGAGCAGCATTAATCCCGGGAGAGGAGATGCAAGGTCTAGTCCAAGCACAGGTTTGCTCTTGACTTAATCCCCTCTGCAAGGTGCCATTGCCTTCATAGGCCTACCTGCCTTGCACTTGACTAAAACTTTTGAGCTTCCCTTGATGCAGAGGTGGGTGGCATCTAGCTAGGAGCTAGCTGTTCGAAAGGAAGGAAGGAAAGAAGGAAGAAAGGAAGGGAGGGAAGAAGGAGGGAGGAGGTGTTCTATTTTCTTTACAGTTAGACCTTTTTTGCAGAGGTGACACTAAAATATTCATGAACCAAATAGCAGGGCACCAGCCAACCCCAAAGCCTGCAGTCCTGTGGCCGGTTCTTAGTGGCTCTCCTGAGCCAGGCATTAACCCTTGTGTGGCTAGGTGGTTGTGAAATATTTTGAAGGTTATTTTTGGCTAAATTCATATCAACCCCAGACAAGAAAGGGGACCCAGTACATTCCCCAGGAAGAGGGTTCAAGTGGTTTCTGCTGAAATTATAATCGCTATAATTCCAACAAGCTTCCTTCCTAGAAAAGTCACAATAGGGATGAGTCCTTTGGCCGATCTGATATAAGGACACCTGGTGCAGGGGGCTGGAGTCTTGGAATGCCCACTCTCTATAAATCAGTGTTTCACTGTGTCGATGAGACCAGGGATCCACCTCTGGATTCAAGCAACTGCGCATTGATCCATTCAACCATTTCCTGAGTACCCGTTGTGTGCAAGGCACTTGCGGGGGGGAAAATGACCTTGAAAAATTTCCCACCTTTTGCAGGCATCGCCAACAGTTGTCCACAGATTTGTTTGCTTGCTTGAACTGCACAGTATTAAAAAAAAAAAAAAAACCTTAAATATTTAAAAATCAGATTTTATTTTAAACTCAAGATTTCCAGCCTCTTTTCAGGAAAATACCCCAAGACCTCAGAAGCTCTGATGACATTGAACCCACACTTGCCCCTGCCCACAGTCCACTGGGGCAGTCCTGGAATGAGACACCACAACCTCAGCCCTCCCAACTGTGACACAGCCAAGTTCCTTCAGTCATGTCACAGAAATGTGTGGGGCAGTGGTGGGGAGAGAAGGCTCTGGGGTGGACAGCTGACTCTCCTCACTGTGTCCTCTTGGACAAGTTACTGAATCTCCTTGTGCCTCAGTTACTTCACCCGAAAAATGAGGCTCATCTAGTCCTCATTACCTACGTTGTTGTCAGACTATTGTAAGATTAAAGAGAGGTAATAAGAATAAAGCGCTTAGAGCAATTCCTGGCATGTAGTAAGTGCTCAATAAACATGCCTGCCCCGAGAAAGACAGAACAGAAGGACAACTTGGACCTTTCCCCAAACAGCCATAAAACGTCAAGCGAGCATTTAGAAAACATCTTCGATGGCTTTAATTTATACACTGACCCTGTACTCTCTCTCATTCTATTCCACAGGTACCAAACACAGCCTTTGGATACAGCCAGTGCTCAGGCAGAAGTGGATTCTCTTCTCTTGACAGGACTGCTGGTGAGTGTCTGAGTAGCCAGGTTCCACGCAGCACAAGAGAACCCAGGGGTCACTGTAAGCAGCCCAGTCCCCCAGAGCCAGACACCATCAGCAAAACGAGTTAGGGGGAAAAAAAAAAAACCCTCCAGGAAAAAGCGCCCTGAATGAACAGAGTTGCACATCAACTAATCTGTGATTCATACATATTCAGAAGGAAAGTGAGTGAAAAACCGGCGTTTCAGACAGCTTTACATTTTCAAATTAAGTTAATAAAATAAGATTTCCAATGTAATGACAAATTAATTCTTCTTTTCATAAGTTTATTAAAATAAGCATCTCCTATCTTCTAACTAGCGCTGACATATGCTTACATAGATACATCCCACCCAGTAACCTAATCTCCCAGCAATCTTGAAGCAATTAACTCCTTCTAATCTTGAGCTAACAAAGCCCACCATGCCACAGGCCCCTGAGAACACCCCTCCAGCTCTGCTCAGAGCATCCGGGCAGGGTGCACTGAAGTGGTCCAGAGTGGGATCCTCGGAAACAACCAGATGAGTCATCACAGATCAGAAGATCTTCATTAACTCCTTATTTCTCTGCTAATTAACACAAAAAGAGTGAGCTGAACGCCTGACAGGCAATGACTGACCCACTGCTTGGTGGTTAATGGAATGCAAATGACATCTAATGAGGGTCTCTCCTTGTAGTGTGGGCAGCTGTGGATTTTAAAGTGTTGGAGCGCCATGAAAAGAGCTTGCCTAATAATTTAAACTGCAGCTGAGTTTGTAATATAAAGTCCATGCATTTATGTAAGTCCTACACATGGCAGAATTAACTTAAGCTGTTAACTACAAGGGTTAGTTGAAAATACTGTAATTTAGAGGGGAAAAAATATAGCTCCAGGCCCTTCCAAATGAAGCACAATATTTGTTGATTATGTTAAGTTATGTGATGCAGTTTGGATTTTATTTTCCTGTGACAGTGGAAAGCATATGATCAAAACATTGCTTTTGTTGTTGTTGTTGATCCTGAACATAGCCTTTGCAATTTATTAGAGTTTCAAAGTGTTGGCTGCAGAAACCAAATGTTCAGCATCTAAGATTTAACTTAGAATACAAGTAGAAAACCAGCCCAAATATGATTTGCGTGCTGTCAATAAAATGTTGATTCAATTAAGGGGGCTTCAGTAGTGAGGTCAATAATGTAGCTCAAAGAAGGAATTTTATTGTCTATTATATATCTATTAGTGATAATTAAGTGACAGACTTATAAACAAGAGCATAAACTCTAAGAAGGTTTTTATTAAGATGCAGCTTAAGCTAGGCGCGGAGGACTCTCAGTTAAAATTCCAAGGTCTCTTCTCAACCCAGATCTTTAAGAACCTTCCTTTTTCTACTAAATTGAATTAGCAACTCACTCATTGAAGAGACCTAGCAAGCCTAGTGCCAGTCCACACTCAAGTCTGGCCTAAATACAAAAAGTACAGAATGGTTATTGCGTATTCAAAAGAACTGTCACTCTATTAAATGGATTCTCTGAATTTGGACTATTATCCAGGCCCATGCCCCTCGTGCATGTTTTTTTTTTTTTTTTTTTCAGAACTAGAAACTATTGGTGCATTTGAGTAGTTTGAATTTATATATTCTATAGACTTTCAAGTTTAATGGCAAACAGTGTTTCACTTTCTAATAGGGAGAACCAGTGGGAGAGAGGAAATCATGGTAGTCAAAATTATTAACTGTTGCTTGACATTTGTAAGGAGTTTCTGGAAAGGTGATTTCTCCAAAATTGCAAACTTCTAACCCCTTTTGAATCTCAGAATCAATTAAGGAGATCCTTTATTCTCCTTTTATATGCAATGTCTATTGAACCTAGTCTTGAAAGGGGTGAATGTATCTTTCCTCACATTCTTTAGTTATGCCTGAAGGCCTTGTGGTGTCTGCTCCTTCCTCCTGGAACCCTCTCTTCTAGATCTTCTTGTGGCTCCCGATTATCATTCAAGCAGGTCTCAGCTTAAATGTCACCCTCACAGGTCAGATGGTCACCTGAAGCAGCCCCCCATCAATCCCACACCATCAACCAGCATTGGTTCATTACCTGCCTCCTTCTCTTTTCTGTTTGTTGTTCTTGTCTGGCATTTCCCACTGGACCATAAGCTCCCAGAGAGCAGGGACCTTGCCTGTTGGCTGTGTTTCCAGAAGATGGAACAGTGCCAGTACATAGTACATAGTAGGTGCTCAGTGCGTGTCTACACAATGAAGGTGGGAACAAGGGAACATCGGATGTGTCCTCCAGAACACAAGGACTTTCCTCCATGACCCTGCTCCTCTGTGTTCTCTGCCCAGTTGCCCTTTCCTCTCTTCCTCCCTCAGGGAAGCCCTACTAATGGTTCAAGACTCAGCGTAAGGTGCTCTCTTCTTCATAGTCTTCCACAGTCCCCAAAGGTTAGAATTCAGATCTCCATCCTCGCTGGGTTGGAACCTCTAGTTTACTAACTTGTGATGGGTTACATGTCTTTCTGTGTCCTTGGCTGCCCGGCGAGCTCGTGAAGGCCGGAAGTCTTACCTAATTCTATGTTGAACCTCTCACACCAAGCACAGTGCTAGGAAATTCGAAGGTCTTTGAAAAAAAAAAAATGAATTGAACAATGAAGGTATCCTTCTATTTTGAGGAGAAGGCTTTATCTTTCATCAGGAAACTCTAGCCTATGTAATAATAACAACAGAGACCCCTTTTGGAGATGTGGCTACTCAGAGGTCATGGCATACTTCATCTCTAATCCTTATAACACTCTTCCAGGCATCCCCATTTTACAGATAAGGAAACTGAGGCTCCAGGAGATTAAGTAACATACCCACAGTGCTCAGGGAGTATGGAGCAATGGTGGGATTAAAACCCACTTTGAAATGAGGCCAAACACCAGGCTCCTTTTGTCAAACCTAAGTATATTTTGTTGAGCTTTAACACTAAATCACTATTTTGTTGGCTTCTTGAGGGAAATTCCCTGAGGGTATCGGTTGATTGTATTGATTCTACACTGGTTGTGCAGTGCAACAGAGAGCATGTTTTACTGCTAGGAGCAGGCAGAGTTGGTGAAGTAAAGTCATTGGTGTGAGTATTTTTTTTTTAAAGATTTTATTTATTTATTTGAGAGAGAGCGCACATGAGAGGGGGGAGGGTCAGAGGGAGAAGCAGGCTCCCTGCCGAGCAGGGAGCCCGATGCGGGACTCGATCCAGGGACTCCAGGATCATGACCTGAGCCGAAGGCAGTCGCTTAACCAACTGAGCCACCCAGGCGCCCGAGTATTATTTTAAAATATTATTTCCACAAACTTATATGCACCCCAACTCCTTATAAGTGGGCTAGTAGGGCAGAAAAAAATAGGAGAGGAAGAGAGAGAAAATTGAAAGAGGAAAGAAAGATAGCTAGTGGTAGAATGTCAATAATTGCATGAGATCTTTGGAGGTCCTTGAAATTTGATCAAATTCTATGGCTTTGGAGAAGTCTGCCTCATTGTCCCCATCTATAATAAGGCCTTCCTGGCATCTGCCCCACACAGTTCTGTGGGAATCAAGAAGTGGGGGAAAATGACATTTTAAGTAGAAATTGGTTTAGAAAAGAACATTTTAAGTGGGGATCTACAGTACCATTATGGTTACTTAGGTAGACCTTTTGAAAGCTTTCAAAAAGTCTTTGACACTTTTTAACCAACTAAGCAGCAGAATTCCCAGTGCAAAATCCATTTCCACAGCACATAGCTCTCTCAGTCACACATCCTTGGGAACGTGGCTTGGAGTCCTGAGAAAGAAGCCACCTCAGGTAACAGTCCAAGCTTGGCAGGTAAGCCAGGATGAAGCAAGATAGAGGCAGTTTTGGTTAGTAAAATTGCAGAAGACTTTGAGCCCTTTGCAAGGGACATCCATTAACATGGTGGACTTTGAAGGCATCGGAAACCACATTTTTAAAAAAGATTTATTTATTTGAGGCAGGGAGGGGCAGAAGGAGAGGGAGAGACAGAGAATCTCCAAAAGACTCCCCGCTGAGCACGGAGCCTGACGCAGGGCTCCATCTCACGACCCTGAGATCATGACCTGAACCAAAATCAAGAGTCAGACACTTAACCGACTGAGCCACCCTGGCACCCTGGGAAACCACATTTGAGTTCATTTGAATGGAGCAGTTTTAATGATCAGAGAAGCTCACCGTGCCCATAATTGTGTTAGTCATTCATCGACTCTTTTATTTGCAAACTGGTTAAAGCACAAACCAGGACCAGCTTACTCCAGAAGAGATATTCTTGAATCCCCACCATGGTTGCCACTGTTCCTGCCACCCCAGGAACTTCCAGCACAAGTGGATGGATCACCAAATAATACACACCAAATATGGAAATGTGAAATATATGGCATCGAAGCACACAGTGCTTGAGGGAAAGGGAACTAAATATGTAAGGACTAATCTCTAGCAAATGAAAATTCAGACAATTGTTTTTTCAACCATGGGCTGCAGAGAGAGTTGTGAAAATGGCAGAGACTCAATATAAATCTTTTTCTCTTTTTATTGAAACGAAAACATCCTTGTATATTATATATACTTAGGATGTCACCAAATTTGGAGGTAATTTTTTAGGTTAAGTATGTTCCCACATTAAACTGATAATTATCTTTCCTTCTCTTCTTCTATCCCCCAGACACTCAACACACTGGATTTTCACTTCATGTTTTATTTATGGGACAGAATTAATATGCAGATTCACAAAAACTTAAAAACTCATAATTATTCATAAAGGGCTTTAAGGTTATTTAGTACATTTTTATGAAACTCAGAGTGTGTGAGAACATATACTCAGAAGTTGTTGGAAGTTGACTGAGGTTAAGTCCTACTATGAAGTATAATCTGAAAAATTATCAAAATCTTTGAATGAAAGTATTTGCCATTATTCATAATCTATATTTAACTGAAGTAATGGGCATCAATACCCTTGTAAATATATTCAAGACTGGCCTGACAAGAGAGAAGATTTGCATATTCCAGGCAAACAATCAATGCTGGAAGAAAGGTCTAGTTAGGAATCTTTGATCACCAATCAAATGTAAGAGAGGACAGAGATTTTTCTTATTTGGGGGCCATTTGTATGGTGCTATGTGCTTTTACAAATAGGCTCAAGTCTAGGAAAAATTAACACCAATTGGAAATGGATATGTTTGATTTCTTCTGGAATAAGCAGAAAGAATGGAATGGTCACCATTGATGAAGGTGACCACTACAGGCTTACAGAAGTGGCTGAAGAGCAGAGAGCATCTGTGAACAGCTGCGAGGACAAGGTCTCTGTAAGCCTTCCTTACCTGATGATGACTTAGGCTCTTCCGTCAGCCCCAAATTAAGAACATTTTGATTAGGAAGGCAACTTGCTGAACAAACTCTGGGGAGCGTGGTCCAAAACCATTGATCAAGGGGCATGTGTGTTCTTGGGATGTTCCCACTGGAACTATCTGGAAATGTTAGACAATCAAATGCAGAGAGTAAAAAGCCCATCAGTGTTTAGGAAATTCCTCTAGAATGGAGAGGGCCAGGAAGAGGGGCTAGAAGGAACATGACCTTTGGCACCCAGACTTCAAATTCAATCACCGCAATGACACTCACCAGTTGGGTGCCCTTGGGCTCTGAGTCTTGGTTGACTCATCTGTGGAGAGAGAGAGAGACAACCTCTACCTGCGAACGGCTGTGAGATAAAATGAGATAATAGGTATAAAATATCTCATCCAGCACCTGGCACATAACAGGCACAGAAGAGATGTCAGCTCTTCTTATTATGCCATGTTCCTTTGCTATTATTTGCTACTATCCTTATCGCTTTATTAATATTTTAACCTTAAGTGCACATATATGCTCTCACATAAAGATGTAGATCTACAAATTCACTGTGATCTTTGCATTAAACGCAGTGACGGCTAAATGGGATAGGTGCTAATCTATATTATCACCTAGTTATTCCCAGTTCCATTGGCATGGCAGCTTTACCCAGGACTTTCCCCCAAATGGCATAAAACTGCAGGAGCCAATTTTTCAAATGACTCAATAAAAACACGGGTAAATATTTAAGTCTGTCTGTCTGTCTGAGACCGTCTGAGCAATGAGCTCAGTCTGAGCAATGAGCTCAATTGATTTCACAAGAACAAAATATCTGAATAACCTCTCAGATATCTCAATTGTTCATGGAGCGAGCAGAAATTTCTTATATCTAGCTTTTGCTCTATTTCCCTTACTTCTGCTTCCTAACTGGAAATGGCATCTAATGAAGAAATTTGAGAAATTCTGAAGCTTATGCTAAATATGTAACATATTATTACTTCATGGAGAGGAAAATAGGTGAATTTTTATGGCTCTATATGATTACCCTGCACTGTGTTTTTTAAAATCTATACATATGCATATGTGTGTATATATGTGTGTGTATATGTGTGTGTGTTTATATATGTGTGTGTGTGTGTATATAGTCCCATATATAAGCCAATTGACAGCTTACTCTCACGATAGATTGAAACACTGTTCTAGCAGGAAGTTCTCCTAACTTTTGAGAAGGCTAGTCCCATCTTAGTTTTGAGGAATTGCCCCATTAAGCAGTGGGAAATTGACAAATAGACAAATGAATTCAATACTGACATTCCTAATTCCGAGCTTCAGCACCAGGCACCTAGCAGCATGAGTTCAGACCCTAGTGTTTGAAGACAAAAAAATCCTTTTGTCTCTTCTCTATGGTCTCTCCATAGAACCTCGCTGATGAACGCCCTTGAAAATCCCCCCTTCCATAACTCCTGTCTGTGAAACTCATAACTCTTCTGGCTTCCCAGTGGCTCCTTCTGGTTTTCTCACTGGCTTCCCTTCCCCTTCACCTCCCAAATGCTTTTCTTTCCGACATGGTAGTATAGCTGGTGTTACCAGGTTTCCTGGTCTTCTAGAGTTAAAACCAGAGTATCATCTTTGAGTCACACACAGACAGCTCCTTGGACATATGTCCCCTACCTTCCCTTGCTCGCTCACCTCCATCCTGCTGCCCTAACACAGACTCTCATCAAGTCCTGCCAAGACCCCTGGGCGGGGGGGCGCTCTGATCCCAGCTGTTGCCTACAGTGGCTTTTAGAGCCCCCGAATCCCACCCACCACCTCCATCAGCCTACTACTCTCTCCTCCACCGGGAACCCACACAGCTTAAGTGGCTGGAGCTAAAGTGTCTGGTTTTCAACCTGCCTTCACGACATCCAGCCGGCTGGACTCCCTATCGCACTGGCTCATCTCTTTGTCATGTGTTGTCATTTGTAGGTTGTAACTATAGCTTTTTGTATTTTCCATAAAAGCCAGCATGATGCTGGGCAAGGGACAGGTCTGGACATGAAATGTCCATCTGAAGATCATAGAAAATATTTTATGAAAGTCATGTTTAATGTTGCAGCTTCTACCTGAGTCCATTTTCCTTGAGAAAGATGAAAACATGAAAAAGACAGACCGGAACTCTCTTTAAGCATCATTCCTGATCCAGGTCTCCCTGCCAAGATGACCACTTTCATAGTTGTGTGCATGGTGGGGTTGGGAGCTGTGTTTCCTTCCCACCTTCCTCTAGCCATTTGCACATGTACATCTAACACACAGATTTTTGGTGCAGTGGATGCGGAAAAATGTATCCTCTTTCTATTAAAGTTAAACACTGTTGAGGTGAGGGATTTCACAGCTTGAGCAACTTCCTGCCTGAAATTTGTAAACTGTTGCTCACGTGTCTGTGTCCCCTGTGACCTTCCCTCTGGCTTTGCTGCCAATACAACACACATCCTGGCATAAGGCCTTATAACGTTCAGAACGTTAGAGAAATACATAGAACATGATAGAAAAGGCCAAAGGGATTTTTGTTATTGTTTGCTTGTTTGGAGGGGTTGTTTTTCCATTTCAAACGCCATCACTGCATGAGCCACAAAGCTCCAAGGATGCCTCTGTGAAGGCTGGATTGACTGCGGCCTTGCCACCCCCTCCCTGCCCCCCTCCTCCCCAACATCTTGTGAGAAGTGGCCAAATAAGCTTGTGTTTGAGAGAAATCGCTTGTGCCCTGATGAAGTGCTCAATAATGCCGTGGCTGGAACCAGGGCTCTGAATCCCAGAATCGGCTGGCCTCTCTAACCAACAACAGGGTATTGGAATTTAATATACTTTCAAGTGAGTTTTAGTATGTGTGACATTTTTGAACTGAACGCTAAGTTCAGAGGAATGTCAGTTTGGTGAGACAGTTCTCAAGATGTGCTGTCGGGTCTTGATGAGATCCTGATTTCAGAGGTAACGTAGCAGGTACCACGTCCACTTAAGGATGTGAATTCCTCCATCTCCTTTGGAAGGGTAGTAGTTAATATAAATGTAGCTAAATGGAGTAGATCCCCGCCCCCAACTGTCCAATTCAAAGAGGACCCCCATGCAATTGGTTAAACTAAGTATAAAAATTACCCAGTACTTTTCCTATCAAAGGTGGTCAAGTTCCTTCGAGGGCCCCAGAGTTTCAACTTCCCCAAGGGAAGGAGGGCCAGTGATAATATCATTCCCCTGAAAGTGTTGGGTTTCTGTTTATTTTCAACACAGGCAGCTGGTAAGTAAATTTATCCTCAAAAGGAGTGATCCTTTTAAAGGTTCTATTTTACCTGAAAAAAAAAAAAAAAAGGAACTCTTTTCCCCTCAGCCTCAGCTTCCCATTCCCCGTTGCAGCTGATAGACTGGAAAAGAGTTCTCACCTGTATTGTCAAGTCTGGTTCACGGGTGGGGGCTGCCGGGATTGAGAGGAGGATCTGGGGCCAAGCCGGGACTCAGTGGAAACAAGTCCTGTGATTGCTTAGTGATGTCTGGGGCCGTGATGGGTGAAGTCAGCTAAGGAAAGGGCTGGAAGGACGACTCCTTTATATTAGCCATCGCTACCAGTTACCACGAGATTCTTTTAGCTCACGAACTTTGGCATCTTTGAGCCCTTCTCCTTTTTGGTCAATGGATGGCAGTGATCCTGTCCTTTCTGAATTTCTCTGGAAGGGACCTCTTAACAAGTGAGGGATCTGGAGATTTTAAGCACTGCAGTGATTAGAGAAATGACAGAACCAAGACAGAAAGAAGTTGTAGTCAAGGCAACTGGGAACAAGGTTCTCTCCCGTTTAGTGGAAATGGTAGGGCCTGCCCTTTCTGTGCTCTCAGACCTCAGCTATTCTTAGGAAAACGTCTTTAAACTCCCTGTGTGGACTAAGTGAACCTATAGTTAGTGTATATTAGTGTAACTATCACTCTAAAGGTGGACAGTAAAGGAATCACACGGGCTAGGTGCTAGAAATGACCTTCTGAGACCCATAAAGACCTTTGGAATTAGATGCCCTGCGGCACGCCCGTGTCCTGGGGATCTGCATTTACAAACTCCCCCAAGCAGGACCAACCACATAATTTCTGAGGCCCAGTTCAAAATGATAATTTGAACTGAACGCTAAGTTCAGAGGAATGTCAGTTTGGTGAGACAGTTCTCAAGATGTGCTGTCGGGTCTTGATGAGATCCTGATTAAATGTTAATGTTAAATAACATTAAAACATTATTAAGAATTTTAAAAGTGCAACCGCAGAGCATTACACCAAGCAGAGGGTCCTTCTAAGAGGAAGCTAAATGGAGAAGACTCCCCCCTGCCTCCGAGGTTATTCTGATGTGTACTAAAGTCTTAAAATCCTGATCTAAAACATCAGCCAGAAAGACAGAGGTACGATTCTTCCATCCATCCCAAGTAGTGGTGTTAGGCAGGAAACAGGGAAGTGTCAAGCAAATTCCCTACCCCCTCGGACACAGTGCTGTAGGCCTGAAGTCCCCCAGTCCCACCCAGCACCCTGTAAGAGCTCCACACCCACAGTACTTACAGAGTCTCTGAAATCTCACCTCTCCCCTAAATATCCCCAAGTTGATGACATGGAAAGCTCATGACCATTTCCATGAGATCCTCCCTGCTTCCTGACTCACTCAGTGATCTCACCAAATACCAGCATAAATAAAGCTTGCAGTTCTGGGGACCACGACTTACACACAGTTCCCAAGGCTCATCTGATGGACTACGCGGTCCGGCTGCCACCACCGAAACCATTCACCACCCATCCTAGGCTCAGTGCTGCACAAGGTTTGGAATTCAAGGTTCCTCTTTCATGAACTGACCCCTTGTGATAACCATATTGGTTACTAACATGTAAGGGTCTTCTGTTATAGAAGCAGCAGATACAGACTTCTGAGACACCCAGTGTTTCTCTTATCATTCAGCCACGTCTGACTTTTCATCCTCATTGCTTTTGTACTCTTTCTTTCTTTTTTTAAATTTTTTTAAGCACAAAGCTCAGATTTGATCATTTCTCTGCTCACATTCTTTCAGTGCCACCCTAGTGCCCTAGAGAATAAAATCTCCTTAGTCTGGCATCTCAGATCTAATGCAGCATACACCTTATGGAAGGATAAGGAGATAGACAATAAACACATAAACCATAAAGTAATTGCAAATTGTGATTTGAGCTATTTTTAAAAACCCAGTGTGCCATGCGAATAAGGAGAAGGGGCCAAGCAGTTGTTCTAGATACTGTAGGCAGAGGTGTCCTCTTTGAGGAAACCTATCGGTCCATGGCTTTTGGCTTGCAAGTGACAAAAACCAACTCAAACCAGTTAAAGGAAACCAAGAAAGCAAGGGGGTGGGGAGGGAGGGAGAGAAGAAGGAAGGGAAGGGAGGGAAGGGAAGGGAAGGGACAGGAAAGGAAGGGAAGAGAAGAAGGGAAAAGGCATGGCTGCACCTGAGATCTTAATCAATGTCATTGGGGGGAATGTGCTTCTCTGTTCTGCCCTCTGTTTCTTGCCTCCCCCTTCCTCTCTACTACCACCACCCCCAAGGCCACCCAGTCTCTTCCTGTGATGTCAAAGGTAGCCCTTGCAACTCCAAGCTCACATCCTACCGATTTAGCTGGCCCAGTGGAAAGAGAGTACCTTTCTCACTGGTTCCAGAAAGACTCCAGAGGCTGATCCACATTGGCCAGTCCTAAGTTGCAGGCCAGTCCCTGAACCAATCACTGTAGCCACAGCTAGATTATATGCCTTGGAGCTTCTTGGAAAGGGTTAAGCCTCTCCCTCCAAAATCTCACTGACTAAGGGTAGGGCAGGTTGATTACTCCAAAGGAAAATTTGGAGTTTGCTACCAAAAGAAGTGGGGAGAAATGCCCAGAAGGCGTACACAATAGAGGTCCACTGAAAGAGATGACAGTCTGAAATCTAATGAGAAAAAGCTAGCCAAGTGAAGAGTTGAGTGGGAACATTCCAGACAATGGGAGCTGTAGGAAAAATTGACACTTGAAAAAAATAAACGAGTAGAAGGTCATTGTATCTGAAGTGTGGTAAGCCAGGGCATCAGAGACTTGAAATGAGTTTGGAGAAGTCAGCAGGGGTTAGATCATTGGAACATTCTAGGCCAAGGGCACAGAACCCATTATGACTCTTCTTTTACACAATGTGTGACAAATTGCTTTGGAGATCATTTAGCAGTCTCCTCTTATTTCGATTAACTTTCTGAGATTCCAGCCACTCTGTTCCAAAAGGGACAGACTCTTTACCTTAAAAGTGGCAAAACATCACATCATCACATTTGACTTGGAGATGCTTGATGCTCATCACCCAGTTATTTAAGAAGCTTTTAAGATGTAAAGAATCCATCAGGTTGTTACTGTTTAGTCCAACTTAAACTTCCAATCTGGTAAATTTCCACAAACATTCTATGTGTATTACATGCTGCTGAGATTTCTCAGATTCAACCAGAACAGGAGCATTTCATTTCCTGGGGAGATGGGAGTCTGCCTGTATTCGCTGTATTTAGAAAATTATTCAAAAACTTTATAAGTCAGATTGAGCCAATCTGGATTTTAAACATTTGCTATGATTTTAGCATTTCATCTGTTTATTTCTTAATAGCTAACCAGATTAAAGTCTCTTCATCTCAAATGGCATGGTTCCGCATTAAAATGAATAGAAGGAGACTGACTTGACAACGTGTGTGTGGCTTTTTTTTTTTTTGTCACCAATCAGATCACACTTTTCTTATTAATAGAAAAATGCTTCTATTGAAAACAATGAGGAAAACAAGAAAGAACAAAGTTGTATGTGACTGACAGCTGGCTTCCTTGGGAGCTGGCTGTCACGTGACTCGGGATTAGTTGCACAAATATGCCAGGCGTGAGAGGGCTGAGCTAGCTGACCTGGAAGTTGACATCGCTTCCTTCATATATTATTACTTGTGCCCCAATCCTATTCCTACCACAGGGCTTCTGCCAGTTTCCCTTCAGAGAAGGCAGAAGCCCCACGATCATCTATCATGAGTTTTTTGGGGTTTTTTTCTTCACTAGAGATTGATTTGGGTTTTGTTGTTGTTATATTTAACGTAACAGATGTTCTGGCATTTTTTTCACATAATACCACTGTGAGTCTCATGTGATCCTTAAAACCCTACACAATTTCTGTTGGTCCCTCTGAAATAATTTCCTTCTCCTTTGGAATTTTATCCTCAAGGAGGTCTTTTTCTCACTCTTCATAATGGTATATTAAAACGAAAGCTACATAGAAAAGGAATGGTTTGCTCATATGTTTTATAACTTCAGAATTAATTGCTGTTGAAAGATAATTACCCCACTGCTGGAGTCAGAGAGTCTGCACATCTACTAAAAGAGAAATATAAACATTCCTTTTGATTTTCCCACTTCTGCCCCCAATTTATAAGCAGGACTCTGTAATGATAGGCGATTCACTTAGGAATATTCTAGAGACAAGTTGCAGGCCTGGTTTCAATCGAATGTGTTTGAGCCACAGTCAAATGCCTAAAGCACTCCATCTCCTTCTGGGAGAGTGAAGTTGAGAAGCTCTTATTTAAGGACTCTAATTATTAGACTTGAGACTCTGGCCTGGGTAGTCCCCCAGAAAAAAAAGGCCACCTGGTGTTAGATGCACATTCGAGACGAAGATTCATCCAAAGCCAGCAGAGCAGTTGACCGTCAGGCCTGACATCCCCCCAAGCCGCCTAGATGGTTATTAAAGGCTACTGCCATCTTTCTTGGGTGCTCATGGTACATTCTCCTAGCTCTTTGTCCTCCTGGGCAAGGTGAGGGCCCTTTGCTGTGTTTGCTGTCCTGTTACCAAAGAGAACAGTACAATGAAAGTCTCCTATAATGTGCTAAAAGCCTGTACAAAGGATGATTAAACAAACAAAGATTAAGTTGCCTTTCAAGCTGACCTGGCCCTCTCCTCTAATGGTGTGGAGAGCTGATTGACAAAATGGATGATCCTTAAGGATCAATTTCCTCCTCATCAGGTCATTACTCAGCACAAAAGATTCAAGGGCCACAGGTTAAATTCCAAACTCATTGTTCAGCTACCCAATGAAGTAGCATCAGCCCACCTCATACTGTCCCCACCTGTGCTCTTCAGGATGCCCCTCAGCCACACTGTCCCGGTCAGGAGCCCAGACATCCTCTTTCCGCCTCCACTGTTACTCCGCCCCCCCACCCCCGCCCCAGCCCGTAATGGCGGCTCTCTTCACCTTTGACATTTATTGCTCACTCCATTTTATAGGCAGTGTCTCTATGTTAGTTAAGATTCTTTGGCTTGGGGGCGCCTGGGTGGCTCAGTTGGTTAAGCGACTGCCTTCGGCTCAGGTCATGATCCTGGAGTCCCAGGAGCGAGTCCCATATCGGGCTCCCTGCTCAGCAGGGGGTCTGCTTCTCCCTCTGACCCTCTTCCTTCTTGTGCTCTCTGTCTCTCATTCTCTCTCTCTCAGATAAATAAATAAAATCTTTAAAAAAAAAAAAAAGATTCTTTGGCTTGCAAGTGACCAAAAATGCAAACCAAACTGACTTAGGCAATCAATCAATCAATCAATCAATCAATAGTTGGTTCTTGCAACTGAACAGAGTCCAGGAGGGTTGTTCATTTCAGGCAAGTCTTGATCCAGGGTTCAAATGTTGTGCCTGAGATCCAGTTTTCCTCTCTCCATTTCTCAGTTCCATACGTTCAGTGTCGATTTCATTCTATGGCCTCACCTGGGCATAAGGTGGACTGCTAGCATCTCCCAGGACTCTGTCCTTCCAGCTT
Source organism: Mirounga leonina (assembly GCF_011800145.1). Classification (NCBI taxonomy): domain Eukaryota; kingdom Metazoa; phylum Chordata; class Mammalia; order Carnivora; family Phocidae; genus Mirounga; species Mirounga leonina. The sequence continues at coordinate 41,178,701 of NW_023270265.1, forward strand.
CCAGTGCAGCGGGAGATAGGAAGACCTTGGTACCACACTTCCAGTCAAAATCTCATAGCCCATGGCCAGGGCAGTGTGGGAAGGAGATTGACTTCTATTCAGACCTTGAGTAGGGGTGGAGTCAGATCTCCCAGAAGCACAAGGACCAAAGGGCAGGGGAGAGCGCCTTCACGGAAGGGAGAATGGATACTGTTAGCAGAGATGCAAATGTGCCCTAGAGGCCTGTCTCCCTACCCAGTGAGAAGCTACCTTGAGGACAGAAATCTCAGCTCCTTCTCTGAGCTTTCCCCAGGGCTGAGCGCCATATGGTCCATTTAAGAGGTGCTTCATGATGGCACCAATTGATTGATAACTACCCATATATACTTTTTTGAGTAATATCACCAAAGTCAGAAATAATAAACATTTTTTAAACGGTGGCTACTCAAACCTTTGCCTCAATGACCTTTTTCTTTGGGCTGGCAGACGCCATCCAGCTCACAGCGGTTGTGACTGTAGACAAGGGCTCTGTTTAGTTGCCACATGTTTTAACAGGTGCCGAGGCTGCCAAAGCAGATGGCCTGGCGGGATGCTGGTGGCTCCCTGGATGAAGTTTCTTTTTTACTACATGAAGTTTTCCATGTCTTTGAGAATGGCCTTTGTCTGGCTTCATATTGCCTTTGATTGCCAGGGATGCTGGCTTATGATTCAGGATCTCTGATTTGGGGAGAAGGATGCATTTCTCCTCCTATCATGAAAACCAGTTAGGAAGGGCCAGGGTGGGAGGGAGGAAGTACTTTACCTGGGATTCTAGACAATGGAACGATACCATTTATTTCTTCTTTAATAAAATATATCTGGACTAGGAAAAGAAATAGGTGTTAGGGAAATAGAGGTGAGCAAGAAGAGAGGTGGTCTCTGCCCCTTTGACCTTCCTGGCGGATTGCAAGGACACACACTGATCACGTGACCTGTGACCAGCACGCTGCGCTACCCTTCCCCCACTCTTCCTAGGTTCACGGTGATACGCAAGTGCCTTATTTGATTCACTGCCATTTCTTCTTCTGCTAGGCTGTTTTGTAAGTCCCTATTTGTTGTAGTCTTGGATCCTTCCTTGGAGCAAAATGCTTACCTCTGTTACAGTGCTTCAGAAATATTGGAAATATTTGTTGATTGAAAGAAAAATGAATGAATGAATGTCTTATTTTAGCTAAATCACGAACCTATCGTATTTACCGGCAACATTGCTCCTGAAGAGAAATACAACAGAATTGTTATTCTTTAATTATTGACATAAAGATAATAAAAGTTTACTTAACCTTCTCTAAGTGCCAATTCTTATATTCAAGATGGTCAGTCCCAAACATTTATATTATTTGAGTCTCTAGGAAAGGACCTCCAATTCTCTACCTCTAGGGTTTTTTAAAAATCTATTTTAGAGTGAGGCGGGAAGAACAGATTTTATTCTGTTCATTGAACCAATCTTGCGTAAGCCCTTAGTAAATGCCAGTCCCTGCTCTAGGACTGGAGATACAGAGGGAACAAGACCAAGGCCCTGTTATCATGAAGCTTACAATTCTGGAGCATCCTGTGCATGAGAAGTGTGTCAATACATGGGGGTGGGTGGTGTTAATTTCATAGGACGGCCAAAACAAATGACCAAAAACTTTGTGACTTGACTCTCTTCACCGTCCTGGAGGCCAGAAGTCTGAAATGAAGGTGTCAGGAGAGTTATTCTCTCTGGAACCTCTGAAATAGAATCTGTTCCACACTCTCTTCTAGTCTCTTGTGGCTTGATGTCCCTTGGCTGCTCAGCACATCATCCTAATCTTTGCCTCCGTCTTCACATGGCCTTCCCTTCTGAGTCTCTGTGTTTCTGATCTCCTTCCCTTTCCTTCATGATGCTGGTCATTGGATTTAAGGCCCACCCAGACCCATCCAGGATGGTCACATTTCAAGATCATTCACTTAATTACATCTGCAAATACCCTGTTTTCAAATAAGGTCACATTCACAGAGACCTGGAGTTAGGACTTGGACATATCTTTTGGGGGGATGCTATTCAAGCCATTTCAGGGAATCATGCTGAAGGTTACCACAATTCCTGCCTTGTCCAGTGGCCATATGCCTGTTTTCTGACATCATGCCTTTCCTGGCCTCCTTCCTCTGTTGGCCTGATGCTTAGAATTTCTCCACCTCACACACCCACCAGCCACCCTGGTTCTGGGTCCTAGTGCCCCGGTCTAGCCAGGTTCAGACAGAAGGGAGAGACCCCAGTGATCCAAGGTCAGCAATCACTGAATGAATGCCTCTTAAAACTTTGCAAAATGAGTGAGTGAAAGATAATTTCCATTGGCAGAAATCACTTTGAGACGTTAACCAATGTGAAATGCTGTGGCTTCAGAGAGAAATAACTCAAGACATTTTAGCAGAGAATGACTAGTTTCTGAGGGATTATCTGACACTGTGTTACATTTATAAGTTAAAAAAGAACAGACCAAATCTAGAGAATTATCTACAGTTGAGAAGTAGGAAAAGGACTGTGATCAAATTTCTGAGGCTGACCAAGACTCGAAACTGAGATGTCAGATAAATTAGGCACCCACATCAGCTTTGGACCTCTCACCTAATTTAGAGAAGTGATATTCACAAACATTGTCAATATTTCCGAGTTTACAATCACACCTTTGACTGTTGACTTAAAGCATCTAGTTTGGTTCAGGCTACTGGTGATGTTTACACTTTGGAATCTATTATGCATAGAAAAATTAGGGATTATCTTTGACCTGGGTACCACATATTCTTATGCAAAACTAAGTAGGGTTATTTATTCATTTAATCAATTCCATATGTTTGCTATCATCATCACTATGTAGAGCAGATCTGATTTCTGCTGAGGTCAAACCAACATCATCCTGTGCGTGGGGATGGTAGATCTGATTGTGAACACGGATAACCTGGTTGGCATTCACATAGCGTTCAGCCTTCCTGACTTTTGCCGCACAATGGCATCATTTTCTCCGAGAGGTCATCTACTTCAAAGACAGAATCATGAGAAATTTTCTTCCTTGTGAAAGTAAAATTCAGGGCCTAATATGCGGGAAAAATTTGACTTTGCATTTGCTTTTAGCTCAGTGTGGGGTATGTGGAAGATGAGAACATAGGTATTGGTGAAGAAAGGCCAGTGAGTATTGCAACAGGTGAAAAAAGTGAGAGATTACATTTAATTCTACAATATCATACTAACCTCAGTGCTGATTGGGCTCCAGGCAATGAACTAGGCTCTGGTGATGCAAAGATGAATTGTTTACCTATTTAGCCCTAAGGGAGTTCTGACACAGACAGACACACAGACACAGACACACAAAGACACACACACAGAATGTGTGCACATTATGCAGTACTTTTAAGGGCTGAGGGGATTTGAATGAAGAGCCATTGATTCTGTGGGGTTGAGGCTGGAAGAGAATTGAGGGAGAAAACCCAAGGCAAACTTCAGGTTTTATAAAGTCAATTTCTTGGGCAATGCAAGTGGAAACACTCCACACAGAGGGAATCGCATGAGCAAGGCAAAAAGGCATGGAAGTGCATGGTGTTCTCAGGTGTCACTAAGCCTTCTGCGTGGCTGAAGTGTGGGGTGCATGGGGCAAGACTGTGGGGGAGGGGCCAGAGGGGTGATTTGATAAGGAACCAGAGAGGGGAAATGATGGATTGTGAAGGACTCTTTATGAAAAACTATGGATTTCAGGCTCTTTCCTGCATGGAGATGGAGAACCAGGAAAGATTTCAGAACAGAACTATAACAGGATCAGAACAGTGCTTTAGAAAGATGAGTCCAGGGGCGCCTTGGTGGCTAAGTCAGTTAAACATCTGACTCTTGATTTGGGTTCAGGTCATGATCTCAGGGTCATGAGACTGAGCCCCGCATTAGGTTCCATGCTAGGTGTGGAGCCTGCTTAAGACTCTTTCCCTCTGCCCTTCCCCCTGCTCTCGAAAGAAAGAAAGAAAGAAAGAAAGAAAGAAAGAAAGAAAGAAAGAAAGAAAGAAAGAAAGAAAGAAAGAAAGAAAGAAAGGAAGAAGCCTCCGAAGAGGGGAGGATGGCAGATCAGGGAAAGGCTGGGAAGGAGTGATCCCACCTCAATCCTCCAGGCGTTTGGGAAGTACGTAGGAAGAGACTGGGGTAGAAATGGAGACACGATGGGTTTGAACCTGGGGCAAGGTGAAGTTCGTCTGCCTGAGGGGACTCAGGACCCCATGTCCAGGAAGCAGGGAAACACAGCTCTGGGACTCAGCAGGGACAGGCTCTGTCAGCGCCAGCAATGTCTCCTTGACCTCCATTCCACCCATGCATCAAATATTTGTCTGGCATCCAGTATGTTCCAGGCAGTCTGCTAAGCACAGGTGTTCCAAGATGAATAAAGAATGAAGTCCCATGAAGCCCAAAGGAAATCCAGAAAAACTAAAGAAGAAAGTGGTTTCTCTCTAGTGATTAAAGCCAAACAAATTAATCTTGAGATACCATTTTCTAACTATTCATGTAGATTTTTAAATTTTCCAGATGACATTACCCTAATGCTGACCAGGCTGCCCCTAATCTGTGTGCTCATTCATCACCAGCTGCACATCCGACGTCTTCCCACTTGCCCAGCAGCCTGGGTACATTCTTGTGTGCATTCTCAGTTCATGGGACCTGTTTCCTAAGCAGATGCCAGACACTTTGCCCCCATCTCACTTTGATTCCCCTCAAGATAGTTGAGCCTGGTTCTGGCCTCCTCCAGCCCCCGAAACTGAGCCCCTGAGGCAGGATGCCTACACATCCATGTTGCGGATCAACCATGGTGAGATGGTCGCAGTGGTGCTGGGTCAAGTCCTGGCACTAGTGGGGTGGCAGGTGGTCCCCCTGCAGGTGGGTTCCGGATGCCTGAGAAGCTGCACGCTCGGTGGGGTTCAGAGCTCCCGCTCATAATGCGAAGCAAATTGAAACGGGTGTCCAGTGTCTGGGAATGTCTCAGGAAACTGTGGTCCATCACTATCATGGGGTCTCAAGCAGCTATTTAATTTTGAAAACTGTGTAGAAGTATAGAAAACATGCCTCAATGGTAGCAATAAGTTAAATTTACTAGAACAACAGGTGCACTATCTTGTAACATACAAAATGTGTAACTATGGAAGGTTTTTTTTCAAAATAAGAAATTAGCTCTCTTGAGATGGTAGACCTGTGAGGCTGTATTTTTAATTAAAAAAAAAAAACTTATTTAAAGACCCCCCCACCCCACCCCCAGCCTCCACACCTGCATTGGCAGGTGCTGCCCCTCCCCCCTCACCAGCATCTCAGCCTGGCCACCACGGTCTGCCCTGGAACCTTCAGGACTAGTCTCCCTGGGCCCTTTCCACCTGCTTACTCATTTGCCTCAGAAGCCCAGACTCCCAGGCTTCCCTTCACCTCCCAGAACATTATCCTGCTGGTCCTGTACCTGCCCTGGCTGACGTCATCCCTCCTGCCCCTCCTCAGCTGCCCCCTCTTCTGCTGTGCCCCTTGGAACTCACAGTCGGCCATCCTCAGCACCCCTCGGCATGCTTGATGTGTCCCCGAACGCCTTTGACATTCTTGCTCTGACTGGGACGGCTCAGCCTGAAGACACAAATCTCCTGCATCCTCTCAAATAGGGGCTCCTTCTTCCACAGCCTTCAGACCTGTGGTCCTTCAACAGGTAGGTTGGTAGAAGGGGTGGGGCAAATTCTCTACTGGTTGCTTCTATTTTCTCAGCAGTTGAAAGTGAGAAAGGAGGGATGTGTGAGAGATTTGAGGAGAGGAGAATGTGATGAGAGGTGTGGACCTTTTCCTCAAATAAATGCTCATCTGAGCATGCGCACACACACACAGGCGCAGAGACAGACTCGCAGGATTTTGCACTATTTCAGGAAATCCTCAGAATCCCTCATATCCAGGGGTCTCTGAGAACTAAGATTGAGAATCTCTGTCCTGGAGGAAAAAAAGACCAGCCCAGAGAGTTCACGTAGTGAAAGAGTAAAAAGAAGCTTCACGGGGAAACAAACATAAACTTATGATGCAGGTATCGTATCATGAAACTCAAATCGGTGAAAATGAAAGTATATGAAAGGTAAGGGTATGAAAAGTAAAGTCTCTGATCAGGTTAAAAAAATCCAACTCTCTCCTTTTATGACACACATACCATCATTTCTCCTCCCCCCAAAAAACTATAGTTTGTTTAAAAACAAAAATAAAAGCAAAAATGTAGTGAACAAATATAAAATGTAGTAAAGCAAGGATAAAAATTTTAGTCTCAAAGTACAGTTCAAACCAAAAAAGTTAAACAAGGGTCATTCCATGTCACAATCCTCAATTTATCTTCTGAATTCTATTTTTTTCCCCCAAAATAGGCATCCTTTACTAGGTAAATAAGAAAAATAATATTTAAAGCCTTTGTATTTTGCAAAATACCTTCACGATTTATTTAAAGCTACAACACACAGTAAAGGTATATCAGTTGTATACCTTTAAATGTTAAAAATTAAAATATAGAGAACACAATATATTAAAAATACAATAAATTGATACATTAATTCTTGGATTGGATATTTTTAACATACCACTTTTTTTTTTCCAGATAAAGGAGGACTTTGGGGGAAAAGAAGCTAGATGAAGTAAAAGACATAGGTGATATTTTGTCTGAGTTTTAAGAGTTGAATAGGAACCTAAAAAAAAAAATCTTCCCTGTACAGTTCCAATTTTAGTATGGCTGCTGCCCAAGCGAGTATTTAACGTACCACTCTTCGTCCCTGTCTGATAAAAGACATTAAAGACCACTAAAAGAGTATTTAAATAATAAACTAAAGTTAAATCTACAGCCATAAATCTGGTACCTTAAACACAGAAACAGCACAATAAAATTTAATTTAAAAGACATGCTTTTATGCATAGAAGATGTGCTGGGAAAATATGCAGCAAGAAGTTAATAGGCATTATCTCTGAGTGATGTGATTACTGGAGGAAGCATTTTCTTTTTTTATTTTCCTTATTTGTCAAGTCTTTTTTTACAATTTTTAGGTCACTTTTACGATCAGAAATAAAAACTAGGTTTCAACAGTTAAGAGGACGTTCCTTAATATCCCTCTTCTCCATTCAAGAGCTCTTAGTACTAACTTTTTTCTTTCAGCTCCAGGAATCATGTGAAAGTCATATGGAAATTTCTGCCAACACACCTGCACTGGAGGGCTTAAGTTGTTTTCCAGTTTATTTTTCTCTTTGTGGCATGTCCAGTTGTATTTGGAAAATTCTTCCCTTTCGTCTGATGCAGAAATTACTAAAAGATGCCAATTTCATGGGACTGTTCTCTATTCCTCTATCCCAGGCAGAATTTTTCAAAACTGTAAATAGCTCACTAAAAGAGGAACCCTGCTTTTGAATCATCAGGCAGCACGCAGGTGGATGCTGAGTTCCAAGCCTAGGGAAAATTCTCGTGGGTGAAGGAGTTCTGCAGGATATCATATGGCATAACCAATAGTGTAAGAAAATTCCAGAGACTGAGGAAATGGTAAGGAGGGGAAAGAACTGAGAATTCTCCTCCTCATACTTGGTTCCTTTGTGGCCAGTCTTTATCAGAAGAAAAGAACAGGTGCAGGGGGAGTGGCCCCTCAGAATATGCTGGTTGTATTCAACATCTTTTCACCCAGCACCAATGAAAGGAACTGGATGCAGGGCGAATTCAAAAGCAGGAAGAAAATAACATGATAGAGTATTTCTCAAAAGATTTCAGAACAAAGGTCCTCCCTTCTCGCTGCTCCCAAGCAGGAACCATCAATTATAGGTGGACATTCAGAAAGTAATCACCTCTTAATTCAAATTAATTTTTACCAATTTGGCCACCACAATTTCGGGGTATTTGGTATTGATTGCAGCTAAAAGGTACAAAGAAATGTTTCATACTTCTTCATAATAAAGAGTTGGAGGGTCCCTACTGCCCTGCAGTTTCAAAGGCAAACTTACATGTAGGTAGATCCTGGAAGGTGTGGCAAAACTTGATCGACGAAACCATCAAGTGTACTTCATATGTAGCGGCAGGTACTATATGGTGCAGGCGGAGTGTCTATCTCAATCAACCCTTCACTTCTCATGCAACATGTGTCTCATCATCGCCAGTTGTAACTGATTCAGCTAAATAGTTAATTCAGTGGTTCCCAATCTTCTCAAACACAAGGGCGCTGTTTTTTTTAAACTCCAAAAACCTTCTTCTGTATAATATTATGTAGTTGTAGTTTTCACACAAGTTCTTTGAAAGGAATACAAGAGTAAAATCTACTCTCAGCTGCAATCAATACCGAATACCCCGAAATTGTCGTAGCCAACTTGGTAAAAATTAATTTGAATTAAGAGGTGATTACTTTCTGAATGTCCACCTATAATTGATGGTTCCTGCTTGGGAGGAGCGAGAAGGGAGGACCTTGTTCTGAAATCTTTTGAGAAATACTCTATCAGTTGGATAATAATTTGAAATTCAGTACAAGCACATGTTTAGCTATTTCAAAAAGAATTGCATTTGTCCAATATATGGTCATTTGGGGGTCTATAGACAGTACTTTTAGCCAGTGTGGATTCGTGGACCCCTTGCGGTATTCCTGTGGTCCTGCAAAGTCTATGACCTCAGAGAAACTCTGGGCAGCTAAATCTTTATGGTAGTTACTAGTGAGTGCTATATCCCCAAAATATTTACTTCCCTTCTCCTGGGTAGAGGGTAGGACTGCGCTTGCCTGACCCTTTGAGTTACCTAGAGCCCTACTACTTGCCTGGGCCAATCAAATGTGAATGGGAGGAGACATGCAGCTTCCTGGCAGAAGCCTTTAAGAGCCAGTCCCCTCTTCTTCTGACACTTATTAGCAAGGCTCTAGATGGTAGAGGCTCCATCAACCAAGCTCTGACAGAAGGACATGGAGAAAAGCCTCCCAACCACTGTGGCCAAACTGAGATAATTATGGAGTTTTAGGTAGGAATAAACCTGTTTGTTCATTTGTTTTAAGTCATTGAGATGTTAATACTGTTTGTTACTGCAGCATACCCTGGTTGACCCTGTCTTGCACCATCCTTTAGGATGGTTAGTTATTTGTTCTTTATGGATAGCTCCTCTAATCCAGTATCTCAGCCACTGATTGCAAAGTCACACGTCTTGCCCAGTTAGCCTGAGATCTTCCTGGTAACCTTCTATGGGTTCATAGAAGATCCCCAAGTATATTTCCAGACCCTGATCTACCATCTCCTACATATGGTTCAGGAATTTTTTTTCTCTTTAGAAACCTTCCCCCTGAGCCAGAAACGTTTTCAGCTGCCAACTTAAGGAAATTTTTCTAGTGGACAGAAAGGACATGGGGAAGAAATAATTCACAACAATAATAAAACCTGCTGGACAGAATATGGATGCCAGAGGGAAGAAGAGAATCCTCCGACAACTTAGATGGGACTCAGGCAAGTTGGAGGAGAGTAGCTTGCCCTGCAATCAAGTTTTATCAAGAAGAATCTGAGCAATACCAGCCCTTCAAGTTCATTCAACGGCCCCTGGACTTCTCAGAATTTCTCTAGGCTGCTTCCTTTCACCCTTTACTCCCATTTTCCACATGGTTAAAACCTCCAGATCTATCCTGGCAGGCCTGGCATTCTCTCCCCATTCACTTAGTAATGACATTAGCATTTCTAAAGCCCACTTTTACTTAAGACGCTTCTAATACTATTCACAACAGACTGAGGAGGGGCATGTTTCTTCCCACAAAGAAGCCCAATGGCTGTCCACCCAGCTCCGCACAGTAGAATCTCCCGGGCAACTTTGAAAAACACCGATGCTTACGTTCCACCCGAAATCAATTAGACCAGATTCTCTAAGGGGAACAAGTTTCTGGAAAAAAAATCGTGAAATCAACATTTTGTTTAGTTGTCTGTAATCTTGGAAAATAATTGACATTAGCTCTATGCCTATATATTTCCCATATTTATAACTGAAGTGGCAGAAAGAATTCTGCTTCAGTTTCTCTCGAACAGGTCATCCCAAATTCATCACCAAATTCCTGGATTAAATGCCCCACCTTTATCTTATTTGGGTTGTCCTTTGTATTAAGTAGTCCTGCACAACAAATTATCACAAACTTAGTGGCTCAAAACAACATATATTTATCATTTCACAGTTTCTATGGGTCTGCCTTCTGGGTCCTGTGTTCAGGATCCCAAAACAATGCAGTCAAGGTGTTGACTGAGTTGTTTTCCTTCGTGGAGCTCAGAGTATTCCTCCAAGCCCATGTATTAATGGCAGAATTCAGTTTCTTGCCACTGTAGGGTTGAGGTCCTCATTTCTTGCCAGCTCTCCTCCAGCGGCTACTCTCAGCTGCTACAGACTACCACAGTGCCTTGACATTTGTCCCCCTCCCAGACCTTCCTGCAACATGGCAGGTGATTTCTTCAAAGCCAAGTGGAGAATATTTCTTTTAAGGCATTCATCTGATTAAGTCAGGCCCACCCAGGATAATCTTGCTTTTCATTAATTCAAAATCAAATGATGAGGAATTTTAATTACATCTGGTAATTCCCTTCACCTCTGTTATAGTCCATGACTAGATGCAAATCACAAGTCCTGCTCACACTTGGTGGGAAGGGATTTCAGATTGGGCTGGCTCATTGGGGGTCATCTTAGCCTGTATATGCCACATCATTTTTGGAAATCACTATAATTTTAGCATATTTTCTTAATATTGTGATGACTCAATCTAGTCCCTATCATCATCATCATCATCATCAACATTATCACTATTGTCATCTTCACCTCTGTCCAAATAATCCTCCGAATAAAGACAGATTAGTTCCTCCTTCCTGTCCCTGGTCTGGTTCCTAGCCCCTACCCATTGCATTGGTTTATGGTCAACAGCTATACGTCTCATTTTCAGCCTGTTCCCAGTTATGACCACCACTCCCCAGTATTCTGCAAGTTCACAGTGAAGATCCATGTGCAAGAATCAAAGCTGTTTCCTCCAACTAAGAAGAACTTGCTTGCCTGACGAGACCCCAACAGACTCCCACAACTCCAGTTGATGTTAGACATCACTCTAAGTTAAACAACACAGATCCTAAAATGATATTATCTCCTAAAATAACAAAAGGGTGATGGTAACTAGTAGGCATAGAAAGTGGTAGAAATTAGCTGTGGGAAGGCTATGGAAGATTAGGAAAGATCTCAATGGGCGGGTTTCAGGCACTAAGCTGTAAGAAGGATATTCTTCCTCGTTTCTTTTCAGTCCACATCTTCCAACAAAATACAAAGAGAAGGAGGAAATATGGGATATTGGTTATTAATTTGACACTTTAGTAGAAATCATGAAATAGATTGCAGCCACTTCTGTGTCCAGTAAATGAGCAGGCAGAGTGAGAATAAAGATAGAGCAGCGTGATCGAGATATTAGACAGTATGCTAAAAAAATTAACACCTGGAAGAATTTTTTCATAAGTTTCTCCTTTCCTAAGATTCAACACTGATGTATTTTTCTCATTTAGGTTCACTAAGTAATGTTTATTATTAATTCAAATTCTCAATATTGAAGGGGAGATATTTCCCATATGGTTGACATGCTGCTCTGTAGGTTCATAAATTTGGAGGAGTTTTGATTAACACTGACAGGAAACCCTTTGAAAACATATGGCTGTATATACATCATGTCATTTTTAATAAGATGACACATCCTTCCTTGCTTTTCCCTAATAAGATGAGTTCAGTTGTATTTAAGAAACATAATAATACTCTGTTGATTTTTCTTTATGGGAGAGAAAAAAAATGAGTAAAAATAAACTATTTTGTTGTTACAGCAGACGCTGAAATCATAGCAGATAGTTTGTGGGAATTAAAAAAAGAGTGCTATCTCCAAGCATTTTTTATAGACCCAATTAACATGTTGTAAACTTGGAGTGTTTTTGACACCCCACGTTTTCTTCTTGGTGACTCTGGCCCTGCATTCCACCTGGATGGCTGGGGAACCATCTTTCTCGCTTCCCGCCATCCTGGCTGATCACTGCTTTCATACCATTTTGGCTCCAGAAACATTCTTGTCCTTGGTAGCTTACATTTTCAGATGAGCAATTATCTTTGTTTCTTGGACTGATTCATTTCCATTTCCTCTGAAACCCATTGCAATAAATTCATTTTGAGAATTCTGACATGAGCTATTTGAAGTATATTTTGAAATATAACAAATATGGAAAGCAAATTGGCAACTTGAAGCAAGAATTTTTAAAATAAAGTCTATGCCTTTTGACCCAGTAATTCCTCTTTTAGAAATCCACCATAAGGAAGTAATTTAATATGTGAAGAAAAAGTTATTATCAAGGATGTTCATAATAGTATTATTCATTATAACAAAAAAAATTTTTAAATATAAATGCCCATAAAATGGAAGATGGTTAAATTAATGTTGAAGATCCATTACAAATAATTTACAGGCCACAGGATAATAATAAAAAAAAAATAAAAGCTGAATTGCTAGAGCATCCAACTCTAGTACCCAGCAAAATGTACACAATTAGACTTTATAAAAGGCTCAAAATTCATCAGCAGCAACTAAACAAGGAAAGGGGTATAAATTCATGTCATAAGCTACTGAAGGTGGCAGCTAAAGAAGGAAGCAAATAAATCTGGTGTGCCAGGACCAACCATGCTCCCACCCAGCCCTAAAGAAAGAGAGTGTGTTAGTTAAATACTGATATGTCTTATTAATACCTTTCAATTTTAACAGAAGCCTGAGGGAATGAGTGGGTAGGTGACCTGCAGACAATTCATTTCAAATTGAATCCCCTACATTCCACTATGTGTCAGCAGGGGAGGGAGAGTTGGCAGGGCCCACCGTTCTCACTGTGTCAGTTGGGGAAACAAGCTAAAGTATAGGATACTTAACAGGACTGCAGAAGAAAGAGCAGAGCTAAGTTTCCCCTAGCAAGAGCTTCTTACACCTCCTCATTCTACTCCTCAACACTGTTAGGCTGAGAAACAAAACAAAACAACACAAAAAACAACAACAAAACAAACAAAACAAGAGTGCTTGCAAACTCAGAGGAGAACACAAAGGGCCCCAAAAAGCTGAGAAGGTTATAAAGGGGCAATCACACACATCATACCATGGCAAAGACAAGGTCTGGGCAACCACGCAAATGTCTGTTAGAAAAGAGGGTACACATTTTCACCTATAACGTGAATACATTCTGAGGATCTAATATAAAACATAATAAGTATAGTTGATGACACTGTATTATATAAACAAAATTTGCTGAGAGTAGAACTTAAATGTTCTCACCAAAGGGAGGAAGAGGAAGAGGAAAAGGAAGAAGGAGGAGGAGAAGGAGGAGGAAGAGGAGGAGAAAAAGGAAAGAAAAAAAAAAGAGAGAGAGAGAGAATGAAACAAGAGAACATCGATGAAACACCCAGGTTGGAAGAAAACAATGTACTCGTAGTGATTACAGGTTTCATACTATAGAACTTAATAGAGAGTAAATAGAACAAAACAGCAAAATATGAATAAGGAAACAAATGAGAATAGAAAGATTAGAGCAATAATTAAAACATTGAGAACTAAAACAGCAACATTAGGATAAATTAGAGTAGCAAGGAAAGGAATACATGTAAATAAAAATTAAATTGCTGGAATGGAGAAGATCTGTTCATTACTGTGAACTTGGAGAAAAAACCAAAGACAGTAAAGCAATTAGAAAGAAGATGGAAGATAATCCAACATAAGGATAATTGGTATCCCTGAAGTGATACTCCAAAAGAACAGAAAAAGTTCTTTCAAGACGTAATAGTGAAAAACAAAAGTCTTTGAAAGAAAAAAATAGATCTGCATATTAAAAGGGCATACTAGGGTCTAAGAAAAAAACAAGTTGATGGGCAAGTCCACATGGAGATGCATGTGGTTAAAATAGAAAACTCAAGAATAAAGAAGTCCTCCAGCGGTCAAGGAGGGAAAACAAACCACCAGCAAAAGGGAACTGTGAGGTTATAAATTATCAATTGTAATTTATAGTAAATGATATAATGTTATAAATTATCAATGTCAGAAGGCAATGAAGAATTTTTATAAGATCCTAAGGAAAAGAAAATAATTTTCTAAAATGTTAAAACAAGAAAATTTATTGTTTGACTATAAAGGTCACAGGCAGATATTCTCAAACATGATAAAAATCAGTGAAATACAGCATCCATACTCCGTTTCTGAAAAGAATTTCCAACAGAGGGAACCAGCCAACCAAGAGATTAATCAGTTACAGAATTCAGGCATGGAGAAGCCGTGGTTAAAAAGACAGGAGACAAATCATGAATTCAACAACATAGAGGGCAAAATCCAGCATGAGAATTTAATTGCATGATAGAATGTACACATTATTCACCTGGAAAAAGTCTACAAAGCGATATAACCAATGATATCAGGAGGGATGGGGAGAGAGATGGGAAGAAATATAAAAGAGCTAATTTATATGGTAGATGAATAAAATGTTAATTAGAAGACCTAATGACTCCAACCTCTTAATATTCTTCCTAATACTCATTTTAAAATTTAGAGCAGTCATTTAGGAAACAGTAACTCTTATGGTAGAGAAATGTTAATCTGTGGTTTAATACTTATGTTGATTCAACATTTTTCTGTTAAAAATAAGTAAAATTTATGCTAAATCCAATATGCTATCCTAGATCGGCTGATAGAATGTCAAAAAAAGATAACAGTGGAAAAACTGGTAAAATCCAAGAAAATCTGGATGTTAGATATAGTACTGCCCCAATGTTGAGTTTTTAGATGTAAGAAATGCACCTGGTAACATAAAATGTCAATATGAGAGGAATTTGGGTGAGGGGCAGAGGGGGACTCCCTGTGCTATTTTTGCTACCTAAACCTAAAATAATTCCAATTCCAACATAAAATGTTTCTTTAAAATATGCATTATATCCATATGTCCTTTTATCGATATCTTCATGAAGAATGAAGGTGAGGCTAGTGTTTATCAAAATTTAACACTGGCTATTTCTAAGTCCTGCAGGGTGATTGGCGGTTTTTGTTGTGTATACTTTCTATATTCTTTGACATTAACAATGTGAGTATCACTTATATCACTTGCGATAAAATATTTCATGAAAAAAAGATAAAAAGTAAACATAAGAGTCACAATTTTATTTTTAAAAGTGTATTTATGAAAAGATGACTAGAAGGAACTACCCTGAATTATTGTTAGTGTTTGATTCTGAATTAGTAGCTTTTATTTTCCTCTTTACCTATTTTCAGTTTTTACAATGGTTTAAACAATGAGTATCCATTTAAAATAACTGAAAAATAAACATTACAGGTTCACTGTTATTCAATGAAGTTGGAACTGGCAGTTGGCAAGTCAACTGGAAAAGTTAATTAAAGCAGTGAATCATAAAATGTGATACATACATACCTTAAAGATTTAATTTTAAGTTAAAACATATGGATGTTCATTCACTTGCCACTCTTTTGATGTTGAGCCAAGGCCCTTTCTTTGTGTCGGGGTCTGCTGATCTGAGTTCCAAGCGGTCTTTCTTCAAAACCACCCATAATGCATCATCCAGAAGTTCCAGTTTTGGTTTCTTTAAGGCAGAATGAGACATTTAAGACATGTGTAAAGTAATTTTTCTACATTTTTACTCTTCCCTCAGTCTTCTGTGTGTGTTTTACCTATACCTTATGTGATAGCAATTTATTGTAACAACTTGTCATTACCAAAGCTTTTATCAGTTTGTGTAAGTTATGTAAATAGTAAGCATAGAATATTTGTATAAACAGTTGCTAGCGTAAATAGTTTGGGAACACACATGGCTGACTCTTGGTCCTCACAAGTCGTGGGAATAGCAGTGTAGCGGCTTAACAGAAAGTAGCCTTGGCCGAGGCACTCAATGTGCGGTGGGCATCAAGAGGGAGGTTTTACAGAGGAAACTGAGACCCATACCTTACCCAGAGAGTTGACGAAGTTGAGGAAGTCTATGAGAGCTTCCGTAGATAAACTAGCGGACTCTAATACAAGTCTTGTTACCTTCAGTGTAGCAGGAGGAGGCTACCACCAGGTTTCTTCTTCATCTTCTATTCTCTCCACTTCTTCCACTGGGTAGTAGTGATGCCCTCTTCTGGTTCCTCCAACGTAAGGTACAGGTGAATGCCAGATAGGTCATTTGGGCCTTTACTAGTTGGCTCCACTCTGTAAGCTAGTAATCGTACTTCCATTGCACGGATGAGAAAGCTGAAGCACTAGGGAGTGCCCAGGACCTCTGGCTGCGGACTCACAGATCCAGGATTCACAGCCACATCGATGTTCTGACTGCGGGTGCACAGCTATAACAACCTACCACAGTGGCCTTCTTTAATGGTGTAGGACTACTGATTAAATAAGGATGGGTACTTTAAAAATTGTCATTTACGGGCGCCGTGGGTGGCTCAGTCAGTTAAGCAGCCGACTCTTGATTTCAACTCAGGTCATGATCGCGGGGTCCTGGGATTAAGCCCCATGTTGGCTCCATGCTCGTCAGGGAGTCTGCTTGAGGATTCTCTCTCTCCCTCTCCCTCTGCCCCCTCCCTGTCCCCGCTCACACTCGCTCTCTCTCTCTCTAAAAGAAATAAAATCTTTTTTTAAAAAATTGTCATTTACATTGTCAATGTAGGCCAGCCTTGCTCCCGTAATATCTGACAACATCTCCTTATGAGAAATACTGTAAATGCTATGCCATATACCTCTAACCTATATATTTGGAATAACTCAGCTCCATCTTCCTATTTGGGACCCACAGGAATCCTGTTCTCTTTAGGACTATCCACATCCTGAATGTTCTTAATTTCACAAGCACTGTGGTTCCAACTTACATGATGAGCCTGAAGATGTGTGGTGAGAGTACCTGCCCCTTTGTTAAACACCAGAGCAGCCACTCAAGGATTTTCCTACGTTTGCAGCTCTGATCTCTTCTGCATCCCAAATCTTATCTCTTTACCTTCTTAACAACTTTTATTGATTTTTCAAAGATTTCACTCTTAATATTATCCTCCATAGTATTTCCTCCTTTTTAGAGCTATGCTCCTACAAGGAGTTGTCTAAATTTGACCTCCACTCCCTCACTTTGTCGTCTCTCATCGCCAGCATTGAAGATCACCAATGGCCATGATATTTCAAAATCCAATGCTTTTCTACTCTCTTCTCTTTTTTGATCTCTCAGGAGCAAGCAGTTGACACCTTTGACCACTCCTTCCTTCTTGAAATGCTTCCTTCTCCAGAACTCCATGGCATCGTATTTTCCAGGCTTTCCCCCCACCTCACTGAGCCCCCTTTATCTCCTTGCCTGGCTTTTCTTCTGCTCAGTCTCTAGATGCTGAAGGTCTCAAGGCTCTGTTCTACACTCTAAGTTGTTCTATGCTCCAAGTCCACTGGCTTTAAAAACTGTGTCTATACTGACGATGCCTACATTCATTTCTCCTGTCCCTTCCTTTCCCCTGAGCTCTAGAAGGATACTGAATATCTCCACCTGAATGTGTAACAGGCATTTCAAATGTAATGATACAAAATGAGCCCTTGATTACTCCCAGTCAGAATCTACTCACTACCCAAGTCTTGTCCAGTGGGTAAAAGATACCACAATTCACAAGTTGCTCAAGTAAAATATCTGGATGACATCCTTGATTTCTCTCTTTTCTTCATCCTCAACTATTAGCTCATCAGCACATTCTTTTAGCTGCATCTCCAAAATGTCAGATGAATCCCTGCCTCTCCCCGCAGCCAGAAGTAACCCTCATGTTCAGGTCAATATCATTCTCTCCTGGCTTGGTTCACTTAAAGCCTAAAGGTAAGGCCCAATATTATGGGCTGCCTTGACATTTGATGAATCCAGAAGCAAATGGCATAGCCACAAGCTCCCCTCCCAGCTCTGCTCCCGTGGATAAGATCTACCCAAACAACTCTCCCTATTGAGGGGACCAAGCAGTTCCAGCTTATCCCAGAGTAGCACATCTGGGTCCCTCCGTTTCACAGAATTATTCTAATTATTCCAATCACATCCCCCTCCAGGAACGAGGGGAACCACACCCTCTTGGTACTACAAAGCCTGCCTGCCACTGCCCTGTGAGGCCCAGCATGGCCTGCGGTGTCCTCCCCTTCCAGGCTGTGAGTACCTGTGACTCATAAACTTCTCTCTCATCTGTCCAGTGTTCAGTGTCATGTGTCTGGCTCTCCTGGTAACTCTAGGGTAAGACTCACCAATGGTGCAAATAAGAGGTGATTAAAATACCTGGTTGTCACTAAAATCTCAATTCCAATGTTTTCTTAGAGGTATCTCTTGACAACCCTCTGTCCCATTATCTTCTCCCATTTTCTACATGCCCCTTGTCACTGGTGGGATTATCTTCTTTAGTTAGTTAGTTCATGTTTAGTCTCTGGCACATTCCACTAGAATGCAAGCTTTACACCCAACATCAGCAAATCCATCAGACCTGCTTTGAATGTATCCTGCAGGTAGATTCTCCTTCCCAGCATCCTAGCCTTCATCTGAATCCAAGTCACCCCGCCTCTCACCTGGATGATTGACTCACATCCTCCTTGCTCTCCCTAGTTCTACCCTTGCCTGCTGTTCTGCTGAGTATGCAGAGGGACCCTATAAAAGTCTGAGTTATCTCATGCTGCTTCTCTGTCCAACATCCCCTTCCCCACTCCCTTGTGGCTCCCACCTTGTTCAGAGTCAATACCTGAGTCTTTCTAACCATGTACAAGTTCCGCTCCGGCTAGCCCCCATGCCTTTCCTGACCTCATCCCCTGCCATCTTCCCTTTATCACTGTGCTCCCAGCACCCTGGTCTGCTTGCTGCCTACAGCTATGTATTTTGCTTGTTCTGTTCCCCTACCTAGAAAACGCTTCCCCCAGATACTCACATAGTGGCTTCCCACGTGCTTCTGCTCAAACGTTACTGCATCAGAGAAGCCTATGTTTCCTACAGTCTTCACTCCCTGTCTTTATCCTTCTTGGCTTTATGACTTGTATTTTTGCCTCTTTGTTTAGTCTCCATCTACCCTTGCAGGGTAGGAATAAGGGCTCTCTCTGGCTCACTACTGTGTTCCCGGAGTCTAGGACCTCGATTAGGGGCTTGAAATATATTTGTTTAGTTCATAAGTGCGTATCTTGCTTGCCTTTGTACTCCCAGAGCCTCAAACAGCATGTGGCACCCAGTCACGCAGTAGTAATATTAATAACAATTTTAAAATAGGAAGGCTTGCTAAAACTTACATAGCACTTTCCACATGATGGACACTGTCCTCAGCTGTGGATATATACTATTATTTAGACCTCACGACAAATCTATAGGGTAGGTACTCCAATTATCCCTATTCACAGATTAGGAAAGTAACGTATAGAGAGGCTAGGTAAGTTGCTCCAAGTTACGTATACGCTAAGTGGAGCCATTAGAATTCACAACCAGATGGACTAAATTCAGAGTGTGTGCTATTAACCATTTAAATATATGAACAACTTACAACATATAAGTCAATAATCTCTCTCCTTGTGACATCATCCTTAGGTCCATCAGTGCACGAAGATAAGACAGTTGCTGTCTGCTCTATTTACTAGTAGATAACAGTACATCACAGGAGGGAAAATCATTCACCGACATTATACTGCATGAAAGTACTACCTCAAACATCAATAAATACCATGCTATGACTTGAGAAAAAAATTAAATAAAGATTATACCTTTTAGTTGCTTACTTAACCCTCAGAAGGGTTAAAAGCCACTGATTTTTCAAAAAGAAAACTTCTGTATCCTAATTTATGCATATCTATCTATCAACTGTCAGTAGGAATGCAAAAGGTCACGTCAGACTGTACCAATAGGTGTTTCATAAGCTAAATGGTGATAAAGAATTAGATCAGCCAAAAAACCAACCCAGAAATGGAAATGAATATGCACTTTCAACGAGCCATTCCTCACAGGATATAAATTATAGCCATTCCAAGATATAGTAGGTGTTCACTCAAGTTTCTCCATGGGCTTTCATAGCCCTTCGACTATTATGTTTGAAGTAAAAGTTAATAAAAGTCCAGAAACAAATTTGAAAAGGTATTGGTACCAAGAGATTAATTCAAGGGTTTTTTTTTTTTTTTTGAGAAAGTACCCTCCACCTTGAATGATTTTGGAATGAGAGAGGAGCGTCATTGCACATCTGGTCTTTGGGAATGCCCTGATGCAGAGTAAGAGCCCGGCCCTTTGAGCTCCACCACCTTCTCCCACGGGATGGGGGGGAGGGGAAGTTGCACTCTGTTACTGGCTCCTGGCAGCAGGTAAAACACGGCTTAAGTGTCCCTTACACCCCCAGTGAGGCTCTGCAACCTGCCGTCCATCTGGAAAATCTATTTTGCAAACACAGTCGGGCACACAGAGGCAAGAGGAACAAAGCAACTATTTTGACCTTAAAAGCCTGAAGAATATGAGCAGATTTTGTCCACAGACACCAAATGCAGTGAGGGGTTGAGACAATTGCCGAGATCATTCCAGCCAAAAGCAACAGTCCTCCCAGAATTCTGACTAACACCTCCCACGTCCCCCTCCAACACCCAAAAAGTTATGAGGAAAAAAATATATCTCGACCAGCCTGATTGACACCATGTACATTGGCCGACTTTGCTAGAAACTCTAGGGAAAATCAGCCTCAAGGATTCCTTGTCAAAGGACCTAAAGGTTACTAGACTTGCAGCTCTGAGTGACTGGGATGAAGCCCAGTGGAGGTGGCTGAGGCCCCACTGGCCCCTCCGCCGTGAGTAAAGGTTGACATTAAACTCGAACCAGGCTGGAAGAGTCACGTTATACCTTGGAGCCAGGCAGGTAACCCCAACTAGCAAATGAAGCTTCCAGGAGAGGCAAAGCTCGGCAATTTTCACCTCATTCTTTTCCAATGTATAACAAATGTTCCAGCCTGACATGACATTTAAACCTCACAGCGTACTCGTACGGGAACATGAATGCAGCCCAGCAAGGCTTTCCAATGGGGGCTCCTAAGAGGTCGGCTTTGGAGTTTTAGAACCAAGTTGGCTTATAGCTACCTAATTAAGAAAGAAACCCCAATCACTATTCCTCCAGCGCCAAACTTGGCTCTGTTCAAGTCTGAGGGAAGTTACTGGAGCTCTCCACGTGCATCGTGGACAAGCAGGAAAGGTCTAGGAAATGTTGCCCACGTTTAAAATAGACTAAAAACAAATCCAGAGCATGGTTTAGAGGGCGGATAACTCTAAGTTTAAAATCTGGATGACATTCTGAAATTATGACCCAGCAGCTCAGAATTTCGATCCTACGTTAATGAGCGAGAGGGGACCTGGCTCAGTGGGTATCCCCACTGATCTTGAAATTTCCTGTTCCCAGGAAGACGACTGGACAGGAGCCCCTGCCCTGTCATGTGTGGACCCTGGGCCTTCAGCCACCTCCAGGCAAGCCCAGTTTAGCAGACATGTATCATGTATCCATCGTGCCACATCTCCCCGGCCCACCTGTTTCTAGGACAACTGTAGTGGAGGGTCGCATGCCTGTTGCAGTATTTCATGTCCAATGTGTCCTGGAAGGCCACTAGATACAAGCAGGCACAGTCCAGAAGTATGGGAATACTAATGTCCCTAGGAGCAACCCTCAACCACTGGGAGATGGGGAATCAGCAGATCAATGTCCCAGCTTTTTCCATCCTCCATTTTGGGAAATTCTGTAGAAATTCTCAGTTCTACATGGTTCCTCCAAGGGGTCCCAGCAGGACTTCCTCGCTGCCCACGGCAGCATCAGCTCATTACTGCAACACATACAGGCTTTTCTCCCTGTCTCATTTCCCTCTCCCCCACTTCTATTTTCTGGGGTCCCTTCCACCAAATGAACCACTTGTACTTCAGTCCCGTCTCAGGCTCTGCTTTCAAGGGAACCCAAATAGGGTATCAGCCAAAAGAGGGCAAGTGGGACAACACACATGCACACACACACGCACGCACACACACACACGGTCCTCTAGACCCAGCAGCATCTATCCCTAAAAAACATTTCTGTCATGTGAGCCAACACATCCCCTTCCCTTTTGCTGTTTTACTTAAGGCAGTTGGTATTAGCTTTTCACCAATTGCAGCTACAGAAGTCCCCAAAAAGACAAGCACTTGGACATCTCACACAAATAATTACAATGACACTTCCCACCAGCTCTTCAGCTGGCAACATCTCCATACGTCCGGCACTTGGTTAGCAGGATGCCTGACACATAGTAGGCTCAACGAGCTTGCATCACATAAAGGAAGCTCTATCGTGTTGTTCTACTTCCCTCGCTGGGAAAAGGCAAGAGGAAGGCTTGGCATTTTTTATATATCATATGGTGAGGGCTATGGCCATGCTGTACGTGGCCACCCCCTAGGCCCCCAGCACCTCCAGCCACCCCAGCATCCTCCAGAAATCCCCAGAGCTCTCCATGATCCCGTAAGTAAAAGTTTAACACCTGGCACAGCAGGGGCTCTAGGACAGCATCTGTTCTCATTGGTCACTTCTGGCCTTGCTGATTGTATAATACTTGGAATATTACCCTTGCATAAGGCCTAATATTTTCACTCCCTGTGCTCTTTTAAAATTAATCCTCATAACGCTCAAAAGTAATGCAGCACAAACTCCTTAACACAAAAGAAACGTTCCCCACCACCCCCAGACCTACCACACTGCTAAAAATTCCGAGGAAACAGCTTTCTAGATCATTTCTGCATGAATATTAATACTAGTACAATACTCCTGCAGATGTAGTCTTGGGCTTTTCATCTGGCCACATGATTCACTGAGAAATCAACCGATCTGCAAAACTTTTCCCTCCTTCCTTAATACAGCTCCTCCCATGAATGGCAATGTGTGATTCTTTCCAATTTTCTTTACCCCACAGCTGGTGCTGTTCAATGGATTTTTGGCACAAGAGAAACTCCCATATGTGTCCCAAGTCCAAAATCATCAAGAAGTTTCAGAGTTTATTTTTCTCATGCATTTTCCTTCCTTAGTTGTTGTCTTTAGTTTTCAGAGATGAGGTAGCTCTTCAACTTTTAAGAGCCAAATCTCATCATTGGCTCTTTGGAGGCAACCCAGAATATTTCCTCCATACTGTATAGAGAAATAGATGGGTTCCAAGTTGAGTGACCACAGCTGTAGCTGGGTGGAATTCTGTAACAGGTGTGTCCAGGGATGGAACAGAACACATGGCATCTCCCAAGTGCACCTATAGAAAGCCTCGAGAGAATCCGGAAGAAAACTGCTCTTGCATAGAATCAACCACAGTCAAAGGACAAGGAAATGTAGTGGAAGGCTAGCTGCATTTTAGAAATTTCAGCCGAGGAAAGAACTAGGTCCGGTCATCAAGGGCAGATGAACCTGTTGGCAAAAACATTCTGCAAGAGGTGCAGAAAGTAAAGAAAGGGGAGAGGAAGGAAACAGGAAGTCAGGGTGGTGTTGAAATGGATCTCAATTTCAGATGAGATTACTCCATATGCTCCCTGGCTCTGTTTCTTCTTTACCATCATCCTTCCTCTCAGAAAGAACCATTTCTTCCCAGGACCCTCTTGTAGTTTCCTGCCCCTGCTGTAATGAACGACCCCTCTTTGGTGGCTTAAAACAACAGAAGTTTCTTCTTTCCCAGTTCTGGAGACCAGAAGTCTGAAATCAGCATCATTGGGCTAAAATCAAGGTGTCCGAGGGGCCACACTCTCTTCAGAGGCTCTCGGACAGGTTCCCTTCCTCTCTCTTGCAGCTTCTCGTGGCTGCCAGCATTCCTAGCATCCACATCACTCTGGGTTCTGCCCCTGAGGTCCCAGTGCCTCCTCCTCTTCGGTTGGAGCTCTCCCTCTGCCTCCCCCTCATAAAGACACTTGGAATTGCATTTGGGTCTCACTCAGATAATCCTGGAGAATATCCCCACTTCAAGAGTCTTAATTTAATCACATCTGCAAAGTTTTTGCCATATTAGGTCACATTCACAGATTCCAGGGATTAGGATGGGAGCATTTTTAGGGAGGGCATTTTTCAGCCTCCTGCAGACCGTATGGTGGCAGCCCTGGGTGCCCCCATAACCTTGGGACTCGCCATTCTAGTACCTGCCAGTGGTATTCATCTGCAAGTGTTCAAGACTCTGCCTCTGGGTGCTCTCTCTCAGCCAGCCCTGGGGCCCGGCTAAAAGGGCCAGGTGGTTAATGCCATCAGGCAAATCCAGATGAAGGCTGGAGGATAAATTCCCCAACTCCCTCGCTCCTCAGCTGGGGCAACTCAGAGATACTCTAAACTCTCATCTTTCTCAGTGAGATTGAGCACTAGCTACCCCTTGGGGTAATGCACCCTCCACTGGCTTCCTCCCTCCCTCCCTGTCTCACTTCCCCTCCTCTGGCCATGCTTCCTAGGATGGGCTCCCATACAAACTCCTGCAGTCAAGTCAGGGTCCACTTCCAGAGAAACCGACTGAAGACAGAGCTCATGTCCTGCATGGTGACGCACCACCATTTCCAGGGCGGGCATGGGCTGTGAACTCCTCGAAGGCTAAAGTCAGATTTCCTTTACCTTCCCACCCCTGGGCCCGCTGAGATGAATTGCTGGCAGGACAAAAACCATTTTCACAAATCGTGACTCTGAGACCCCGTGGTCTAGGGCTCTGGAGTCACGTGGCTCGGACTCTGCGGGCCGACTTGGGGGGGCGGTGGTGGATGCGGAAATCAAACTCCCTTCCAGCAATATCCGAAAAGGGGAACTGACATATTAAGAATTCAGGGCGCTCTTCCCCGACTTCTTTCATGTTGGAGGATTTCGCTGTTTCTTCTGAATGCAGACCATGATAGTGTTAATCTCATGTAAATAGAAAACAGCCCCCAAATGTATAATAATTGCATACATCACTCTTTTTGTCAACTTTTTGATTTAGCGCAACTTGCTGCAGAGCTGGGTTTTATTGTATTATGATACGACAGTAATCTTTTCCGAGGCTTTCACTTTATTTTGTTACATTTATCTAGCGAGCCAGATTCACACTCCCACAGTAACCATATGGGGAAAAGCCACAAAAGCTGTTAAGTACATTTAATTACTGTTTTGATGAGCTCATATTTTAATTATGTTTATTGATTCTGTGTATATTGAAATAGTTTTAGCATTTCCAGAAAAAAAAGAGGAATCAATATGCAGCAATTACTGAGCATTTTATGATTGTGTGTGTAATTAAAACTTTCATAAACTATTTTTGAAGAACATTTTCCCCTTAATCCTATAGTGCTGATTAACTAGGTTTCTTACGGTGCCTAGGTAAGCTTTGGTTTTTCTTCCATGTAGAAGGAAAATAGGGTTCATTGCAAAATATGTTTACAGTCAAATATTTCTGACTTAAAATGTCTCCCTTCCAAAACAGCAGAACGGACATATTGTACCTTACACGATTTGCTACAACACCGCTAACAATGATAAAACACAAATTTAAACTTTCTAACAATTCCACGTTGCCAACTCAAAGATTACTCCAACTGGCAGCCACACATATGTCGTTGCTAAGTGACAGATTAAAAAAAAGAAGAAAAAAACCCTCAACCTTGCAGTCTGCCTCTATCCTTGTCACATGCCATTCAACATTTTTGCGGGGCTTAGGGAATTTTTACTTGAAAAAATAAAACTGCATAAGCCACATTTGCTCAGAGAAGGAAATGAGTGCCATTTTCATCCTATACATTTTATTACTCTCAGTCTGGCCACGAGAAAACGAAGACAAAATAGGGAGCAGTCTCTTTAACAGGTGACACCAGCTGTCTATCCAGGAACAAATGTTTCCAGCTAAAACAATTCACCTGGGTCCCTATTTCCAAAAGCGCCATTGCCCAGCCACATTTGTGGGCATCGCCTGGAGCCTCTGGAAGGTCATGGGTTCTTGCGCCTTACCCCAGGCCTCTGAATCACTCTGTAGAGAGAGCCACAGGAATCTGAATTTTAAATGCGTTTCCAGGTTATTTTCAGGCACACTAACGTCTCCTAGTTCCTGGTGGCTGGAAATCCTCGGAAAACCTTGGGTTGTCGATGCATCACTCCAATCTCTGCCTCTGTCATCACATGGTGTTCTCCCTGTATGTGCATCCCTGTATCCAAATTTCCCTCAATTATGGGGACACCAGTCATTGGTTAGGGCTCCCCCCCACTCCAGTACGATCTCATCCTAACTTGATTGCACCTGCAGAGACCCTGTTTCCAAATGACGTGACATTCAGAGATACCAGGCTTAGGACTTGAACACATCTTTTGGGGACCACTAGTCAATCCCACAACAATGAGCGATGCTTACAGAGGGTTGTTTGACGAATGTGCCCCCCGTCCACCCTTCTCAAATCCCCAATACGCCATGTTCTTTCTTTAGACCCAGCCAGCCCATCGAAAATCTGCATGTCCAGATCTTGTCACCTTGGGTCCACGCAGAAATGCTTTCCTGAGAGGCGATTTGGTCACTTTGATTAATCCTTGCTGAAGGGTACCAGTGTCGAGGCGTGGCACCCATGACAGGTGCCAGTCCTGGAACTGTGTGCTCACTGGTCCCCAACGTGGGGGTGGGGGGCTGGTCCCTCTGGGATGCTGGTATACAGGACGCTGTCAACATCACTCTGGCCCCAGGAAGCTCTGCGGAAGAAATTTCCTCTACTGTGAAGTGCTAGTTAAGTCCTTCCCAGTTGAGAAACTGGTATGTTTATTCCTCTTCAACAACTGATCGTGTCTCCATTTTCCATCTGCCTATGGGAATCTTAATTAGCGTAACAAGGTAGGCCAGGCAGGTAATTAAATGAAGAGTCTGAGTCTGTGGTAACTGGGGTAAGCCATTAGGGAGGGTGAGGGATGGAGACGGTGTTAGGCTAAAAAGTCCACAACCTATCTCAAGGCAGTCATAGTTTAAATTTTTTTAAAATATTAATTATGGAAAATTTCCAGCATAAGAAAATAGACAGGTATAATGAACCCTCATATAGCCATCATTCAGTTCAAAAATTGTCAACATTTTGCTGATCTTATTTACCTATCCTACTTTATTTTTTAATTTTTGCTTGTGTAATTGAAAGTAAATCTTAGCTATCTCAGGGTTTTACTGGTACGTAAACCATTGTTGTGACCTCACAGGACTAACAGTTAATCCCTTCATGTCCTCAAATTCTTAACGTATATTCAGAATTTCCAAACCCAAAGCCAAATTGGTTTTGTAGCTGGACTGAACTAAGTCCATACATTGTATTTGTGAGTTACAGCTCCTAAATCCTTTTGTACTGGGATAGCCCTCTTCCCACTGATTTTGAACTCTACGTGGACATAATTCAATGCAACTTCAGTCGGGTTTGTCCCAAAGGCTGCCATTTTGCAATCTCCAATGCAGTCTCTTGGAGCCCAGGTATTTGCATTCAATTTTTCTCCTGGGTATGATTTCCTGTTTTAATGTCTACTTACCCTGGTTCCAATTTTTTAAATTTGACTTTTAGGTTACCAGTCATTGTGTTTTTGCCATAAGCCCGCAAATCCTTGATGGGACGAATTGGGATAAAAATAAGTTAAATTATATGAATAAATAAGATAAACTCAACATTTTCTTTCTAAGTGTGTTTGAGATAACCAAGTTCCCAGTAAGCTGAATCTCAGTGGTAAAAATTTAGAGATAGTAAGCAGATTCTGGAATTTGGCACTTACGTGTGAATTCAGCAGTGTGTTTGATATAAAATTCTACTTGAAAGCAACAGAGTTGGGGTAAGGAGCCAAGATTTCACTGGGTTTTTATGGCATTTATCAAAGATCTTCATTTAGTATGAAGCAGAAAAAATAAAACAATGAAATAAAAGCAAAACAAGACTTTTCAGCAAAACTTCTCTGATATTTCTTATTTTGAGGACTGGGAAATCTCCAAGCTTACTTAGGACACATTTGCTAAAGGATTAACAACTGTCAGGGCACAGAAGGAAATTTTTCCTTATAAAAGATTTATCACCTTCCTTCTCTCAGGATTCATATGTAACATGTATATGTAGGACAAGAGCTTATGATGTGCTCATAAGGGAAGAACAATTACCACATGCATTATTTTGACAACAAGTGTTCATTGGGCCCCTGCTGTGTGCTTAGCATCATCCTAAGTTTTATGGAGGATTTGAAGAAGTATGAGGCAGTTTCTGCCATCAAGGAATCGACAATCTTGATGAAGAATGGAGACCAGCACTTAGAGAGAGAGAACTGGCTGGGAAGTTGAGTGGTTAGATACCCACCATGGTGTCTCAAGCCTCTCCTCCCTGTCCCTCCATCCCTGACGAGCTGAACAGCAGGGTCCTCCAGAAACCAGGGACCTCCTCTCCTCACAAGGTTCAGTATTCCCTCCTATACAGGTATCTCATGCAGAATGAAATTCAAACTCTTGCACTTGCCATTCAAAATCCTCCTCAGTGTCATCCTTATTTATCTTTCCAGCTTCATCTCCTATTTTCTCCTTTCTGTCCCTAAAACACAGAGGCATGTGTGCGTACACATCTGCACACACAGACATGCATGCACACACACACATAAGAACACACACACACATCCATTGCCTGAAATATCTCCTCCAAGGATTCTCACGCTCTCCCCTTTCTGAATGGAGGATCACTGTAGTATGAAAAACAAAACAAGCTTTGGACTCAAACAGTCCTGAATTTGAATTTCCACCGTGCATGGGCTGTACAAATTTAGATAATTCATTTAGATTCTCTCAACCTTAGTTTACCTATCTAGAGAATGAGGATAAAAATAATGTCCACTCTTAAAGTTGATGAAATAGAACATTTGTCCTGTGTCTACCGTGTGGCCACTTGTGGCCCTCAACTTGGTGGCCAATTTGATACTTCCGCTCTAATTTTATCCACCCCACCCAGCCACCTCTCTGGGTGAAAGTCCAAGGGCAGAGCTGGAAGAAGATGGGGGGTGGGGGGGTCCCAGGCCTAAGGAGACAGAACAGATGATGAAGTCAGCGACTCTGGGAACAAGATGGAAGAAGCTGAGACATCAGACTGAGCACAGGGTCAGAACCAGGATAACAAGGCGGGTGACTTAGAGCCTCAGCCCCAGCTGCTGGTTTCCCACTCTCCTGGCCTCCTGGCTCCTTCTTCTCCCTCATCCTTCTCCCCCATCCCAGATGGGGCCATGAGTGAATTCCCAGAGCCACCTCCCCCCACCCGCCCAGGAAACTGTGCTCACTCAGGTCTCCACTTGGGCTGTTGACAGCCACTGATTTTGCCACTTGACTCCAACTCCTTAAAAGTCCCATTTCATAACAGAATATTGTGATCCCAGTGGCATCTTCGAGGTATGGCTGCCTGTGTGTAATCAGGCACAGACCAGTTCAGTGTGCATGTCAGGGACTCTGTTCCAAATTCTCTAAGTTTCCTGAATGGCATTTATCATATCATATTATATTATATTATATTATATTATATTATATTATATTATATTATATATTATTATAATATATTATATTCAAGCAAGAACTGTCTTATCTAACAGAGAAACCAAGTTCATGGAGGTTAGGTAAAGGGCACACACATAGGAAGAGGGGGAGTTGAGGATTTAAACTATACTGTCAATCCCCTTGAAGCAGTTAGCTCAAAAACATTCATTCTCTTACAACTTGCATGAGGCTTGGCTTCACCAGTTTGAACTTCCAAAAGCAATCCTCTGTATGTCCACCAATATGACATATCAGGAAGACTTCAGGGCCACAGGCCATAGAAGAACTCGGTCCCTCAGAAAGTTCCACGAGTTCTCTGTGTTCTCAGAAGCAGGTCATTCCTGCTCACCTGCCTGACCTCCTGATCCAGCATCTTGCCACTCCTTCTGCTACTCATGACATTGTCACGGCTCACTGGGTGTCACTTGCCTCTGACCATGATTAATTACCCTGACACCAGCACTGCAGCTCTTAGGAGTGTGTCCTACCCTCCCCGTGTTCCGTCCCAAGCGTGAACCAGGCAGTATGAGTTTCCGAATGCTGCTGAAACAAAGACTGGGGGGCTGAACCAACAGAAACGTACTGGCTCACAGTTCTGGAGGCTGGAAGCCTGAGATCAACGTGTTGTCAGGGTTGGTTTCTTCTGAGGCCTCTCTCCTTGACTTGTAGATGCCTTGTCGCCTTCCTGTGTCTTCACATGGTCTTCTCTGTGTGTGTCTGTGTCCTAATCTTCTCTTCTTATGCAGACACCAGTTATAGTGGAGTAGGGTTCATCCTAGTGACCTCATTTTAACTTCATTGCCTCTTTAAAGATTCTATTTTCAAATAAGGTCACATTCTGAGACATTGAGGGTTAGGACGCCCTCAGATGAATTCTGGAGAAGCACAGTTCAGCCCATAACAAAGGCCCTTCCTTTAATTTACACAATGGAGCTGCTACCATTTCACAACTTTTTTTTTAAGATTTATTTATTTATTTATTTAAGAGAGAGAAAGTTCAAGTGAGGGGAGGGGCAGAGGGAGAGGGAGAGAAGAAGACTCCCCTCTGAGCATGGAGCCCGAGCCCATGGTGGGGCTCAATCTCATAACCCTGAGATCATGACCTGAGCCAAAACCAAGACTGAGCCACCCAGGTGCCCCATTTCACAACTTTTATTGTGATTTTACTAATGGTTTGGAGAAAATAGAAGGAAGCAGCAGCCATAGCCACCCCTGCGCATGAGCACCTCTCATGTCTCACAAGTCTACAACAAATCCCCTGGTCACTTGCAAGACTGTAGCTTGCTAAACTCCCAACCTGTCTGCACTTGACAGCAGTCACTCTCTTATACCATTAAAATGAAAATCACATCTGCACCTTAGTCCAGACCCAACTGGGAAAGCCCAGAGGCAGAAAAATGTTTCTCTATGTCTTTAGTCTGAGGCCATTCTTCTCCCAGGAGAAACCTCTTTCAGGGTGACCGAGAGTGTGACTATCCATTACTTGATGGGAAAAACACACACTCCTCCCCCACCCCAGAAAATAGTGATCTTTTCCTGCAACTCCCAGCTGGACAGTTTTATCAGAACACAATAGTCCAATATCCGTACATTTCCCAAGTCTAGACGACTGACTCTTAAAAGCACACAATATGCTGGACATAGTGGCAGATGTGGCTGACTGTCCCCCTAAAGATTTCTGTTCTCCTTTCCTTAGTGCAGAGACATGTCCCAACCTCCTTGTACCAAGGTAAGGCAAAAAGACTAATTGTTACCAGTGAAATGTGAGTGGAAGTAACATATCCCTTGGGGCCATGATGGTTAAGGTTTAGGAGCTTGGGTGTCTTCTCCACCATCTTTCCCCATTGACTGGTCAAACATGAAAGCACTCCAAGGCCCTAGGTAAGGACAGAGTCACAAGATGGAAAGAGTCTAGGTCCCTGAATCTTCATGCAGAAAGTCAATTGCCAAAATGACCGTTGGTTAATTGACAAAATCATTACAAAAGTAAGAAATCAACTTGAGTTGAGTCAAGCAGCTGAAATCCAGGGTTGTGTTAGTTGCAGCCACTTTTGTGTATTTTAATGAACACAACCATGAACAGGACAATCCAGGTGGAATTTCATCAGGTTGGATCCAATTTCCTTTCTTGATCCTCCCCTCATCATGATGACCAGCCCATACATCCTTCACATAGTCATGCATATCTTCGGCCATGACAGACTGCAAGCTTCCCAGGATATACACATCTCCCCAAGAACAAATAGTCAGTTAAAAGCATACCCGCATCCTATGAAAAGCAACATGTCTCAGAGAGACTTTACTAGAACGGTTGTAATCAACATTTAATGCCTACCTCTGAGGGATTAGCCTGCCTAAGATTTAAATCATGGTTCTATTTTGTTTTGCTTTTCATCCTTGCCATCAATGTTTCAAATGTCTTGCTGTGGACTGGATGTTTGTGTCCCCACCCCAACCCCCTCACCCCCGTATTCATATGTTGAAGCCTTAACCCCCAGTGTGATGGTATTTGGAGATGGGGCCTTTGGGACGTGATTAGGTTTAGATGAGGCCATGAGGGTGGGAACCCGTGATGGGATGAGTATCCTCATAAGAAGAGGAGGAGACCAGAGCTCTCTCTCCACCATGTGAAAACATCAAGAGAGTGAGCATCTGCAAGCCAGGAAGAGGGCTCTCACCAAGAACCAAATCTGCCAACACCTTGATCTTGGACTCAGCCTCCAGACAGTCTGGTCTATGAGAAATAAATGCCTGCTGGTTAAGCCACCCAGTCTTTGCTATTTTGTTATAGCCACTTGCCCTAAGACAAATCTCAAGATGACATTTTGGCAGGACTCTGATTCATTCTGTTCTCAGGGATAGTCTCATCTTGGTGGTTTTCTGTCTCCACCAGTTGGTGAAGGTACTAGTCTTCTGTGGCTGCTGTAAGTAATTCTCACAAATTTAAACAACACAAGTTTATCATCTGACAGTTCTGGAGTTCAGAGTCCTACAAGGATCTCATCGGGATAAAGCCAAGCTGTTAGCAGGGTGTATTCCTTCTGGGGAGAAACTGTTTCCTTGCCTTTTCTACCTTCTAGAGGCTGCCTGCTTTCCTTGGTTTGTGGCCCCTTCCTCCATCCTCAAAAGCAGCAATGTTGGGCCAAGTTCTGCTCGGGCTTCATCTCTCTGGCTCTCTGTAACCAAGAAAGATTCTCTGCTTTTAAGAACTCACAGGGTTAAATGAGGCCCAACTGGATAATCCGAGATGATCTCCTCTGTAGAGTCCCTTCTGTAGAGTCCCTCCTGCTGTTTGAGGTAAGATGTTCACAGGTTGTGAGAATCAGAACAGGGACATCTTGGGGCTATAGCTATCGTTTCTCCCATGACTGTGAGGCTCCACACACTCACACTATTTCTTAAGCCAGTGGGTAAAACCAAACTAAAACAAAACAAGAACTCCTTGCATCTGTCTCAAACGATGTGCTTCTTCCTTTGAATCAGTATTTGTGCCTCCATATTCCATAGGCCCTCTAGTCTCATTTCAGTGTTTGTGGCAAATGGAGGCAGAACCCATGTACATTTAACACCCCACACGGTCTCTCACACAGGCCCAGAGAGAACCAGGAAGCGTGCCCTGGAGGAAGGACCGCAGGTCCTGGGAAGTGAGCTTTGGGGCGACTTTTGGGACTGGCGGTTGGGTTTCCTTGTTTGTAAGAGTAGGAGACAGAAAGAGTTTACTCAGTACCTCCAAGGCCTTCCCCAGTTTTCGCTTCCTCCATGGTGTCTGATGTGTGCATTTCTGCTTCTGTTCTCATCTTACTGCTCTGTTCTCTCTGACACCCCTCTCCTAGTTGCCTGCTGCTATGGAAACACAACCTCAGTGTCCTCCCTCCACCGTTTTATTCTCATCCTTCATTTCTCAAGTCTTTCTTAAACTCACCTCATGCCGTAGATTCCAGTACTGTCCTCTGCATTCATCCCTTACATTTTTGTTTTTGGAATCACCCCTGGGATTTAGACATTCACTCATTTCAGGTGCCTAGCTCATCTGGGACATGATCCCTCTATAATTGTAATATGCCTGGGCTTGTGCTTTCTGTATGATTAATCAAGTTATGACCCCAGCAATGCAGGCCTGTTCCAAACTTTTATAAGATGCCTGGGAGTTCCAGTGCTATTTGGGGGAAGATATAAATAGGAATTGTTCATTTAAAAGTCTCCCAGGTGTTGAAAAGCAATCACCCAGTAACACCAAGGTACAGTTTTAATATTTTTTCCAGAGAGACTCTTTCTACTTGCAGATTTGCAGATTTCGTACTTTGCAAAGCTAGATGGAAGCCTTCATATGCACATCAATCAACACTTATCTTTCAAACAGCCTTCTGGACCTGGGTCAATGGAAAATTAATTTCATAATAGAACCACAGCTTTCTTCTTAGGAATTTGAGATGTTTGTTCATTGCCAAGAGCACAGGGCTATAAAAGATAGTCCCTCATGTAACAGATCCTACTTCATAAATGTGAGATCAGGGTAATCCTTAAGAGTTTGGGGAGACATTCCCAAAGCAGTGGGGCTAAGGGCCACCATGGTATCTCTTTCTTGGGTGATTGCCCCAGGCAATGGCATAACAACTTGGCAATGACTCAGCATCAGTGTTCATTCTTGACTTCTGCCCATCCATTACTAATTTCCCTTGTAAGAGTCCTTCTTTCAATATTTGTTGAGATCCTACTGCATGCTCAAGATGGTCAATGTCTTGAGCATTTGGTCATCAATACTGTGGACTTTCCCCCGGGATGTCCCCATGTCTCCACCTCTAGCCTTCTACCTTGTCTCCTTGGCTTGCATCTCCAAGTGTTCTGGTGAATTAAATCAGCTACCTGCCACCTGTTAGCCAAGTGATCTTCCAGCAAACACTCATGGGATAAAAATTGGCTTAAATCCAGTATTTCCCCATAGTCTGTCCAAGAATGTTAGAACTCCTGAACATGGTCTGTCCCGCCTACTCACCTGCTCACAACACCAATCTTAAGCACCCTGATAAAACCGTAGGCGTAAGCAGTCAGAAAAATGTATTGTTCTTTCATATACCATGCACTATTACACCAACCTGGGCTTTATCCATGTTATTTGCCTGATGTGTGATGCCTTTGGCCTCTTTTCTATCTTCTGTATTCTGGTCATCCTTCAAGACTAAGTTCAATTTCATTTCTTCTGTCCATGTCAAAGAGGAAAAAGAGCAATGGACCGTGAGCCAGAAGCCCTGCTTTGAGTCCAGCTTTGCCATTCCCTGCGTGTATCTGGGCCCATTTCAGTGTTTTTGGTTCAGAAAGCTAGATGGAGTGATTTGGCTCCTTTCTGGGATAGTGTCTATTTTCCAAGGCCCCTCAATCCACCACCCCAAATACTTCACATCCCCATTCCTGCAAAACTAGAAATCAAAGCTCCAGTATTCTTATTACGAAATCGTTGTACACACACACACACACACACAGAAACAAAGTGAGTGTTGATCGATGGCAAAATAATTGAATGAATAGTAGAACCATGGAATAGTATACAATCATTAAAAAGAGAGTTAGCTCTATTACAAGTTGATTTAGAGAGATTTCTGTTTTATATTGTTAAGTAAGAGGAAATAAAGCCCACACACTAACAAGCAGAGAAATGCAAAAATATGACTACATTTTAGGAAAGAAATTGAGCCTCCCAATCCTGGCATCAATCATAGGAGCATCAAGAATGATGTAGAAGGTAGCACATCAATGTTTGCCTTAACAGCCCTGGAGCGGGAGGCTGGGGAAAAAGAACAAAAAATAAAGGTTTAGGGATAATGTTCTTTTTTAAAAGCATATAATATCCATTTACATAAAACAATATTTCTGTGATTCATCTATCTTATATAATACCCAGTGCTCATTACAACACATACCCTCCCCAATGCCCATCACCCACTTACCCCATCCCTCCACCTCCTCCCCTCTAGCAACCCTCAGTTTGTTTTCTATGATTAAACCATCTCTTATGGTTTATCTCCCTCTCTGGTTTTGTCTTGTTTCATTTTTTCCTCTCTTCCCTATGATCTTCTGCCTTATTTCTTAAATTCCACGTATCAGTGAGATCATATGATAATTGTCTTTCTCTGATTGACTTATTTGGCTTAGCATAATACCCTCTAGTTACATCCATGTCATTGCAAATGGCAAGATTTCTCTTTTTATGGCTGTGTAGTATTCCATT
Organism: Mirounga leonina; assembly: GCF_011800145.1. NCBI lineage: Eukaryota > Metazoa > Chordata > Mammalia > Carnivora > Phocidae > Mirounga > Mirounga leonina. The sequence goes on from NW_023270265.1 coordinate 41,214,429, forward strand.
GTATGTGTGTGGGGGGATGTGTGTGTGGGTGTGTGTGGGTGTGTATACCACATCTTCTTTATCCATTCATCTGTCGATGGACATCGAGGTTCTTTCCATAGTTCAGCTATTGTGGACATTGCTGCTATAAACATTGAGGAGCAGGTGTCCTTTCGGATCACCATTTCTGGGCATCTTTCTCTTCTATAAGAGATGAGTGAAAGTATGGCCACCAAAATAGTAATGATGGCTATCTCAGGGTGGCGGGGTGCAGGCAGTTTTCACTTTTTACCCTTATCCTGTTCTGAGCTGCTTACCTCGATTTCGGTGAGCACGCATTGGTTGGGTTCAGAGCAGCAGTGATGCTAAAGCAAAAGGGGCATCTCCTCTGTGTTCTCGGTGCTTTCCACCTGGTAACCTAGCACTGAGCCTCACAACTGATACAGTATAACATTAGTGCTCTTACTGCCCCCAGTCTTCAAATGAGGGACAGAGGCACAGAATCAGCCATTAACTTGCTGGAGTCAAGTGGCTATGCTGGTCTGGATCCTGACTTCACCACCAGGTGAAACGCTAATTAGAAAGGGACACCAATGCCATCTTCAAGCTGGGAAAACGAAAGCCCTTCCTTCTCAGTGCCTCCTCTGGCCTACCTCCTTTAGTGACCCACATCTGCAGTACACCTGCTGGACTCTGAGTGGCCAGGGGGTAACTTCATCCTCCCATCCTGGCCCTGGACACGGAGCTGGCTGCCTGGGAAAGTTTACCTAAGTAGGTTTGCTAATCCTCATTCTTTCCAACAAAATGATGCAGCTGGGGAACGTGTTTGAGAGAAAATCTATCTTGGTGTATGAGAGCTCATGTGCATACGGAGTGAAAAAAAAAACCCAACTGATTTCTAATATGTACCCTATTAAAGTTATGACTGTATTTTAAATTGCATGGTGAAGACCAAATCCAAAGACCAGAGAAAGCCATTAAGCCTTTGTACAGATTGGAAGTTGTTACTTTATTAAATGCGCCTTCTGTATAATAGACACCCCAAATTAGACCTGCCAGAGAAATGGACTTTTTACAGTTACCATTCAAGCTCAGGGGCCGTGTTTCTCACCGCAGACTTCTAGCCCTGTGCTTGCGAGTCATAATTAACATGAAAACGAGCCTAAAATTATCACAGTTTATATGGTGGTGAATTAGCAGGGACACCCATGAGTGGCTTCACCACAAACATTAGTGGGAACCGTATTCTATTAGTCACTGAATAATGTGCCTACTAGAAAGATGCTTGGGATAAACTGGAATTTATTGTGTTCTCATCATTTTGAGTGGCAACAAACCAAAACACAGAGGTCAACTTGTATGTCCAGCGGCAACATCGTGCTGGAAACTTCCATGGTGGGGGCTTCCGATGGCTCATTTTTAATCAGTGACATTCGTGAAAACTTCCTTGTTCAGCAATGACTGACAAATCACAGTTGTGGTTTTGGGTTCAACTTTTGGCCAATTTTGTGTTTTCATTCTCTTCTTAAGAACTCCTTGCATTTCCTATTTTTATATATTGGTTCCATTAGGAATTACTCCCAGTTCACATCTTTTCTAATTCCTTCTGTAGTACTCAGCATTCTCCAGAAAAACAGAACTAATAGCATGTGTGTGAATATATATATTATAAATATATAATAAATATAAAAAAATTAATGTATTATAAATAATTATTTATAATATATGTTATATTTTATATACACACACAGAGAAATATTGATTTAATTTTTTTAAGTTTTTGTTCAAATTCCAGTTAGTTAATATATAGTGCTGTATTAATTTCAGGTGTACGATCTAGTGATTCAACACTTCTATACATCACCCAGTGCTCATCACAAGTGCCCTTCTTAATCCCCATCACTTGTTTCACTCATCCCCCACCCACCTCTGGTGACCAACAGTTTGTTCTCTATAATTAAGAGTCTGTTTCTGATTTGCCTCTCTCTCTCTGTCGAGAGAGAAATATTGATTTTAAAGAAAATTTTACAATTATACAGTTTAAAAAAAAATTTTACAATTGCAGAGGCTGGGAAGTCCAAAACCCACAAGGTAAGCCAAAGAGCAGGAGGCCCAGGAAAGAGTTGCAGTTGGAGTCTGAGGCTGTCTGCTGGCAGAATTCCCTTTTCCTTGAGGGACTTCAGTCTTTTTCCTCTTCGACTGATTAGGCGAGGCCCACCCACACAGTGGCGAGTAACCTGCTTTATTCAACGTCTACTGATTTAAGTGTTAATCTCATCTACAAAATACGTGGTAACAAAATACATGTACCATGGTAACATCTAGACCAGTGTCTGACCAAATACCTGGGCATGTGGCCTGGCTAAATTGACACAATTAACCAGCACACTCTCCATTCTTTTAGACTCAGGTTTTAAAATCCTTCCTATTTCCAAGATCTCCTCTCTCAGTCTCTACACTTAATCTTCCACCCAGGATCACCCTTCCTGCATCTTTTTCCTCTGCATTTTGTTCTGATGGCCGCATCCAGAGCCAGGCTTCTCTTCCCTTGTTCCGGGATTACAGCAGTGTCCACCCTCCCAGCTGCTCCCACCATTGCCCTTCACCTTCTGGAGGCAGGCCCAGCCCCCATCCTCCTGCAGCAGCTTCCACACTGACTCTACTGACCGCTTCACTGAGACATCGCCTCATCCCCTTTAAGTCCCTGCAGCCCCTGGCCACACCCTGCCCCATCGATCTTTCCAGCCCCCTTTTTGCCAATCTCCCCAGTAGGAAGTGGCATTTCTGTGACATGAAGCCCATTACATTTCACATCAGGTCTGGGTTCCTAAACACTCCGGAATACCTAAAAGAGAAAGGGATGTTCATGGAAGCGTGCTGCAGGCTGCCCGGGGCCGGGCGTGGGTGCTGTAGTTGCTTACCCACCAGGGCTCCATGTGAGTCCCTCCTGCTTTCCCTCGATGCGGCAAAGACCTTACTGGCCTCTGGAGCTTTGCCCACTGATCTCTACCTTCTCCGAACCTTCTCTGGGTTAGTTACCTTCATGCCAGTAGTTTTTCATCTTTGTTGATTTGGCCTCCTTATATGTCTGTGTAGTCGGTTGAAAAATGGTCCCCAAAGATCTGAGGTCCTAATCCCCGGAATGGGTAAGTGTTACCTTATTTGGAAAGGGGATGTTTGCAGATGTGATTAACCTAAGGACCTTGAGGTGGGGAGATTACCCTCAATTATCCAGTTGGGCCCTAACCGTGATCACAAATGCTCCTATAAGAGAGAGACAGAGGGAGATTGGACATGCAGAAAAGGAGAAAGCGGTGTGAAAACAGAACAGAGATTTGGAGATGCTGGCCCCGGACATTGGCATGACATGGCCACAAGCCAAGGAACACTGGCAGCACCAGGAGGAGCACCTAGAGGAAATGATTCTCCCCTTGAGCCTCTGGAGGGAACACAGTCCTGCTGACACGTTGATTTGGGCGCACGGATGCTGACTTTAGACTTCGGGCCTCCAGAACAGTGAGAGAACGAGTTGTGAAATTAATTAGAGCAGCTAGAGGAAACTTCTGTAAGTTTCTTCTGAAACTTTGGAATCTTTCTCTAAGAGCCTTGAGAGATTTCCTCCGATGTGTAGTCATTAAAAATATTCCACGAGGGCGCCTGGGTGGCTCAGTTGGTTAAGCGACTGCCTTCGGCTCAGGTCATGATCCTGGAGTCCCGGGATCGAGTCCCGCATCGGACTCCCTGCTCGGTGGGGGGTCTGCTTCTCCCTCTGCCCTCTTCCCTCTCATGCTGTCTCTCATTCTCTCTCTCTCAAATAAATAAATAAAAATCTTTAAAAAATATATATATTCCACGAGACTTTGTAACCACATGAAACATGTTCATGCTACAGTGTTCTCTGAAAAGCAGAGTTAAAAATAAAACTTGTGGGGTGCCTGGGTGGCTCAGATGGTTAAGCCTCTGCCTTCGGCTCAGGTCATGATCCCAGGGTCCTGGGATCAAGCCCCGCATCGGGCTCCCTGCTCCGCGGGAAGCCTGCTTCTCTCCCTCCTTCCTGCTCGAGCTCTCTCTCACTATCTCTGTCTCTCTCAAATAAATAAATAAAATATTTTAAAAATAAAAATAAAAAAAATAAAATAAAAATAAAAGTTGTTGCTATTGTGAGCGCACTACATAAAAAGACAGAGAAAAGAGACGGGAAAGAAAAGAGGTAGTATTTGAGCTGAAGATGGTTCTTTCTACCTCCCCCCACCCAGAAAATCTATTACTTTCGTACTGGGAAACACTTTACTTTTTTTAAGAAAAGGCGCTTTTTTTTTTTTTTTAAGGTTTTATTTATTAATTTGAGAGGAGAGAGCACAAGTGGAGGGAAGGGGCAGGGACGGCAGAGGGAGAAGCAGACTTGCCGCTGAGCAGGGAGCCTGACACGGGGGTCGATCCCAGGACCCTGGGATCGTGACCTGAGCCGAAGGCAGAGACTTAACGACCGAGCCACCCAGGGGACCCTAAGAGAAGGCGCTTCTGAAGTGCTGCCCATTTCTTGGTTATCCTGTTGGGCAAATCAAAGACTTTGGAGGCCTGGAGTTAAACTGGAACTGTGGGTCAGACCGTGACGGGGACTGTGTCTGTCTTGTTCACCACCACACCCTCTGTGCCTGCACATCTAGATGCTCAGCCAATGCCTGTTTGTCAACTGACAGTGAGCAGCTGGACAAGAATTCGGGGCCCTGTGTGCACAGCACCCACTTGCTTTGAACAACAGAGCTGAGCAGAAGAATGCCTCGCACAGAGCGGGCTTGCATACGGAAGGCACTCGATGTTGGCTGGATTCAACTAAACGGCAGGAAATGAACCTGGGCAAGGAATGAGTGTGGGTGCAAACCCACCACAAGAGATAACTGGGATACTGGCCACGTCTTCCCAGATTAGGAACATCAGGGTGTTAACCTGTTGGGGCCAGAAACCGGGCGGCTTAGAAAGAGCAGGAAATTATTCCCCATACTTCCGAAGGGCTGGGAAGTCCAAGATCAAGGCACTGGCAGATTCCGTGTCCAGTGAGGATCCACTTCCCAGTCCGTAGATGGCCATCTTCTGGCTGTGTCTTCCCTTGACAGGAGGAGCCAGGGAACTCCTCGGAATCCTTTCTATCAGGGCACCAATCCCATTCATGTGGATTCCACCCTAGTGACCTAATCACCTCCCAAAGCCTTCACCTCCAAACACCATCACATTGGGGATTCGGTTTCCACATACAAATTTTGGAGGAACATAAACATTTAGTCCATACCAGTGGGGAAAAATTACTTCGGAGGGGGACAGAGGGGCTCCTTCTCAGATACTGAAAATTCATCCCAGTGCTGGAGGCAGTGTGTGTGGAAAGATAGAAATGTACCTCCGCTTCCTTCACCTCTCTCTGAAAAGCAAAGATTCGGTGCCCAAGGAGTGATTGGGGGACTAGAATTAATGAAAGGTTAGATGGCCAAAGTTCTGGAAGGAGTTTTAAAGGATACATGAGGATAATGAACAGGTCTGTCTGTTCCCCAGCACTGACCAGAATGCCCAGGACTGGGAAGAAACTCCAAATATATATTAAATCTGTGAATGAAGAAAAGCCCAGGAAACCCCCTGAGAAGCAATGGGAAGGAGTATATATATACTCTGCCAGCCTCCTCCCGACCCTCTGGGGGACAGACACCCCCAGAACTTGGGGAGCCCAGAGGTACAAGGAGAGGAAAGGCCAGGAGATTCAGAACACGGCAGCAGAGGACTGGGTCCCATGTCCTCCTCCATGTCCTCCTCCTGGGGGGTGGAAATGCTTGCCTCAAGAGTATCACACGAGTAAAAGGGCAGAACTCTATCGTAGCTGTGTCCACCCCCTAACTCTTCAAACTACTATGACATCAAAGGCATTAAAACGAACAAAACCCCCCTGATGTCCATGCCTATTTCTGAGCACACAGCAGGTACACATGGCAAAAAAAAAAAACGATCTTTTTCCCCAACTTCAGTAGACTTTAGCGCAAAGCATTTAGCATCCTCAGAAAACTCATAGCAGAGGAGGAGAGGGCTGTGGGCTGGCAGGGACCTAGAGGTCACTCTCAGCGTGCCAAAATCTGTGACACCATACCGTGATGCATTGGTGCACAAGGACTAACTGCTTTTATCATTATTGGGCTGTGTGTGTGTGTGTGAGCGCGTGTGCATTTTTTTTTTTTTTTTTTGCCCCCAGTTAATATACTATCAACAGAGCTGAATGACTATTCACGTTGCCCAGAGGTCATTTTTCCTCCCAAGACACTTGGAGCAGGTCACTGAAGGGAAAGGGAAAGAGGAGTGTCTAAGGTGACGGGCAGAAATCAGAGAGGATCCGTGGTTTCACTCAGCGTGGCCTGCAGAGGGGTCTCAGCTCCGAGGGCAACCTGATAGTAGGACAGAATCTCTGTCTATCAATGTACTAAATTGATGGCAATGTAAAGAATCCTCCCAGACACAAAAGTACACTTGTTTTCAGATTAATGTATCCTGAATGTAAGCTTTTCGGCCTCTGCTCGGAAGGAGTTAACGCGTGCCTGCTTCAGGCGGAGGCAGAGCCCTGCTAGTCTTATATTTGAAAAGTATTTGCTTGCAGAGTTGACCTGACCACTTGCTCATTAATACACAGAAGGACTGTTCTTTCTTTCTCCCGATACATATTCACAAGGACACTTAAGGGTTTGTTCAGATGGGCTGCGACAGAGAGACAGGCTGGAATGTACGCTGGATGGGCATGACATGCTTCCCTGGCAAAATCTAAAGACATCTTTACAGGGCCCCCATTTCCTCCTTCCACTTGTTACAGAGCATCTCAGTTACCCACTGTTAAGCATCTTGGCCTTATCTTTGTGTAACCAATGCCCGTTTCTCTTTTCATAAATGACTAACAGGAATTCAGGGTATTGTGTTGAATTTTAATGGGTTATTTTGTTTCTCATGTGTTGGTTTCCTAAAAGTCCCGTAGTAGATTGGCCTCTCCTGCTCTTTTAAAAGTAAGACCGGGAATCCTCATCTCTGACGATGGTGAGAATCCGCCCCTTTCTAGATAGGAAGGCTCAGTGGTATGAGATTTGGGAGGAAAAATCGTGTAGGAGCCAATATTTTAGATCCTTTGGAATTAAGATATGGAATTTGCTTGAAGTCATAAAGCAAAACATGACCAGAGAGTGTAGTATAGACTCCATTGCTCAGATATGTGTAGTTGTGTGAGCCTCTCTCTTGGCAAACGGTGAACACTGCTCCATTGACTTCCCACAAGTGACAAGATGCGGAACTACATAATTTTTATTAAAGCCACCCAAGCATGTGAACATTGGTGGAGTACGGATATAACATGGAATGTATGAGCCAAAGAGTATCCATCCTTTCTTCCTTCCATCCTTCCCTCCCTCCCTCCTTCCATCTTCCCTCATCCTCTTTCCCTCCCTCCCCCCTCCCTCCCTTCCTTCCTTCCTCTCTCCCTCCCTTTCTTCCTTCCTTTTCTTCCTTGCTTCTTTTTTTCTTAGAAACCAAATTCAGAATTTTGTCTTTGGATTTCTGTAATTTCCTAGATTTGGGGTCATGAAAAAGATTCCTCACCCAGTGATCTTGGCTGATGCTGAACGTGATGTGAGTCATGCCCAAGTTCCCATGGGCAACTTTCACTTTTGCCAAGATCACCAGAAGAGATTGTGCTCTTTACAACATACGTGAAGCCCACCTTCCCCCACCACCACCACCAGAATGTGGTCTCATCTCAAGTATAAGCTCCTTCAATTTTTAGAGAAGCCATATTGTTCTGGTTTTGAAAGCAGGAGGGGAAGTAGAATTAGCTCTTCCACATGAAATTGTTGGAGGCTTTTACATAGTTGGGATGTACTATACAATTAAGGGTCTTAGGTGATAAGCCAATCTCTTTTTACATTTATCGCACATCTCTTTTTTTTCTAAGCAAGCCATAATGTCATTTTAACACATGCATATGTTTTCCTGTTGCTCCAAACCTTGTTTGGATAACTGATATTTTGAATAAACATCAATCTATTTTGAGAAACACATCTTTCATCCATATAACAAACAACTATTAGGAGCATTTAATTTTCTGGCATCATTTATAATTCTTCCTTTTTCCACGAAGTTGCATTGAGTCAGTAACCAACACACAAAAGTAGCAAAGAAAGGGTTGGTTACCTGGGCTGTGGTAGAACCTGCGTTCTTCCCCCGCCCCAGTCCAAGAACCACTTTGCATACCATACTAGCTAGTCTTCCTGAGTCTCACTTTGTGACCTAGCTTTGGGCAAAGTTTGCTTAGACATATCAAAGGCATGATCCACAAAAGAAAAAAATAGATAAATTGGACTGAATCGAAATTAAGGACTTTACCTCTGCAAAATACCTTCTCAGGAAGATAAAATGATAAGCCTCTGACTAGAATAAAATATTTGCACATCACTACTCTAACAAAGGACTTGTATCCAGAATATATAAAGAACATTCTAAATTCAACAGTGAGAAAACAAACAACTCAGTTAGAAAATGGGCAAGACATAAACAAATCTTCACTGCAGAAGATGGGGATGGCAAATGAGCACACGCAAAGATGTTCATCATCATTAGCTATTACAGTTACGCAAATGGAAGGTACAACAAGGTACCACTGCACGCCTCTTAGAATTGCTAAAATAAAGAACACGGACAATACCAAGTGCGACGAGCATGTGGAACAACTAGATCGCTCATCCATTGCTGCTGGGAATGTAAATGGTACAGCCACACTGGAAAACAGTCGGGCAGTTTCCGACATACACACTTACCATACACCTAGCAGTGCACTCTCAGGTATTTATTCAAGAGGAAGGAAAATGTATGTTCACACATAAACCTATGCAGGAATGTTTATAGAAGCTGTATTTCTTTTTTTTTTTTTTAAAGATTTATTTATTTATTTGACAGAGAGAGACACAGCGAGAGAGGGAACACAAGCAGGGGGAGTGGGAGAGGGAGAAGCAGGCTTCCCGCAGAGCAGGGAGCCCGACGCGGGGCTCGATCCCAGGACCCCGGGATCATGACCTGAGCCGGAGGCAGACGCTTAACGACTGAGCCACCCAGGCGCCCTAGAAGCTGTATTTCTAAAAGCCCCAAATTGGAAACAACCCAAACATCCTTCAACAGGTGAATTGAAAGCAATTGCGGAACATCCATACCAAGGAATATTACTCAGTAATAGAAGGGGTCAAATTATTGATACATGCGGGGCGCCTGGGTGGCTCAGTTGGTTAAGCGACTGCCTTCGGCTCAGGTCATGATCCTGGAGTCCTGGGATCGAGTCCCGCATCCGGCTCCCTGCTCGGCGGGGAGTCTGCTTCTCCCTCTGACCCTCCTCTCTCTCATGCTCTCTGTCTCTCACTCTCTCTCTCTCAAATAAATAAATAAAATCTTTAAAAAAAAATTATTGATACATGCAAACAACTTGGATGGATCTCTTGAATGGCTCGATGGAAAAAGCCATTGTCAAAGGGTTACAGACTATATGATCTCGGTTATAGAACATTCCCAGTATTGTGAAACTATCATGATGGAGAAAGGGCAGTGATTGCCACGGGTTAGAGCTGAGAGAGGGTATAGCTATTAAAAGATAACATGGGGGGGGAGGGTTGAGGTGAGGGAACAGCTTTGTCTCCTGACTGTAGCAATAGTTACTAGACTCTAAAATTTCATAAAACTTCACACACACACACACACACACACACACAATGTTCATGTAAAGACTGTTGACATCGTGGTAGGATTTTCACCTGAATTCATAGTATTTGTACCAATGTCAATTCCTGCTTTTGACAATTTACTGTTGTTAAGTCCAATATTATCACTGAGGCTACCATCAGGGACACTAGGTGATGAGTATGCAGGAATTCTCAGTGCTAATTTTCCAAATATTTGTGGGTCTTCAGTATTTCAGAATAAAAAGTTATATTAGCAGTAGCACATAAATACCTATAAAGTGACGATTACACGGAGTGTTACAAAGGAGACATGCATGTTACGAGAGATGCAGTGGAGGGATTGACCTGGTTGTGAAGGTCAGGAAAGGCTTGAAAATGAGCTGAGATCTAAAGGAAGGGTAGAGGCTAATGAGGTGAAGAGTGCTGGGAGATTGACTCCAACTCCCTTGACTTAGGAAAAGTTCAATAAGGCAGGAAAATAGTTCTTTCTGTGAACCCCCAAAGCTGAAAAGCACAGGAAAATAGAGAAAAGCAGGGATCGCCTCATCTGAAGTGGGCTGGGAAAGAGGGGGCAGGGGAGGGCTGGGAGGTGGGACAGACCCCCAACAAGTCAGGTCAGGAGGCCTTTGAGCCAGACCCCAAATCACTGCAGGGTTACTGAGTTAGGTGCTAACTCCCGTGACCCCAACCACTCCTGGAGAAGGGATTTCCCATCCACAGGTGTTTGTGGCAGGTCAAGGGGAACCGTGTGAGTGGTGTGTGCCTGAGAGCTGCTTCTGACTTTGTAGAGTGTTTGGGAAGTAACAAAAGTAAAAGCCAGACTCCTTGCCTTCTTCCTATGCCTCGCCTTTTCCATGCCACCGGCCCTCAGCCTAAGTCATCCACCCAGGGCTCTCAAGGACAGAACAAGGCCCAAGCTCCAACCACCCCATCCAGGAAATCACTTTGCCTCTTTGGACTATACATACTTCTCATCCTTAAAATGAACTTAGACCAAATGACCTCTCTGCTGACTCAGCTCTTGGCATTTGGTGGTTTTGGTCTCTGACTTTTTGACACCTGTATTCAAATTATATTTTTATTTTTGCCAAACAGCTCACCTTAGTGAGTACCTACCTAGCTAGAGACTGAGGGAAGCTGTCATGTCTATATTACAGAAAGATGTTTCCTTTTAAAGTCATTCTTTTGCTTGAGAGAGTTCGGTGGTGATCCAGAGCTCAGATACCAGACCCAGACTACATCTCTGGTCCCTGGAAATTATCTCGTTAGGTCAAATACAAAGACCTGTTTCACTCAGTAAGTTCCAATGAAAATGAGAAACTGGATATACTATTATATAGCCTTCCAGCTAAGGGAGAATTTAAATGTTCTCTTAATAGTTATTGACTGAGCTAATATTTAGGCATTTAATAAAAGTTTCAACATTTTAGTTAAAATGCTATTTTTACAGTAGTTCTCTGATCAGAGAGATTTAAATTATGTTCATTAGTGATGTCATGTTCAATGACTGAAACCGTAACATTGGCGTGAACTCAGTTGATGGGCAGAAATATATTTGCTTAACAAAAAAAAAGAGAGAGTAAGACAAAGGCAGATATGACTGGAAAGGGATTTTTTTTCTTTTGAAAAGCTGACATTTTTTCTATTGATCTTCCTTCAAAGCAAATTATTACTTACCCCCCCCACCCCCCCGTCTAATAAAATAATCACAGATATTTTGAATGACTGCATTGAGAGGTGGATTTGGAACATTTGGAACTCACAATGGTCAGATCTAGGGGTGCAGAATGGTTGTGTATGGTTTCATTTTAACCCTCGACCAACCAAAACATAGGTGTTTATCTTTAAGCCTAGGGAGCAGAAGCATCTAATTGATCCCACTTGGGAGACAGACGGTGAATAATGGGGCCATTATATTTTGACGAGACACACAATTGCCTTGAACTTGTCAGGAGTTCAGGTGTGGGGATCCAGCTACCTGGGGCCATGGCTGGAATGTGATGGTTTGCGAGCTCCTGATCACGCATCTGCCTGCCGCAGCTCTGGTAGGACCCGGCTCCATTTCACGGGAATAACTCACCTATTCATGAACAATGAGGTTCAAATGGTACTTTTCTTTAACACAACATTAACTCTCAAAGAGCTGGAAATTCAGCACTCGGTTCTGTGAGCTTAGATTGCAAATCAGTCACTGAGAACATTATATGAGCAGTAATCCCATTAAATATATCATCTTGCAAATATCTAAATCCAGTTAATTAACTTGTATTGCAAAAGAGCTCGGAGATAGAGTTTTCAGAGAGCAACCATACATTTTAGGGCCCTAATTATATTTAAAGCAAATTCCAGGCTCTACTTTTTATACAAAATAGGTGGAAAACTGCCTTGAAAAGGAAAACCGGATTGATGGAGGGCTACGCTTATGAGATTTGAGCAGAAAAGATATTCAAACATCTCAAAAATTAACTGCTTTCTTACATAAACTTTTGACTTGCATTGTAGGGAGCTTTTTTAATAAAAGGATTAAACAAAGTCTGCCATTTTAATTAAAATTCATAGCAATACAATGTCATCTTTACAATGGTTGTAGAAATTAACTAGCTCATACATTTAGCTAGCCTTCGGAGCTCGTAATAATTCGACTTCAGCATGATACCAAACCCACAAAATGTATAAACTTTAAAATAATCACGACAGGGACTTAAAAACAAAAAAGAGAAGAAGAAGAAGAAGAAGAAGAAGAAGAAGAAGAAGAGGAGGAGGAGGAAGAGGAGGAGGAGGAAGAAGAAGGTGGTGGTGGAGGAGGATGGGGAGGAAGAGGGGGAGGAGGAAGACAAAGAGGACAAAGAGGAGAAGGAGAAGGAGAAAAAGAAGAGGAGAAGAAGAAGAGGAGGAGGGAGAAGAAGAAGGGGAGGAGGAGGAGGAAGGAGAAGAATTATTTCACCTAATGAAAATCCCATTACTGAGTTAAAAGTATATGACAACAATCTCTTGATATTCTTTCCAGTGGTCAATAATTATCTGGGGTATGTATGTAGTTACACCACTGAGATATATATACATACAATATTTTTTGCATAAAATTTGCATAGAGAGAGTGGGTGCATATGTGTGCCCTCTGATGACACCCACTTCCTGTGATGCATGCTTTGTACTAGCCCCATACCACTCAGCACGGTACATCTTCAGTGATACTTGTCATTACATAAATTATCCCAATATATGCTTTTCATTATGTTTCATGAAACATCCACACCCTCTAAGTGTGAAATTTGAGAACAGCTTATTTTGAAATAGTTTAAATTGCGGTCTCCCTAGACCATTCTTCAATACAGACATGTATATGTTTGCTATTCTCAAAAGAATAGCAATGAAGTGTAAGAATACTTTCAATATAAATAGTGCCTTTCTTCCAAATAGTTCAAATTCCCATGCTGTGTGTAAATCCATTTTTATGTATGCATAATATAGGAAACAAAATGTTTTTTTAAAATCTCAGCTGCGGTTGAAGGCTGGGGGCAGGCAGAGTATTTAAAAGATGTCAACAGGGTCAGATTTATTTATGCTAAAATCCGTGACCCCTCTTGGGCCATCACGGTTTATTATTCTGAAGAATAAAGTTCAAAAATATTCAGAGAGTCTTCCGAACAGTATCATTGTCACTATCCAAAATGTCACATTTATTAGGAAAATGTGTCTTATCAGGTACTTACACCAAAACGATTTTGAGGCGCTTATATTCAATGCAGACTTAAAAGAAAGAATTTTGTTTACCGACCAGCCTTCGTTAGGCATTTTGCAACTGGAATGTATCTAACCTCAGAAATAGGGAGTCAGTGGTGAGCTCCTTCATCATAACACAGGCAAGAACTTCTGATAGACTGATCATTTTTGGGAAAAGACTCACTTTAGGAAAACTTTTTTACACGGCCATCTCACAACCATCTGCTAAGCGTTTACTATGGGTTTTCTAAGTACTGTTTAGCAATGTACCTGAATTATCTGTTATTTCTCTTAACAGCTCTGTGCGATAGGTACGATTACTAACCTCCATTTTACAGATGGGTAACCTAGGCTTGGAAATTTGTAATCTATGCAAGGTCAAAGATCTAGCAAGTTGAGAGCCTGAGATTCAAATCCAGGCCCATCAAGCTCCAAAAGCCCATACCTGCCCTCTCTGAGTTACACCCTTCCATGGACAGATACATGGCCCTCTACCCTTAATGCCGCAGCCCTCAATTTTGCTTTTGTAAACACATGCTAGAATTAGGAATCCACCCCAAAGTAACATTGGTCCTTTGTTACCCAGTGGCACACGGGTGGTTAGATCGCTGTTACCTCCTGCAGTTAAACACGTCCATTGGCTGAGCTCGAGCGGGACTTTGGACACGGAGGCGTGGGAAAGCCACCTGGGACAGAGTGGGGCACACCAAGAGTCCCTCACTGATGCCCTTCCCCACAGTGACTTACGCAGTGCCTGTCTTGACACCTCTGACGTGCAACGTGGGAAGAATGGAGCAAGGCCAATGCAAAACTCGTGGGGGCGATGTTGAGGACTGAAATTGTGTTGCCTCTGGTGAAGGGGTTAAATGCGTCCCAGGCCCCCCTGCTCTCACCCTCTCCCGGATCATGTTGTCTAAAGGCAAGGCTCCCCGCACCACAGCGAACCGAAGACGTATCCTAATGACAGTATAATTAGAAGTATCATTGTGGTAATGATTCTTTTCATCTGGTGCACGGGCTGCACAGAAAAAGCCCCTCATTCAGCTAATTCCACCTGCCTCCACCTTGTCGCCTCTCCTGGCTTTTCCCCCTAGGTCAGTAGCGCAGGGTTAATGCCAGGTGTTTGACAAGTCCTCAGACTCGGGGCTCATCAAACTAATTAAAGAGAAACACATCCAAATTCTAGTGCATTATTGTACTTTAAAAAATGCCTCCCATTCATCTGGCTCGGTGGGTTTGATTAATGAAGATGACAAAGGAGCTCTTGTTCCTGCAAATCCACAACCACTTGGTTCGGGTTCAGTGGGCCCAGAGAGAGGCATCCAGGCCTAAATCTGGCTTTCTTTCCTACTGAAAAATCCAAAGGGTAGCGAAGTTTCTGATTTTATCAGCCCCGCCAAGGCAGGAAAGGAAAGACAAAAACATCTTGATCCACTCACTTGACGTAGCCAGGATTTATTTGTCTAAATTAAATACCCCCTCAGAAGACTTTTTCATTGTTTATTTGTCACCCATAGAGTAATCCAAGACATTAGGAAAACATTAGATTCATCAGTACATTTTAATAGCCCGAAAACTAAGAAACCCTAGAAGGATGCTCTTCAGAGAGACCATCCCAGTACCTACCCCAGACCCCCATCTCAAGGCTCTCCGGTGGTGTCCCCATCCCCCTGAGCGAAGCCCCACTGGTGGTAGATATAATGAACAAAGACGTTAGGATCTGAATTTGGGAGAGGAAAATGGAGTTTTTGATTCTTAATGGGAGTGATTTGTTTTAATCAAAGGATTTTTAATTCTTATGGATAATTAAGCATCAAAAGTACATCTCGGATAGAGTTGTTTGCTGCATTAGCAAGATATGTCTGCATAATTAACTAAGTAAAGCATTTGAAGATAAATTTGAGCATTTAGATTAAATTTAGATTAAAATGCATATGCTCCTGCCAGGTTAAAAATAAAATCCAACAGACAACTGTACTAATAAATTTAATATATTAAACAAAGCATAGATATTTAAGATGTAGCTTTTAATAACGTTAACCAAATTCATCATGAGATTATGGCTTTAAAACTCATAAGCCATAAATACCCTCTCCAAGTCTCCAAATCCTAAAATGCCAAATTATCCAATCCAGTATCTACCCATTTGGTATTGAGACATTAAATGACATTTTAGGATTATCTTTAAAATAATTATTTAGGCATTCAAACATCATTTTTAATTCCATCATTTATTTGAACCTGAAATTTAACAGAGAGACATTTTCTTCCAGCAAGTTCCTCTTAAAATTTTGAATTTATTTCTAGCAATGTAAATGTATTGCTGATTACAACTGCTTAATGAAAAACATCTTTGCCCTTCTATTTTCGGGCTGAATGCAAATCTGGTCTTGTCAATACCATCTTGCCAGCTTTGAGTAACACTGAAAACTCTTTTTATCTGAGAAATAACTTCACACCTGTGACATTCAATAGTTTCCAAATTTAAAGTTTTTGTATATCATCAGGAAATCCATAGACAGGTGATTCTCGTGTGTATCTGAAAAGAAAGGAAACTCAAAAATTGATTAAAGGGAGACATTCAGGACAATGTTTCCTAAGGATTTTAAGAAATATTAACTCTGCAGGAAGTTAATGGGTATTATGCAAAAAAACATTGTTTTGCTTTAACCCATTATTATACACATCTAAATATTACAGAAAGCTAAAAGAGTAAAAGAGTTTTTAAAAAATCCTCCAGGTTAACAAGGCCAAGCACCTTCTTTCTCTGCAGGACTTCTCAGGACCTTTAGTAGTGAAACAGGCACGGGCAGTTCCCAAGAGGAGACCAGAAAATGCATCATGTTCTGAATTTATTTGCAACATCTCGCACATTTGGTATCCCTCTAATATAATTGACAAACACTGGTTTATGGCAAGTTTACAGGCTCTATGGTTTCCATTTAGAACTCTACCTGAAAAGGCAGGGAAGTTGGTGCCAAATGATTTTAGAAAAGGAAAGATGGTTTGGAGAATTCATGAACAAATAAATGAGGTTCACAGTACAAAGTTTACAAAAGAGTGTGGAAGCAGATGATCTTGCAGTTGATTTAAATAAGCTACCTTGGGGCGCCCGGGTGGCTCAGTCGGTTAAGCGACTGCCTTCGGCTCAGGTCATGATCCTGGAGTCCCGGGATCGAGTCCCGCATCGGGCTCCCTGCTCGGCGGGGAGTCTGCTTCTCCCTCTGACCCTCCCCCTTCTCATGTGCTTGCTCTCTCTCATTCTCTCTCTCTCAAATAAATAAGTAAAATCTTTAAAATAAATAAATAAATAAATAAATAAATAAATAAATAAATAAATAAA